>NC_142314.1:963269-1280192 GCF_054855325.1 Carica papaya
TATTTATTTTTGGGGTCAGCCTTTTTGTCGAAAACATTTATTTCCCTTTTTAATTAAAAAATGTTTGTCGATTTTTTTTTTAATTAAGGAAATTATTTCGTGATTTAAATTTATTTAAATAATTATTAAACTTTTTTAAAATATAAATATGGATTTTTTTTTTTTTTTTGTTTAATGGTTTCTTAAAATTATAAAGGAAAATTCGAGGTAGTTAGATCCAATAAAAACAGAGCACAGGTCTTTTGTGTTGTAATCTTGAAGTGTGGGACCCACTGGTCTTTTTCATCAGGGGGAGATTTTGATTTGCAAATCTTACTTATCCTATTCCCCCGCGTGGGTCCCACATATTTCTGGCAGTCAAACAGTTGAATGAGGTTGTTTAGGTCAAAACTTATTTAATAAATCCATTTCAAATTATTATTTTTTTTTTAAAATGTCAATTATTTGGTATAAAATTAAAAAATATATATATATTTTATGGAGGAATTTCAATGTCCATATTTTTTTTTCCTTTTAAAAAAAATTTAATTGAGAGCGAATTTTGATTTGAGGGAAAATAAAAAATGCTTTTTATATTAACAATTTTAAGGAAAAAATTAGCAAAAAAATATACTTTCATTATTTTTGCAAAAACAGAGAATTCCGTTAAAAAATTACAGAAATTGTACAGTTAACTGTCTCTGGAGATCAGCCTGTTAACTATATAAACTACCTCGTCTTGAGACGAAATAGAGGAGTACTAAAACGGTGTAGTATTGCGACTAAATTTTCTTCCTTGAAAGAGAATTCAAAAAATAATTCTCAAGAAAGTACAGGAAATTCCGACGATCTCAAGCTTCAGGAACTGAGAGTGTTGGCAGTGGTGGCGGAATCTGAAGAATCGCCATGGCAGAAATCCATCATCGTTATCCACTCCTGGATGTAGTCTAATTCGCCGATTCCGAATTCTAAGAGTTCATTCTCCTTCCCCTTTCCGAATTCGAAGATTTCCTTCCCCTTTCCGCTCTCCATTTCCGTGGAAAATACGCCATCATTAATCTTCGAACTCTCTGTTTCTTGCTGTTGTTTTTGTTTTTTGAGCGAGGTTGTTTGCTCATTTTCGGCTGGCGGCAGCGAGGTGTAGTCAACGAAGGGGAAATTCAGCTTGGCTCTAGGCCCACGGAAGTCAATAGCGGCGCGGTCGTAGGCTCTGGCGGCTTCCTCGGCGGTGTTGAAGGTTCCTAGCCAAACACGAGTGGCTCTGCGCGGATCTCGGATCTCTGCTGCCCATTTTCCCCACGGCCTCTGCCTCACTCCCCTGAAATTCTTCTTCACCCGCTTTTTTCCCTTCCCTTTCTTATTACCTCCTCCCTCCACCACCGCCGAAGCTGCATCCTGCTGAGTTGGCGGGAAAAAATTGCAACCCAAGCAACCTTCAATCCTGCAAACTTGACACGTGTCCAGCTCCGTTGGAGGCAGTACCGCGTTCCCCGAAGCGGTAAACGACGCCGAATTATTAACGCCGAAAGCATCAGCAGTCGCATTGGTGGATGATTCCGTGCCGGAAATCACGTGCTTCAAGGCGGATACCATGACGGACAGCTCTTGTTCGGGGGAGAGGCGTACGAAAGAGGTTGGAGACGGAATCGGAGTCGGAATTTGAATCGGAACCGTGGGGAAAATCTCCGTCGCCGTCGTTGAAGTCAAAGCCCCGGTAACTCTGGGCCGTTTGAGGGAGCTTTGCATGGATGTGAATGAATTATTCTTCTTCGTTTTTCCAAATTGATTCTTCTTCTTCTTCTTCTGCTCTGCTCTGTAAGTGTTGACAGTTGCTTAGTTCGTTTTGGGAGAGAGAAGGGAGAGTTTTCGCGTTTATATACGGTTTTGATCGAAATTGACACGTGGCAGTGCCAGCTGTCACACAAAGAGCACACGGACTTGCGAGGGTTCGAGGCACGTGCAAAAATCAAATCCGGATATTCCTATACTAATAAAGGGTGAAGTAGCTCCTGTGACGATACGACCCATAGCGTGACATGGACCATGACGTCATCGCATGAATAGACGCGGGAAGCGGATGTCGCTTTCAAGTTCCTTATAATCGGTAGTTACAAAAATGTGGGGACACGGTGTCTCGCAATTAGCCTTTTCTATTTATAAATGAAAGGCCGACTGCTGCTGATTCTGCCACTGAAGCCTTGGAAGTTTCTAAACTTCAGATGAAATTTATTTTATTTTATTTTACAAATATGTAATTTTTAAATATTTAAATAAATAAATAAATACGTATAAATATGTAAATTTAGAAAATAAAAATAAAAAATTAACTAGAAAGTTTGACTTGGCCTGAGGTCAACAGGAAACCAATAGACAGAATACGTTGGGTATTGGCCGGAGGGGCGCTGTTTGAATAAAGGGCACAGCTGGCACTTTTCCGCATGCGTGATTGGACGCCTTCGGCTCTGAAAGTTTAAACGACGCTGACAAAAACACCACGTGCCTATTTTGAGCAAATTATGAATTTAATTTCTTTTTAAAAAAAAAAAAAAACCAATGGGAATAAAAGTCAATGAAAGTCAAAACGTAGTATGAAATGAAATAAATAATAGTTTTTATATAAAGTTTGAACATAATAAAGTTAAGAAATTAAATAATAATAGCTAATTATTTATTTAATTTATACAAATTATTCACACTAAATGTTAGGGGAGAAGATGATGTATGAAATAATTATTTTTATTTTTTTCAATTCATGTATAACGTTGGATATAAATATTTTGTTATTTAATTTTTTTTATATTAACCAAGTACGAAAGGAAATTTTGTTATTTTTATAAAAAAATTTATAAATCAGATATTGAAATAATTTTTGAAGTTAAAGTGTCAAAATGTGCATTGTTCGAACTTCTAAGTTAAACAGGTGGTGAAATCCCATAAAGGATCCGCTGTTTTGTTCTGTATGTGTGCGTATATATATATATATACATATCCGTTAAGATTAAAAATAAAGTAACCCTATATATATGAGGTGTGCGTGTGTTTGTGTTTTCTTTTCCATTACTACGTAAACCTCTTCTTTTTTATATAAGAATAATTGAGAAGAACATAGGGAAAACAAAGAAACCCTAATAGGGTTTTCCAAATAACTTCAAAAATATATTTATAATGCCAACCATATTTACACTAATATTATACTAAAAAATAATACTCAATATAGCTTTTTTTTTCATGATCATAAAATACTTTTTCTTTATGTAATATCTATTTGAATCACATGTACTGAAAAAATAATATAAATAATTATAAACATTTAGTTTATAATTGAAGCAAATCTAAAAATAGTATAAATTATAGAATTTATTTGTAAATTCACATTTATTTTACTTATAGTAAATATAAATCCCAATTTCATATGAAATTAGTTTATATAAAATTTTAAAACAATTAAAAATTGTGGTATCATTTCAAAATTTGTACTTATTATAACCATGATGCTATATTATAACTGTATGGTTAATATCCATAACTATTACTATTAAAATACTTCTATGTTATAAAATATTTAACTCGATTTATAATTATTGTATTTAGAGGGAATTATTTTGTCCGGGGTTAAAAAGCATGATAGGGAATATTGAAGTTTAACACCACGTGATCTTTTTTAAAAGAAGTTAAACATGAAAAATGCGAGGAACAAATAATAATTACTTCGGAAATCATCAAGAGTGAAAAGTACCGGGTCGGGAAACATCCGAGACCTTTTGGAATCTAAGCATAAAGTTCGTCACGACCCTAAAAAAAAAAAAGAACAGAAAGAAAGAAAAAGTGATGCTAGAAATACCAAGATGTGTAAATTGTGTGGGAGTTGAAATAAAGCACGTGCTCAAAGAAAAGAGAACAGAGGAAAATTAGAGAAAGAACAGGTGTTCTGACAATTGAACCCACATGTAAACTAAAACGGAGAATCAGAACGCATAAAACGGTGACAAAGATTCGCTTTCATGACAGAAGGGCAGTGACTGTCGACTCCAGTGCGCGCGCTCTCACGCAATTGACCAAGCTGTTGAGGAATAGGCGAATGGGGGTTCAGGAAAATGGATGTTACTCACTGACTCACAGGTTTCCACGAAGCTTTTGATGATCGTCATTGAAAACACTAAAAACAACGAGTATTTTGATATATACATATATATATATATATGTAGATATAGGTATAGATAGAGTTATGTTCCTTTTTTGGTTTTGCTCTCTATTGGACAATACACGTCGGATATCGAACTTGTGTCAGGTAATTACACAAGTGGAGCCACGTGGGTATTTACCAAATCCAAGGCTAAACAGGTTATTGGGTGGTTCTGGAGTACGACCGAGGTTTATAATCTTAAATTTTATAGCAAACTCTCTGGATTGCTTTCATTATTTGATTTCTTTTTTCATTTTTAATAGTTTTAGTACTCTTGTTTGATTACTAATAACAGAAAACATGTGTAAACAAAAAAATAATTAATTTTTTTGTAATTAAATAAATTATCTTAAAAAATAAATAATAAATAATAAAATCTAAAATACAAAAAAAAAAGGAAGCTGAAAAAACCTTTCAATAAGACTTTATAAATAATAAAACCTAACATACAAAAAATGGACTATCTATTAAATGTGCATCAAATTTTATGAGGACTTAGTATACTTTAAAATTAATAAATTTTTTTAACTTTTCAATGATTTAGATAATTTAATCAGAACTACAAATTACTAAAAATTTAACAGGAACCGTGCCCCATCTACAATAATTTTTCTTAAGGCTCAAGTCTACGAGTAACAAGGAGTAATGTGGACCAAGTATTTTTCTTAAGAAAAAGTGATGTTGTGTCATTGTAACGTAGGCAATTCAGTTGTCTCCACGGTAAACATTGCAGTTAGGTCTGTTTCTCTTAGTTCCAGGGGTCTAACTAGCAAGAGCATCATCAATGGTAACAAAATATTAAGTCCACCATCAGAAAGAAAAAGTCAAGATTTACTTTTACTAATTCTAACAGTAAAAAAATTCAAGTTACCCTAACATTTTAGGTCAAGGCAAGAACGACTCTTATAAACCTTGTCGAAGGTAGTAAATAGTATGGCTTTCCATCCGAAGTAACAAACTAGGGTAAAAAAAATTTATTGAAAACCAGAAAGATTTGTCGTACATATGCACCGGTTTTACATAAACCATGTACATGTATATATAATTTGCGTGTTTGTACATTGCCAAGTATATATTAAAGATAATTTTGTGGGTGAGACATATTTTCCTATTTTCAAACTTTTATTATTAGACATTGTTTCTATTTCCAACTAAGACATTTTATGCATAAGATCGGTGTAGGAAATAAAACCAGAAGATATTTTCCATGCACTAAATGGAGCCAAAACTTTTTTTCTTTCTGTCTATTTTTCCCCCTCTTCATTCCTTTCCATTTCCCGTAAAAATTCTATATCAAAACAAGAGTTTTCTCAGCGAAAATTATTATACAGAAATTGCCTATTATTTGTACATCAAAGAAAACAAGAAGAGATTCGCCTGATGGTCTGAGCACTACCGCCTCCCAACTCACCACATGAAGTATTGATGAAAAACTGAAGTAGAACAAAATTTTCAACCATCGGGTAAATGATCAATCTAGTTCAGAGACAAACCTACAAACAAGCGAAAGTAATCTCTTCCATGGCAGACATCATCAGAGCACATGAAAAATGCTGAACAAAGTCATCAACCTAGTCGTCATCCTCAGAATCTACAGGTAAAAGCCAAAAAATCAGCTTTTTGGCAAACACGTTAACCAAATCATATGTTCCAAAATGCCGGTGCCTCGTGGACGGAGATGGACAATGCACGAGATAAAGAACCTAATGTAATAACCTTCCCCGGAAAAACTGATGATGATGACCCAGGAAAGTTCTCTTGATGTTGATAAGCAGCTACATTTTTATAAATAAAAAAAATAAGCAGCTACCATTGTATGTTAAAAAACTAAAAGCTTACCGGATCTTATGTCTTCACCAACTTTTCCTCTATTTTTCAGCTGTCTCATTATCATTGCGCATATTAAGACCCACCAATATATGTGGAACACAAGTAGCATCAGTAACATTGTATTGAAAATGTAGTACAGGGACCTGGGATAAGGCTCCGAGAGGTTCAAGCAGTCCCGAACTTTATAACTAGGAAATAAGAAGAAAACACATAAGATAAAGTAAAACATTATGACAAGAAGCATAAGAAATCAATAAGGGCCAACCTAGAAGCTCTGATAATCCAAAATGGAAAGAATATTAATCGCAGAAGAAGCCACGAGATGGCAAATAATCCAAAGCACACACTTGCACCAAGCTCCTTGTCAGAATATTTGAAGATTTTAGCAGCTTCCATAAATACATCACTTGCATCATGAAGGGCGAGGATGATTGAGCCAATACGGAAAAAACTGTAAATGAACAAGTCATTATATATTTTCTTTTGCTGAAAAAGAAATTGTTAAGAATCCAATATGTGGTGCAGTAGTGTAAAGAAAATGCTAGGGGTGAGAATTAAAGTCTACTTCGAAAGAATTTTAGATGTGACAAGAACATTATAATGTAATTCTACTTATCATGATTGGAGGAATAAAGTAAGAATTGAACCTAACAGGATGTAGCAGTAAAATACGTGCTGCACCATGTTGTATTTCTGAAGAAAAATCTTAACAAGAATCCTTTCGGTGAATAGTTTTTAGTCAAGCACAGATTTAAGAATGCATTATCTAGATGATGTTTTGCAATATCGACAAAAAGCTAGAGTCATTAATTTAAGCAGATTTTACTAAAAATAAAATAGAAAATGATGAGCAGAAGGTGGAAGAGAAGTAAACGTGACAGTGCTATACTTGCATGAATTATTGCAGAGTAATAGTGTAATACACAGCTAAAATATCCCAAAACTTTTCAATTAACCAGGCACATGTATATGTTCTTCCTATAGTTTGCAACAAAAGTTTCGGTACTGCATAGGACTGGGAAAATTGCAGCTTGAATAGAGAGATTATAGTAATCAAATGTTGCAGCAATAATAGCTAGCATATCCAAGTGCAGGATAGATACTGGCCAAAATAATAGTTTCTACTAAGTCAAGAACATCTACAAACAGACATGTATCATCCAATATACTTGGTAGCTTTGCCATATAGAGTGATAGAATTAATGGGAAAACTATCAAAAAGCTGAAATTGTTAGTGGTCCTGATTCTCATTATGGGATTTCATTAATAGTATAAGCTAGTAACGAGAGAACCAACGATCTCTAATTTTTACTAATAATGTGGGCTCATTAAGAGAGAACCCATGATCTCTTGAGTAAGTACTTCAACACTTTTTCATAAATTTCTTCTTGCCTAAAAATTTTTCAAAGAAAAGAGTATGTATTTATACAAGAGGAAAACTAATTATCTGGAAGTTATTTCTAGAATTAGCTACCTCATTGTCCTTATCTAGACTTAATTCTCCCTGAATACACATGTCCATACCTGACACATTATTTTACATATAACACATATTAACCTATTCTTCCCAATGCACGTGTCTACCCACTTAACACATCATTTATTCTCCCTAATACACCATAACATTACCCATAACATTACTCCCTCCTAGAAAAATTGCACTTGTCCTCTAAGTGCAAAATTTCTGCTGCTGCTATAGTTTCAAGTTCTAGTAATGCTGGAACTTCAGAATTTTCTTCATCGTTGGAACCATCAAAAAGGGGAAAGTCCAGTTTGGTCTAAAGAGGCCGAAAGGGGCGCTTAGTATGTTGATGGTTCCGGGCCACTGACAGTTCGCATTGAGCGCGCAGAGACACGTGCAGATCTGCACTGTGATGCAGAGGGGTCTGCTTGCACCGGAATTTTTCTACCTCACGCAGATCATGCATTGTGGATTAGTAACCCTTGTGCAGCTTAACTGATGGTAGTCCGCTTGGCTGCTTGCTTAGCCAGATTACTTCAGGGCTGTTCTGGCTAATAATTCTTCCAATCTTCCCGCCAAAAATTTAAACTTCAATTTATCCAGTTCTATAAGTTTGTAGAAATTTTTTAGTTTTTTGAGTTTTCCTACCTTTACCTATATTTTGAAGTAAATTAGGACTCGCTAAGAGAGAATCCGACTAAGAAAGTACTCAATACTTCTCCATAAATTTCTTCTTGCCTAAAAATTTCTTAAAGACAGCCTGTATTTATAAAAGAGAAAGAGTAGTTTTCTGAAAGTTATTTCCAGAATTAACTATCTCCTTGTCCTTATCTAGAATTATTGTCCCTAATATACATGTCCATATTTAACACATCATATTACACATAACACATACTGACTTATTCTCTCCAATACACTTGTTCACTCACTTAAGCACATCATTTATTCTCCTTAACACACCATAATGTTACCCATAACAGATATATACCAAACAGGAAAATTTGAGAGCAATTTGCAGAAGCAAGAGAAGCTTCTACAGCAATTTATAATGTTCCTCTTTACCAATTTAAATTCTTGATATATTTCTCTAAATCTTGTACTCTAAAAAAATAACCATCAAAAAGCTTAAACTCTGCTTCAGAAAGCGGATGCTTTCTTATGCTTTTGCCTCTTAAATTTAGATAATAATTAAAATATAGATGTGTCAAAATATTTATTACCAAAGAGAAATCCAGAACCCAAAAACAAACATACCAGACAACTGAAAATATAAGAATTACAAAGATAAGGAACAATGATATAATGCAATATCTTTTAGAAACTGATTACAAAAAATTAGTATAGAATAAGAACATTTCTTAGATTCACCAAAAGTTTCTACAATTAGTTTGTAAAACATATTTTCCATAGGGTAGTGCTTGTAATTCAAGCAAAACAACAAACCTGTTGATAGAATATGCTAATATTGCTAAACTTCCAAAGATGAAGCAGCTGCACATTTTGAATCGATAAAAACAGGTTTCAAACTATCAATAGTTGTGGAGCCATTACAATACAAACTTAAGGAAACGCAACTGCTGAAAAGTGCCAGCAGGATTACCAAAATACCTTCTGAGATGTACAGGTTTGAATGGAAAAAAAAATATTCAAAATTATAAAATATGAAGAGAGAGAGAGAAAGAGAGAGAGACAAAATAATGTGACACCAAAAGAAACTATTAAATGAAATTTCTCAAGAAAGAATGAAAAACTACATGAATACTTCGGATTATGCTATGATAATGAGCATGTTACAATCAGTGTTCTTAGAAAAAAGCTTATATTTTACCTTGTAAAATAGGAATATGCAATCAGGACAACAGTAATTACATGATGAGACATCATGACAGAAAAATCCTTTCTTCGAGTCTCCCATGTGAGTAAGGCAGCAATGCTGTATATATAGAACCCACATTGGCACATGTAAAAGAACTTAAGCGGAAGCCTGCAATGAGAGGTGAAACAAACTTAAGGACTTTTTCTATGTTATTAACTCATTTAGACTCTAAACTTCCTGAAAATTAATGGTGCTAACAACTTTCTGTTTATTTCAAAAGCAAGGAATAAGCCCCTTGTTTGAGTTCAAACTTAATGCAATATATTATTTGGAATCATCCTGCTTGCCATCCCAAAATAATAAGTCAAGAAAAGGTAAACATATAACAGAAATTAAGAAAGGGAGTCATGAAACTGCAAAGACTCTAAAGATATATATCAGACAATAAAGCATCTACAAGATAAACAAATTTCAGTTCATGTTAGAAAGTAAAGTAACTTTCCTTGTTTTCTAAGCATTTTTCAAGAAGGTTCATTTCAGAAAAGGGAAACAACTAGTTCCAGATAGGACATAAAAAGCAGCCAGACAGAAGCAAGTAAGCAGACTCACAGGAAACAGCATATTTCTGTTAAAAGCTTTGGTTTGTCAGTAAACAAGCACCTCTCTCCCGCCCACAACAGTAATATAATATACATATATAAACAAAGGAATTGCAAGGCATTTCATATATGAAACAGCAGGGTTTTTGTTAAACACAACACACATATCCTGCTATCCTAATGCACGTGGAAGAGATGGTATTTAACTATTTGAATTCTTCTTTAAAGAGGAGCTAAAGTTATTTGGCCCTCTAACAAAATAATGCGAGAACAAAACTAATTAACAGATCAATTTATAGACCTAGTAGGAAGGAACATTGCAGCTAGTAGCTACCAAATACTAAAAGTTGTCTGTGTTGAATATTGAGCTAACTATGCATGATTTTTACTACGCATTATAGACCAAAGTACAATGTTGATTATCTAGCAGGTGCTTAAAAAATAGTAGTATATGAATTACTCACCTTAATTCTTGATCTGGCCAGCCAGTAAAGTACTGGTCTATATCATAGAACCACGGCTCGTTGTAGGTAGTTTTGAGAATTAAAATTTCAGCTGCAGCATAGTATGTTAGTTTCCATAGAGATTCTGAGCATTTTACAAGTTTTGCTCGTGTAGTGTCATTAACCTTCAACGAGACAGGTCCAGCATTCAGCAACCAGATCGCCAACCTCTGAAAAGATACAAAATATTTAGAAACAGTCAAAAATTAACCTCAGCAAGTATGTACTATATCAAGGAAGCTATTGGGTCAAAAAACATTCATATTCTGATTTTGGGTGAGAGTATGTATGATTTTCAGATTATTGTCCCACAGCTCTATGGAAGCAAATCTCTGGTCCCTTTTAGTATTGATTGAGGTTTGCAAGCAGAAACTTCGTACATCTTTCTACCTTGATAAATAAAGGAAAGAAATATTAGAAAATCAATACATTAGAAAATGTTCAAATGTTTGTGTTTATCTATAAGATTTACTACCATCTTGAAGAGGATATTCTGGGATGTGAGCAAACAGGTCAATATTTAAAAGTGAATTGTCAGTTGTTCAAGAATATGATCCCATACATCCTTCTAATGCCACATCCAACAAATCGTTTGGCACTTATCCTAGCAATTAAATGTTGAGACACACCAAGGTTTACAATCCATGGAATTTTGAATAACTGCAAACACTGAAGTGGAGAAAAGGTTGCAATCTATGAAGGTCTTCCAATGGCTGCTAAGAGGTGTTCTCTTAAGCATCCTTACATACACAACTACGGTTGTTCAGAACTTCAAAACAAATCTAGCAGAAAGATTTCATAGATTTGTGAGAACTGAATAAAGAACCACGATGGATATCTAGCGCTAGGCCATAACCTTCTTTCATTTTCTCACTGTTAATAAATTACATTTTCTAAAAAGAACATATTACTTTCTGGTGAACATGCATTTGCTCTGATTTTTACTAGAAAGATATTGCCTCTTTAATAAGAAAAATATAATGAGGACATGTGTTTATTGCCTTCAGTTTGTTAACTTTCACTTTATCCAACCAAACCAATTATTTTCTGTGGAAGCATATTGAAGCTTTTTCTACAACAATTTCAAACTATTGAACATTAGACTCTGTCATTTATCAAATCCTAAAGTCAATCTAACTGAACCTCAACAGCCATAGCTTCGACAAAATAGAATTTGTCTTCATTATTTGAGACACTATCTGTAAGATTAAACAATTAATACACTTCCTTCCAAAAAATTTCTCAACACCAGCCATGACGCAGAGTTTATGCTCAACTTATTACAATTAAGGAAAACGATATAGTCATTATCAAGCTATTGAGCCACAATAATTAAGAAGAGCAGTATAAACATTATCAAGCCAATGAGCAGATTCAAGCTTTTCTGTTTTTTCTGTTCATATTCTGCTAAACCTTTTCAGAAAGACTAGTCAAATGCCTAAGCCAAACTAGTCTCCAATATCGATGGCCGTGGCATGTAACATAAGGAACTGCGATTTGTTCAGCATAATTGCTTAGTTTTCTGATGACCAGATAAAAACACAAGAACCTCAATTCTACTAAATTTAAGAGGAGCTAAAGAAAATCCAAAACCTGGCAAGCAACAAAAACAATGAGGCAAACCACAAACGCAGTGAAGAATAAATTAAATGTTTAAACTAATGCAGGTAAAAGTAGAATACAGCAATTTGTTACAAAATTGCAACGAATAGATTATAACGAAGTTTATTGTGTGTCTGTTAGGCTAGCTAATCAATTAGGTAGTAGCTATAACCCAGTGTCATTCAATAACCATTTAGAAAATAGAACTTTGGAATTTCTTTCTTCTCCCTGAGGTTCTGGCTCCCTGTTGTCTCTGGCCTTCTCTATAATGCCCTCCTGATTTCTCTTGTTTTTCCGTTGACTACTCTTCCATTCTCTCTTCCTAATTCATCATGCATCGGAAACATTATCATATCATAACTAATATAAGATTCAAGTTGTCCATTGAAACAAGAAGAACAAACACGGCTTTTATCATCTTCACAACCTGAAAACAGACCGCACAAAAGAGAAAAAATCTTACGCGAAAGATGAACCTGTCGAGGAAGAACCTGGCGACGATGAAACTGAAAGCGAAGTAGATAGAGACCATTATGTGCCAACCTTCCGGCCTACCACTTGAACTCCAGAACGGTTCCATTTCCGAATTGCCAACACGGTTTCACAATGAAGTATAAAATCATCAACACATCAACGAACTTCCTCAAATCGATAAACTCGATTCCCCGCCACCAAAATCAAATGCTGAACCTCGAACATGGCCAGCACTGAGCTTCTTCCATGGCGGATAATGCGATTTCTTTTTGCCCTAATTCCAACGGAGAAAAGGTAAAGATGAACCTGGAGAAACAGAGACAGAGAGAGAGAGAGAGAGAGAGAGAGAGAGAGAGAGAGAGAAGGGAGATGGACACAGGAGATATATGCTGGCTGGGACTACGGACGAGAGAGAGACAACGGAAATGTGGAAGGTGGAGGTTAAGATCTCGTGAAGGATTAATTATTTATTTAACAAACAGGATTTGGCTTGCCTCATTTGATGGATGCCTCGCATCATCACATCACCAGGGTTAGCCTTCCGAAAAAGCGGGTCCTCTTAGCTGCGTATCGTGATGTCACGTGGCGTAAATCTTCTCAAATTCGATCAAATTTTGTTAAGTTACTTTTTATTATTTTCCAATTATTTTGCTCACTAATCATATTATACGTTCAATACACGCAATCAAATAAACTTTCTTTAGTGCTTTTCAAATAAAATTACATTTTTTTCTTATTTTATAAACATAATATTATAATATCAATTAAGACATTTTTATTTTTTAAAATATCACAAATACAAATTTTAACAATTTTAAAAATATATTATAAATTTATAATATTTATTTTAATAAGATCAATAATTTAATTCATTAATATTATTATGAATTATAATAAGTATATTAAATTAAATTTCAACTAATATATTATATTTAAAAACAAAATAAATATTTTGTAAGAAATTAAATTTATTTAAAATAAACATAAATATATTTATTATATTCATAACATTTGTTGAATGATAATAAATTATAATTAAGTATTAAAAATTTATACATTATTTTAAAATATAAATTATTAATATAAGTAATTTATTATAAAATCAACTTGAATTTAAAGTTGTTTCACGACGTACTTATTTTTTTCATAAAATTTTAAATAATAATAAATGTTGAAAAAAGAAAACAACGGTAAAATTATTATATACTATAATATATAAAATAATTATTTTATTATTATAGAAATAATTACTCTTATAATCTTTTAATTTTACTATTATCAAAGTTGTTGACATATTATGCTTAATATTATAATTGTCAAAATTACTTTTTCATCCTACTTATTATTAATTAATTGATTTTTTCACTCATTTTTAGCGCATAGTTTCAATAATTATAAATTTATAATTTTTAAATATGATACAATATTATGTAATTTTACATCATCTCGTATTATGTAAAAAATAATAATATAATATAATATATATTTTAGTCAAAATAATATTATGATTCATTTATTGGCATATAAATATAAGAATTTGCAAAAAAAAAAAAGAAAGTAAATATATTGTTATAAATAATGTAATTTATACTAAATTACATATATAATAATTAAAATATAAATTAAATGATAACAAAAATTATTATTATTTTTTATTACATTATAATATACATTAGTTTTACTTATAATCAATAGTAAAAATTGAATATTTATTTTAAACTATAATTACAAAAGAAAATAAAATAAATGTATAAATAAAGTTTTTATTCCATCAACCTAAGATCCGTTCATTTAATAAAACTGAGATGGGGGACCTGAAAGGGACAGTTGGTGGGGCTTGAGGTGGAAGCAACGTACAACTTTAAAAGCAACAGTCTATTATAAAATGAAGTGTTTATTATTTAAAGTTAAGTGTTAAATCAAATAACAATTTGAAATTATATTATTTGACTAGCATATAGTCATAGGAGGTATTTAATTTTTAATGTGAACAAATTTTTTATATACGTTAGTGTAAGGGATGTTAAATCAAATTTTTATTACGCTTCCGCATTTGACCTTTTTAATATATATATTTTATGTTAAAATTTCCGGGGCCGTTACAGCACGTGTCCCAAAAAATCCCAAATTAGACCTAGGCCCCTTTCGGCCAATATTGTAATTCCGGCACGGCGGCTCCGTCGTGCTCTGGCGACGGCGATTCGCCTCGGGTTGGCCGTTTTCGGCCGTTTCTGGCCGAATTCGGCCACACTTGCATCGGTCCATGCGATAAAACAACCCTAGGGCCCTCGGGGGGCCAAAAAATTACGGAAAACCGAAGCTTACCGGCGGCTCTCCGGCGAAGTTCGTGTTTTGGTGATTCGGCTCCGATCAACCTGTAGAGAAAAGAATGGTGATCACGGTGATATAAAAATTGCATAAAACGGAGGCCGAGAAGGACCTCATCGAAGGCAAAAATCGAGGAGGGGCGCGGCGGCGCCGCTGGGTTTCGGCCGTTTGGCCGGGATTTTGGCTCCGATTTGGCCACAGGGGAACTCAGCGTGGAAAAATGAGTCGGGGGTATGAAATTTACCTCGATCGGCGGTCGAAAAACTCCCCGGTGCGGCGACGAGTGGCGGCGGTCGGCTCCTCCGGCGTCTGGTTCGTTTTCTCCGGCGAGGGCAAGCGGCTAGGGTTTTTGTGGTCAGGTGTGGGGGTTCTATTGATACCCTTTTTCCTTTTGATCACAGCCGTCCATTTTGATTAAATCTGGGCCGTCCGTGCACGTGCATCTGGGCCGTCCGTGCACGTGCATCTGGGCCGTCCGTGCACGTGCATCTGGGCCGTCCGTGCGCACGCTTGATCTGGGCCGTCCGTGCGCGCGGGGACATATCTGGGTCGTCTGATCGCGCACACATGGATCGCCCACGTGGCTCGTTCCCTGGTTGACGTGGTCTTGCCACGCGGCAGGTCCTGGTTGGCCAGGGCGGTTGACTGGGCTGCTGACGTGGCGCTTTTTTTTTTAAATTATAAATTAAACTAAATAAATAAAATTAATAAAAATAATAATAAAAATGCTGAAATTATTTGGGCGTTACAACTCTCCCCTCCTTAAAGAAATTTGGTCCCCCAAATTTGCCTCTTACTCTTGATCGAACAGATGGGGATACTGGGCTCTAAATTCTGATTCCAGTTCCCAAGTAGCCTCCCTGGGCGTGTGGTTCTGCCACACGACCTTTACAAATGATATTTCCCGGTTGCAGAGTATTTTGCTCTCTCGGTCCGTGATACCGACCGGTACTTCTTCATAAGACAAGTCCTCTTGGAGTGGAAGCGGTTCATGAGCCAAGACATGAGAAGGGTCCGGGTTGTACTTACGTAGCATAGATACGTGAAACACGTTGTGAACTCGGGAGAGCTCGGGAGGCAGTGCTAGTCTGTAAGCAGCGGTACCAATCTTGTCTAAGATTTCAAAGGGTCCAATATATTGAGGGTTTAATTTTCCCCTCCTGCCGAACTTACTAATTTCCTTGAAATGAGTGACCTTAAGAAACACTCGGTCACCTTTTTCAAACGCTAGATCCCTCCTCCGGGTGTCTGCATAACTCTTCTGTCTACTCTGGGCTGTCTGAATGTTCTTTCTGATTTTAGCTATCTTCGAAGTGGTCTCCTCTACCAACTCCGGACAGAACAATCTTCTGTTGCCCACTTCCTCCCAACAAATCGGTGATCTGCATGGGCGTCCATATAACGCCTCATATGGAGCCATGCCAATGCTCGCTTGATAGCTGTTGTTGTAGGCAAACTCTATTAGGGGTAAATGGTCGTTCCAATGGCCTCCAGAGTCAAGGGCACAAGCTCGGAGCATATCTTCCAATATACGAATTGTTCTTTCTGATTGTCCATCAGTCTGAGGATGGAAAACAGTGCTGAGGGACAGCTTTGTTCCCGTGGCTTGCTGGAAACTATTCCAAAACTGAGAAGTGAATCTGGGGTCCCTGTCGGATACCACTGTCACTGGGACTCCATGCAATCTGACTATCTCCCGGATATACATTCTTGCCAACTTGTCCAAAGAATCAGTTATTTTGATGGCTAGAAAGTGGAAAGACTTAGTGAGTCGGTCAACAATTACCCATATAGCATCATGTCCTGATCGTGCCTTGGGTAGTCCCGATACGAAGTCCTTGGTGATATGTTCCCACTTCCACTCTGGAATCGGTAAAGGCTGAAGTAACCCACCTGGGCGTTGATGTTCTGCTTTGACCTGCTGACATACAAAGCACTTAGATACAAAGTCAGCTATATCTCTCCTCATCCCCTTCCACCAGAACCGAGGTCGCATAGTTTGGTATATTTTTGTACTTCCTGGATGCATGGCAAACCTTGAACTATGGGACTCCGTCATGATGTCTCTTTTTAACTCACTGTCGTATGGGACACACACTCTGTCCTTGAAACGAATCAATCCGTCGGCAGAGATATGAAATTTTAAACTCACTCCCTGTTCTGCATCCTTCTTGCGGGTTACTAGGGCGGGGTCGACTGACTGGGCTTCCTTTATTCTTTGGATTAACTCGGGTTGGACTGCTAGGTGGCCCAAACATGTGGCCTTCTTCAGATCTCGCAGTCGAACCTGCTGCGTGGCCCCAATTGACCTGCATTATGAAACCATCAAATGGGCTAGGGTGCCTGCACTTTTCCTGTTGAGGGCATCGACTACCACGTTGCCCTTACCTGGATGGTATAGGATATCACAATCATAGTCCTTGAGGAGTTCTATCCACCTTCTCTAACGCATGTTGAGATCCTTCTGAGTGAAGATGTGCTTCAAACTCTTATGATCGATATAGATTTGAAATGTCTCTCCATATAAATAGTGGCGCCAGGTTTTCAAGGCGTGTATGATTGCGACAAGCTCCAAGTCATGGGTAGGATAGTTCTTCTCATGATTCTTTAGCTGTCTAGACCCATATGCTATAACCTTTCCATGCTGCATCAGGACACAACCCAAGCCCAGATAGGAGGCATCACTATAAACTGTATACCCTCCTGATCCACTCGGTAGAGCCAGCACGGGTGCAGCAGTCAGTCGCTTCTTCAATTCTGAAAAACTCCTTTCGCAGTCCTCATTCCATTCAAACTTTGCATTCTTCTTTGTGAGTCGGGTTAAAGGAGCTGCTAGACTAGAGAATCTTTCGACAAACCGGCTGTAATAACCTGCCATCCCTAGGAAGCTGCGAATTTCCTTAACTGTTGTCAGCCTTTCCCAACCAAGTACCGCTTCAACCTTTTCGGGGTTCACTGATACCCCTTCCTTCGATATAACATGTCCCAGGAAGGCGGTTTGCTCGAGCTAGAACCCACACTTACTCAACTTTACATACAACTTCTTTTCCCTGAGGACCTGTAGGACTTGGGCAAGATGATGAGCATGTTCTTCTCTACTTTTTGAGTAGACTAAAATATCATCGATGAACACGATGACAAATTGATCCAAGAACTCTCTGAAGATCCTGTTCATTAGATCCATAAAGATGGCCGGGGTGTTGGTTAGCCCAAACGGTATGACCAGGAACTCATAGTGTCCGTACCTGGTTCGGAATGCCGTCTTGGGGATGTCTTCTGTTCTTACCTTTACCTGATGGTAACCTGATCGTAGATCTATTTTAGAAAAGGCCCGTGCACCCTGCAACTGATCGAAAAGGTCATCAATCCGGGGAAGAGGATATTTGTTCTTAATTGTTACCTTGTTTATCCCTATGTAATCAATGCACAGTCTCAATGTTCCATCTCCCTTCCTTGCAAAAGTAACCCTGGCACCCCAAGGGGAAACGCTGTGTCTAATGAAACCACTGTCTTGTAACTCAGTTATCTGTTTCCTTAGTTCTTCCATCTCGATGCGGCTCATTCGGTAAGGAGCAACCGAGATGGGCTGGGTACCTGGCTGTAAGTCTATGGTGAACTCAACCTCTCTGTCCACTAGTAGACCGGGCAGTTCATCCGGAAATACATCTGGAAAGTCTCAGACTACTGGAATCTCTTGGATACAAACTTCTTTCTTGGGTTTACCTAGTTAAAGAAAATACAATATTAAGGCACTGGGAATTAAGAAAACTTGCCATCAGGGGAAATCAGTACTGAATGATTTTATTAACTTGTAAATGGCTCCTCGTTGGGAGGATTAAATACAATCTTTTTGTTAAAGCAGTCTATGGTGGCGTGATACGCCGCTAGCCAATCCATTCCTAGGATTACATCAAAATCCCCCGTGTCTAACCCTATCAGGTCCATCCTCAATTTCTTATCTGCTATCTCCACGGCACATGCCCTATAGATAACCTATCCTAGCAATGTCTCCCCCTCAGCGGTAGATACAAGCAATAATGAATCAAGTCTATCAGGTGGTACACAAATTTTGGAAGCAAGAACATGTGAAACAAAAGAATATGATGCACCAGTGTCAAACAAAACATGAGCAATGTGGCCAGAGATAGTATACATACCATGTACCACGTCCGGGTCTGCGTCGGCATCCTTCTGGGTAAGGTTGTAAACTCCGCCCTAGATTGGAGGCCTTCTTTGATTCTGGTTCCTCGGGCATTCCCTTGCATAGTGCTGGGCACTGCCGCATATGCGACAGGTGTTGCTGAGGCGGTAGCAGGGTCGGTCCCCGTGATCCCTACCGCAGTGCTGGCAGATCTTCCCACGTGCTGCCCCCGTAGCTTGAGGAGGGGCCTGGATGGCGGGTCTGGGCCTCTTACTGGGTTGGACAGGCGCGGTAGGTGCTGAGGGTGGGTGTCGAAGCTCCTTTCTATGATCTGCGCCTTTGCTAGGACTGCTGAATATGTCTCGAGCTCCATTACCAGTAAGTGCTGTCTGATTTCCGGGCGGAGACCCCACTGGAATTTCCTGGCCTTTCGGCCCTCATCCATCAATGTCTCTGGGGCATATCGGCCCAGCTCCAGAAACTTACGGGCATACTCCGACACTGTCATGTTTCCCTGGACCAATTGAGCAAACTCCATTTCCTTCAGGTGTTGGATGTGTTTAGGGAGATACTCCGCGTGGAAGGCCGCTAAGAACTGCTCCCAAGTAGCTGGTGTAGGCAGGGTGGTCCGCTTGAGCTCCCACCAGCGTACTGCTTCCCCTACCAGCATGTAGGAGGCAATGACAGCCCTCTGCTCAGGAACTACTCCCAAGGTCTCGAAAGCTCTCTCAGTCTCTGCCAGCCAGTATTGGGCATCTTCAAAAGAGGATCCCCCTGCAAAAGTAGAAGGGTTCAGTCTTCTGTACCTCTCTATGAAGCCGGGGTCGATCAAGGAAGGAGTGGGGTCCCGAGGTAGAGGGATTGGGGCCGGCTGAGGGTGAACGGGGGGGCCTTGTGGTGGCACCTGCTGATGTGGTGGGGGTACTGGAATATGTTGTGGCTGTGCTTGGTGGTACCGTGGCTGTGGTACCGGGTCGTACCGCGGCTGTGGTGCCGGGTGGTACTGTGGAGGAATAGGCTCCTGCCGGGGTGGCTCGGGATCAGCCTGCTGTAGCGGGGGCTCAACCTGCGATAGCTGAGGAGGTCTGGGTAACTCCCTTCTCTCCTCTCGCCTTTGCTGGGCAGCTACGAGAGCTTCCACCATCTCAAATAGTCTGTCTAAATCCTCCCGAAGCGAATTATCTTGGGCCGCTCGGTTTAGTGGGGGCCTTCATCTCCTCATTTCCGTGCACCTGCATTCACAAGGAATGGTTGAGTAACGATCTATCGGTGAGTATTTCTCTAAGGCACTATTGTGTGTAAGGGATTGGTCTGAGGAAATGCGGCTCTGATACCAACTGTAACGGCCCCGGAAATCTTAAAATGAAATATGTATATTAAAAATGTCAAATGCGGAAGCGTAATAAAAATTTGATTTAACATCCCTTACACTAAAACCAAAAACGTGCTCAAAGTAATAAAGAACAAACTAACTAAAAGAGAAACTCGAAAATAAAAGCTATAAATATGACGACGGAGTCTTCAGGCATCCCCTTCACCGTCTTCCTGCGGAACGGGCTCAGGAACAATGTATTCCTGATCTGAAATGATTAAATAAGGAATGAGCTACACCAGCCCGGTAAAGACATCACACTATCTCACCGTCACGGAGGTAAAGGTGGGTAGAAAACACAAAAGGACCAATGGAGCATAGTTTACAACAAACTCGTTTATTAACATAAAAACCTTTACTATCCACTTATCTCGGTGAAATTCATAAAACAATATACGAAAGCAATAACATTATCATCATCACGAAATCATAGAAACTGTATAACATAATACTTATCATGCCTTTTGCATATCAATCATTACACAACATATTTTTCCTTATTTACCAGCCTACTAGTATCCATGGGGATCCATAGGAGTCCCGCTACCCGTGAACCTTTAACACTTGTAATCAGATTCCATGGCCGTCCCCATACCCCGTCTGGTATGGGCGCCAAAACACATAAGGTCTCCATACCCCGTCCGGTATGAGAGACCACAATCCCGGTAGGGTTCCCTACGGACCCGGTCCGTCCACCATCTCCCAGGATATCTAGTCAGGCTGACTACATTATACAATTATCAATTTACATAACCTTTCATTCCCCTTTTTCTCAGTCAGCATAATCAAATCACACACAAACAAGCAACCAGTAATTCATGCCAAACAAGCCAACATACAATATCGGGTTCTTAGTCATTCAACCCATAATCAATAAAATAGTGATTTATGAACATGAAACTATGAAATGAGAACATCAGATATCATACTGCATTTAAAACTGTAAAATAGAACAAACAACAACTGACCGACAAATACACCAGACTCAGGCTCCATTAGCGACCTTAAACAATTTCACACATCTACTGATTCATGAAACACCGTTTTATCATTTATTGAACTTTAATACCGTGATAGGAAATAGGGTGAGGGGTCCTTACTCGTTTCGGGGTTCGAACACGGCTCCACAGTGCACCTACAGGCTGTCCCTAATTTTCCCTGAATTTTTCACGGGGAACTGAAACGCACTACTAGTACCTGCACGTGTCCCAAAAAATTCCAAATTAGACCCAGGCCCCTTTAAGGCAATATCGCAATTCCGGCACGGCGGCTCCGCCGTGCTCCGGCGACGGCACCGCCGCTTGCAGCGACGATTCACCTCGGGTTGGCCGTTTCCGGCCGAATTCGGCCACACTTGCATCGGTCCCTGCGATAAAACAACCCTAGAGCCCTCGGGGGGGCAAAAAATTACGGAAAATCGAAGCTTACCGGCGGCGGTGCTCTCGGGTGCGGTGGCTTTCCGGCAAGGTTCGTGTTTTGGTGATTCGGCTCCGATCAACCTGTAGAGAAAAAAATGGTGATCACGGTGATATAAAAATTGCATCAAACAGAGGCCGCGAAGGGCCTCATCGGAGGCAAAAACTGAGGAGGGGCGCGGCGGCGCCGCTGGGTTTCGACCGTGTTTTCTGGCCGTTTGGCCAGGATTTTGGCTCCGATTTGGCCACAGGGGAACTCAGCGTGGAAAAACAAGTCGGGGGTATGAAATTTACCTCGATCAACGTTCGGAAAACTCCCCGGTGCGGCGGTGGGTGGCGGCGGCCGGCTCCTCCGGCGTATGGTTCGTCTTCTCCGGCGAGGGCAGGCGGCTAGGGTTTTTGTGGTCAGGTGTGGGGGTTCTATTTATACCCTTTTGCTTTTTGATCACAGCCGTCCATTTTGATTAAATCTGGGCCGTTCGTTTTTTATTGAATCTGGGTCGTCTGTGCGCGTGCATCTGGGCCGTCCGTGCGATTACATCTGGGCCGTCAGTGAGCGCGGGGACGCATCTGGGCCGTCCGATCGCGCGCACGCGGATCGCCCACGTGGCCCGTTCCCTGGTCGACGTGGTCTTGCCATGCGGCAGGTCCTAATTGGCCAGGGCTGCTGACTGGGCCGCTGACGTGGCGTTTTTTTAAAATTATAAATTAAACTAAATAAATAAAATTAATAAAAATAATAATAAAAATGCTGAAATTATTTGGGCGTTACAATTGCGGTTGAATTAAAAAATTGAAGATTAAAGGTAAACGGAAAACTGTGTGATTAAATAAATTGATGAAATGATAGCCTTACTGGATATTTAGGGAAATGGTGGACGAACTTGGTGCATAAGAAACCCTACCGTGAACATTGCCTCATACTGGATAGGGGATCGAAATTTAATAATTTAGTATTCATACCGAACAGAATATCGACGCTTAGTAATTTGGCGCTCATGCCGGATGGAGTATGTGGATAGTCTGTTAATTATAAATGTTAAAAGAAATGGTTTACACATTGTGGGGACATTTTTATGAATCCCCATATATACCAGTAGGTTGATAAAAGATAAAATTATTGTAACAACTAATTATATATGAGATTATAATATGTGTTATGTTATTGTCTCTATAAGTTATTTTGTAAATGTCACTACGGTAAGTAGGCGGTAAACGATTTTATTTATGATAAATGAATTTGCTTAATTAAAAATTTAATTAGTTGTTTTGATTTTTCTACTAATATTCATTTATGTGTTGATGATTAGCGTGATATTCTCATTGGGCTACTATAACTCATTCATTTATTAATAATTTCATATAAAAATGATCAGGATCCAGATCCCGATCCATAAGATGGTTGCGAGTAGGATATCAGTTTTATTTATTTTTCATTTATTTTCTTATTTTTTTTGTATTTCATTCAAATGGTAATTTCTGTAACACTATTTAGTATTTTAAATTATTGTATCATGAATATAAATCATAACTAATTATTTCGCTTTCGTATTTAATTTATGATTTATTTTATTTGAAATTTTTGGAGTTGTTACTATTCTTTTTTTTTTTTCGTTTTTAATTATAAAAATAAGGTGAAATGACAATTCATTTTCACTATTCTAATAAATAAAATTTATAATGTACCGATAAATTAAATTATTAATACCATAAATCGAATATTATGTGACAATTATTGTTAACATATAAACTTACAAACTAATGAATTATATACATTAAATAAGATCATGTTGAAATTTAGTTGCTATTCTAAAAAAAAAAATTTATTGTCACAAAATCATATTGTAATAGTTTATAAACAAATATAATTAACATAATTTCACAAATATATTAATAAATCAAATTATAAAATTTTTAAATAAAATATTATCTATTAATTATAATTAATTTATAATATATTTATAAAATAATAAACTCTGCATATTTAACAGATTCATAAACTTTAAATAAAATGTTAAAATATTAATTATTATATGTGTGTATTAGTGGTACATACAAAACTTCATTTATGACAAATTAGATCGAAGGGCCATCCAAAAACTTAGTATTGGTAATTAGGCCTTTAAATTCATTACGAACAACTTTATATTGGGCCCAAATAATAATTTTTATTGAAAATTAATGGTATCATTTAAAAATATATTTTTTAAAAAGAATAAAAAAAATTGATCATTAACCCAAAAAATGGTTGTTTAAATTATTTATTTTTGAAAAATTATATTTTTTTATTTTGTTGATGATATAATTCTCATTTTTTAATTTATATTTATTTTATTGTAAAATAAATAATGTGCAATAATATATAATAATTTATAGAATATGATATTTTTATCTAATTCAAGAAAATTAAATTAACTTCTATATGATACAGTAAAGGCTAGATTTTCTGAGATAATTATTTTTTGATGACGTAAGATCTAAGGTAACAACTCACGGGACTACATGCAGCGGGAAGTTAAAGGGGCAGAGAAGTAAAATTGGAGGCAGACTCAAATTCAAATGCGCCCTTATAAAAAGGGGAACCGGGAAAATTTATTTCTCGCGCACTTCGCATGGAGGGTTCATCTTCGAGTGAGCTTCAAAGTCTGTAAGTGCTTTTTTTTTTTTTTTTTTCATACGCAGACGTTAATATTCCGCTGCTGGAATTTGCAGAAACAAAACGTTTCTCGGTGATCTTATGACATGCGATTCAAAATATTCATGAAAACACCTGTTTGGTAAACATCATAAATTGGTCGAGAAGAGAAAATGACAAGTGTTGTTGAATCTCTGTCTCACGAAAATTAGGTAGTTTATGTACATTAACATTTTTCCTGACGAGAACTTTCTATGGTTTATCAAGGTAAATTCCTGGTTCGATTGTTTAAAGAGTTGCCCCTCGATGGTTTTTATGATGATTAATGCCGAAAATTGAAACGTGTATGAATTATTGGTATTTATGTGTAAGACTTTGGTTATGTGTTGATAAGAATCTTGGATCCATTGTAGGAAGAAGATATTCTGCAAAGTTGAGCCAAGTGAAATGAAAAGTCTAGATAGAGAATAGTGAGTTTAGTTTAAGATGTGAGAAGTAAATATACGTGTATATGTGCGTACGCAAGTATGTGTGTATATCTCCCTCTCTCTCTCTCTCTCTCTCTTTCTGTCTCTCTCTCTAGATATATAGAAGTGTGGCCAATACTGGCAATAAGTTGTATTACGGCCAATTGTCAGAATTTGACAGATGTAGGAAGTGGAGTGAATTCGATGATAGGCTTTTATGTTATTGTTATTTTTGCTGTTATCTAGTCTTTAACTTGTCTCTGTTTCGTCTGTGCTTTATGTCAAGTTTTACATTTGTGGAATGTGATAATTATCCCAATATGGATATAGATGGTCCTTTGCTGTTTAACTAATATAGGTATTAGTTCACTATATGCACAAGGTGATATTATTTCTCTTACATAATCTGATTCCCTCTTTATTACATGGTGTTCTTTGGATTATGTGTCATAATGCTGAAAGGAAGAAAGAGCTCTTCAGCTAAATAGTTGGTTTCTGATCACAGGAAAAAAAAATTCTCAACTCCTTGATTCAGTTACGCGCCACAATTTTCAGAGCACTGCTTATCTAAAAGATAATTGTTCAGAAATCAAGTACTGGGAGTTGTCTCATTTAGATGTATCTTACAGTTTGTGATTAGTTGTATTGTCTAGTAAAATTAATTTTGAAATTTGTGCATTTTAGTGGGTGAAACAGATCCAGAAATTTGGTGATTGTAACCTTGCTGGCGTCGTATTCTTTGTGACTGTTCCCAGATGGAAAAAAAATTCTTCTTGATTTGGAAGGAACAGAGAAGAATGGGCTGCCTACAGTAACTGACAATTGAAAATGGATGATAGTTGTCCTTCAATTTCCAGTGTATGTCCTCTAGTGGCCTTAGATTATAATTTTTTATTTTTTAAGTTCCTTAGGAAGTCAATGGATCAGAACTTGGGCCAAATACAGATCTCTTAATGGCATGATTTTGGGTTGTTTCTGAAGGAGGTCACAATCATTGCTTGACGCAGGGAAGATTTTGATAATCTACCTATGTGGTTTTTTGGTGGCAGTAAATCAAGAAAAACCGACTCTTCATATTGCATATAGGGAGGAAAGAATTATGATTAATAGGAGCATCTAAAGCAGAAAATAAGAGTTAGAGTAGAATGTAGGATTTAGCAGACAATTATTATTGTCCAGAGAAACAAGAGGACTTAGGGGAGTGCATTCCTTCTTCTCCAACTGGAGGTCTTTTGGTTCGAGACCTTCTATTTCTTGTTCAAGGATCATCCTCCCCTTCGGAGGAAGATGTAGATGACTTTTAGACTTGTAATCCTTACTTTTACCATTGGTGGCACTGCCTTGGTATTGTACTTACTTTTCTTGTCAAGAAAGACAATGTGATAGAAAGGGGAAAACAGCAGTCATAACTGTTTTCATAATCAAACGAGGTTAGGTTATCAAATTTCTCTTCCAACCGGTAAAACTCAAAACATTCATTTATCTTTCTAGATTTTACATCTAAAACAAGAAGCTACCGTTTAGTAGAAGCCTCTGGAGAATACGAGAGTAGGAGAAACTATCATTTATCTTTGAGTATTGCAGAATTTGCATATCCGTCGTCCCTGCAGAAATTCTTGTACTTTTCAAGTTTAAGACCCTATTAACTATGCTTGTTTTCTATGGTTTTACCATTAGTAGCAAGAGATATTCAACCATCCAAAATTTTGGAAGTATTGATGCTCACTCAAAAACATATTCCCTCAACTTCTGTCTGTAAAACTATTTAATGTCTAGTTAATTCATCTTTAGTGTTTTTGGGATTTTAACAAGGAAATGTAATTGGGCTCTGGAAACACCGAGATTTTGGAGTTCTATTTGTTTTTGCTCATATCTAGTTAAGATCCTAATAAATCACCATCCACAATTTTTTGTCTTCTATTGCATGGGTTTTGTCTGGTTTTGAAAAACCACAATGTAAACTTTCTCTGTTTGGCTTTTTACAGTTTTGAAAATCTCTTGCAAATTTCCAAATCAATTGGTACGATAAAATTTTTAATTTTCATGAAAAAGATATCATTGAATTTCTGCATTCTAAAGATTTTCTTATCCCATTGTTTATGAAATAGAAGATTTAAAATATTAGGAAGAGAAGAGGATCCTAAAGGATTCCAAAATCTTTGGTTTCTTTGATTTAATGGGGATTAGGTTGTATTAGAACTGAAGTAAAAATTATTAATAAATAGTAGCTAGGTGACTTTGGTGCTCTGTGAAGGGTCCTTGATGTGGGTGTTTGAAGTAAGGGATTTTTAACAAAACATGATTCTTGGAAGTTTAGAGATTTATTGGGAATGAATTGTAGAAAATACAGCATTTCTACGAATCAAAACATTTTGAGATTAATGATGAGACCATTCGCTTGTGTAGAGAGTTGTTTACAGGAACATGATAACTCATTTATCAAAAAATAAAAAATAAAAAATTCCCCTGTTTCTTTATACGAGAATGGAAAATTTACAATATGAGGACCAGATGTGCGTTTGCTAAGCTGGTTGAAGAGAAACCTGGTCCTAATTATGCAATGTCTTCTTAGTGTAATGATTTTCCGACATTAGTTCTTCTGTTACTTGAAATTTCATCTTCTTGCTCTAGGATTGAGATTAGCATGTGATATCTTTTGTTTGTCCAGAAAATTTGTAGGGTCACATTCTATTTTAACCAAAAAATTGTCTAATTAATTTATGATCATTTTCTCAGCTAGATAATCAAACCTTGATCATATGCTTGGTCGGGATGGCATTATTTAGGTCTTAAAGTGTGGTTATGGTGCTGAAGCAGCATGATAAATTGGGGACTTCCATTTGTTGAACAGATATGACATTTCACAGCGATTTGTCATGCATTAGTTGGACAGTTTCTGGCATGGTAGAACATATTGATGCAAAAATTTGTGCGGTGTGTGACTCATCTGTCCAAGTTTAGCTTATCGTTTATTGTATTGTCAATATCATTCCATAATATAGTCATCAACTTGAAATTGATGCCATTCTTTACTATAATTGTAATTTTAAATTGACAGTAAGTAGTTTTTTGTTTAATGAATAAACAAAACATCATTTTGCTGGATTCCATGCACACTTCTAGAATGATTATGCGGGTAAATAAGCCATGAAATGTTTGTCTGGACTGCACCTTATATTTGTTAGTGTAGTGGTATTAAACTTTGTCATTGATAGCTTAAATCGATTCCTGAATTGAACATTTTGGTTTTATATGATCATGAGGGTGGTCCCGAGAAATTCTTTCTCCAAAATGAAGATATGAAATTTCTGGCAGGAATAGTTATGGTAGTACAGAATGGAACGGAAGTTGTGATACTGGGGACCTTTTGGGTTCTTTTCCGAGTTCAGTGATGATACAGTAAGCTTGGTGCTGATGATGCTAAGAACAGTTATGATAACAGTCTTAATGATTTTGAAGGTCCCAGTACATATGTCATAGCAACAGTTGCTAAGATGAAAGTGAATGTTCATAATGTTTATTTTATGTTTTGTGGCAGTGGTTGTGATGATTCTGTGATGTAGGCAAGTAGCATTAAAGTAAAAATAATTCAATTATGTTCATGTTATGGGAGTTTAAATTTAGTGACATCTTGTACTTGATCTTAGCTTAAAGTTGGCAATTATTTATGAAGCATCTTGGTGTAAACAATTCTTTTATCACATTTACCATGTCGTGTAGAGGCACGTTATTTAGAATTGGTCTTCATGTTTATGCTGTGTATTGAAACTCCACACATGGAAGCTCTATCAGCTTTGTCGCCTGTTCTCAATTTTTCCCATGTTTGGGAGTTGTTCTATACACCATCAAATTTTATGTGGTGACTAAAATCTGTTTATTTTGAACCTTCCACGCGGCTGTTGTTTGATTGTTATGGGGACTTATTATATTTCCCTTTTGCAAAATACTTCTATAATTTGGGAGGAAGTTAAGCTTGAAACATCTTTTTGAGAATTCAATTTAACTTGTTGGATAATTTGTTATTATGGTAAATCAGTTTATATAATCTCACACGATCAAGATTTGTTTGTAGACCTGATGGTTTACTCCGAATGTTGGTTTAATTTTATTTCATTTTCTGCAACTTGGAACGTCAGCACCTGAGTCATTTTCTTGAACACAAGGATTGAGTCTTTAATATTTCTGAATTTTGTTGTCATTCTCTCCAAGTTTCTTTCTATCTGTTTGGACATGTTTTCTCTAGTCATCTTCAGATTGTCTTCCAGCATATTCTTTTCTCATATTTTCGACCACGTTTGCTGCATCTAAGATTTGCTTTCTATCGTGTTTTACCAGACTTATATTACCATTGCTTTGGAAAGTAACTCCGTGGTCTCTTTCTGATTCTTACAGAAAAACTGGTTGGAAAAATCCGGACAAAAAGGAAGGAGCCAAGTACTTTTTGGGCGTCCTCTGTTTTCATGTTAACCCCACAGTAGTACCCTCAATTATAAGTCGATTGGGCCCGTCAATAACAAATATCACATTATGGGGCCACCGGCAAAGCTACAATGGCTTCAAAAATTCCGAAGAAAAATAGATAGCTGTTAGCGTCATTTCTGGTATGCTCTTCTCTCTTACGGGTCCCTGTTATTTCAGTAGACATTTACAATACATGTAATATGCTCTTTTCAAAGTGCTTTGAAGCTTTGAGACAGCGCACCCTCCAGCCAAGGGCACCTTTTGTTCTCATCTGAACCAATCGCACCATGGACACTTGGTGCCTTTCAGACCACCGACTCTGAACCCCACGTCACGTGAAACAATGTGCATGATTAATGCATAGATGGAAACGTGGCATACGTTCGTTTGCTCATTGATTGATTACAAAATATTTTGCCATTAATGCTCTTGCTTAGTAGTACAAAGTCACAATTATAACACCTAGGCCAAAACGATGGAGTAACTAGGATGAACTGGGAAGAAAAAAATTCCCCCTGAACTCTCTTTCTAACCCCATTACATTTAAATTTTCTCCTATACTAAGAGGAGCTTTTTTTCTCATTCTATTTTTGGGGTTTTCTTGGTCTAGGGAATCATGAAGGAAATAGCTCTTTAATTTGAGGATACAAAATCTTGTATCAGACAGCTGGATTCTTTCCAAAATTGGGCTAGGAGACCCTGTTGAGGGACAGGGAACGGGCCATATTGGATCCCATACTGAGAGCCCACCATTTCCCATCTGCAAAAAAGAAATCACAACAAAAAAAGCTATTCCTGGTCAAGAATCGCCTTATATGCAGCTCTGTAGAGATAATATCCTCTGATCTTGTCAGTAAAATGTAAATGAAAAAACGATATATACCTGAATTTGGTGAACAAATGGTGGATCAAAATGAGCATCTCCAGCTTGGCAAGCTCATTACCAGGGCAGGCATGAACGCCGTTGCCAAATGGCATAAAGGTATTGGGCTTGGGAGGTACCTGCTTTCACCAAAAACCACAGTCAGTAAATTTATTAACACTGGTGACAGTGAATCTCGGTGTTTTTGAAGGCGTAGTCAATATTCCATCTTTAATAGCTAAAATTAATAGAAAGTAGAATAATTATTATAGTATTGAGCACCTTGAATCTAGACGGGTCAAACTTTTGAGGATCGGAGAAGAATTCTGGACTGTGATGAATATTCCGGAAGAGTGGCATCACTTTCCAGCCCTTAGGTATTAAGTATCCTGTACATTTTGGGGGACATTTAAGGATTATAAGAACGAAAAGCCTCTTAGATGTTGGTAACGTAAAAAAGACTGACTCGTTTGAAGCCTTTACCTTTGTATTCTACATCAACCACTGCTTCCCTAAATGTGAAGGAAATGATGCTTGCCATCCTCAAGCTCTCCATTATAACCTGAAAGTACGATCACATCCAGTTGATCAGAAACTATCTCTCTATAGAAGTTGCTTGACAAAGGACACTTGATGAGTTGTACATGTTATATACCTTATTTGTAAGTGGCATATTCCTTGTCTGTGCCCATGACAATGGCTTTCTTCCTCTGTCGTTTGATTCATATATGGCCTTTTGTTCTGCCTGTAGTATAAAAATATCCATTTTCAGTTCAGAACAACTTGATCATTGAATGTTATATGCCTATATTATTGATCTAACATGAAAACATATTACCTTAACGGCTTCTAGAAGCTTTTGGTCATCATTTAGGTACTTGATAATCCATGTTAAAACACTAGCTGTTGTGTCCTGAGCAGCAAAAAGAACTCCAATGATGTTATCAGCAATCTGATCATCTGATAAAATTTTCCCCCCTTCATCTTGAAAGCTCAACAAATGATCCAAAAGATCACTCTCTACCAGCCTTTTCTCCTTCCTCCCTCTTATGATCTCAGTTAGAATCTGATTAAGTCTTCTTCTTGCCTGTATATTTCAGAAATTTTACCGGAAACAACAAGGTAATAAACAAAATGGACTGATTCAAATGCCTCAAATCATAAATTTCTAAGAACAAAATAAAGCAATAAAGGAAACTTACCAAGAGTGCTTTGTGATATGAAGTTCCTGGAATATTCGTAGGGAAAGAATTGTACCCTTTATCTACTATTTGGTAGTTCTCTTTCAGCTTCTCTCTATAGGTGCTATCCAAATGACCAAAGATTGAGAGAATTCCAACATCAAAAGAGAACTGTGGAAGTTAAAGGAAAACCACATATTAGTAAAAAAAATCGTTACCTCTAACAAAAAGTGGAGGACCCATGAAGAACAAACTTGTTCCCTTTTATCATTAAAAAATTAAAATGAGCAGACAATAGCTACGAAGGCCATCAATAAAAACAAAATCTGAGACACTCAATATAATAAGAGTGGAGGAATAGGACAATAAAGTAACAAACTGAGTTTGATTAAATGGCAATACTTCTATAAGCCAAAACAACTTATTAGCAACGTGATCTTCACATTACAAATATGTCTGCAAACTTATAGCCTAATTATAAGCTTTATATATAACATCTCTAGCTCCTAATACAAACCTTCTTCATCTCATGAAAGGTGGAAATGACTAGGCCTCCGGCCAATGAATCCAAGGCAGAAATAGCTATGGCTTCAATGTCGGGTATTAGTTTTCGTATTCTTTCTGGGGATAATGAACTTTGAACCAGCTTCCTTAGCCGAGTGTGGTAGTCACCTTGGTGAAAAAATAGCGCAGAAGGGCCAATCATTTTCTCTTTGCTTTTTGGATATGTGGGCTTGAACAAATGAGCATGAGTCACCAGCACGAACTTTGCAGCCTCAGGGCTAGCCAGCATGATACAGGGGCACCCGAGTATGTGGGTTTTGAATATTTCACCATATCTGAAGAAACAATCAAATTAAAAAACAAAATTTGGAATTTTTAAGTTCCTATCCATGTAAAGACGAATTTAACAGTTAAAACATTCTGTTAGTGTTAGGGACCTGTTTTGCTTTGTGACAAAGAAGACATTAGGGTCCTGAGAGTAAAGCTGAAGTGTTTCTCCTACATAAGGCCACCCCATTGAACCAGGAGGAAGCTTAGCTCCTCCTCTGTGTTCTTCTCTTCGCTTCCTTATGAAGAAATATGAGAGAAAAATACAGAGCAAGAGGATAGCATACAGCCCAATAGAAATATTATTCTCCATACAAATGCAGCCTCTCACCATTCTTTCCTTCCCCTTCCTTCTCTCTCTCTCCCTCTCTCTTTCTTTCTCTCTCTCTCTCTCTGACGCTCACTCTATTATATGAGTTTTTGTGTTCAATGCTCTTGATCTTGATGAGTAAAGGACTAGTTGATATGAGGAATAATGGCTATAATTATGAAGATCAAGAGATCAGTATGCGTGGGGCTTGAGGCCAGGTAGGGGTTTATATAGAGAGTGGTAGAGAGATCAAACGGATAGAAACAAATATAGGTTTGAGAATAATATACATAATGTTATACTTCGAGTCTCGACAAATGAAGTATATAGGCAACTTAACTTGGGCTTTCTTTAGATTCGTATATATCCCTATTTGACATTAAATGGAATTGAAAATATTACGGTTCGTTTATACGTATACATCTAAAATGGGTTGCTGTAGAAAAAGAAAAGAAGGTGGAAAGATACTACTAGAAATTACTTGTGCCATATGCATGACCGAAAACACTAGGCTTGATTTATTTATTTATATGTATTATCAAGAAGAGCTTTCAGCTTTTAATGTCTTTGGTGACTTGGTCGGTAATGAATTCTCAATTGTCAGCGTATTAAATTTGTCATGTTCATTTGTCCTAGTTAAATTAAGCTCACTTTTGCTTATAATTCTCAGTTCACGCCTAACTAATTCCCATTCTTAGTTTTTGTAGTAGTTCTGTTGTGCATATTTACACAATAGTTTTTCATGTTTGAGATATTACCACCCCTCATCTCCAATTCAATTCTTCTCACAATCAAAGATCACTCTCCGGTTCTTCACTCAGTCCCCAAGCTCTTGCATCTCTTGTATGTTGTAGTACATATTGTAGCAAACTAATAATACTTATCATACCGTTCTAAATAATGATATAATAAAAAACAATTTATATAAATTAGTTATCAATATCGATCAATTCTTAACTTGAAGATTAATATTATATTTTTACATCGGGGAGCATATTAGAATGTAATACATCTAATAATTAATTTAATTATTTGCTAATTTAAAGTGTTTAAAATAATTACAAAGATGAAAAATCAACCATGTTAAAATTTAGTTTTTATAGGGGTCTGTTTAAGAATAGTTGGACAAATAGGGAGTGTTGGGAAAAATGGAAAGCTAAGTCTAAATGTTTGTTAGATGAGCTTCCTAAAGCAAGATTAGTATTTAATCAAGTATATTTATTTTATAATATACAAAACTTGATATGCTCAATTAAAGATTTTTTGCCAATTTAAAAATTCAACTCCAACTACAGTTATTTCATATTACATACATTGATAATCAAACAAAAGTCAATTAAACATCCCAAAATCAAGATCTGACACAGCAGTGTATATTATAATTCATGGCAGTGTTATTGATCCAAAAGTATAAAAACCAAGCTTTATGAACAACTTTATGAACATAATCCATGTTGATTAAAGGCATGTGCAAGAGATATTTAGGGTTTTAGATCATATGTTTCTGCTCGATATAAACGTTTTAATCTAACTGGATAAACAATTCTAGTCAGCCAGAGCGAACCAAATCTGGTCTAACTTTGTAGGCCCGGTACTTCTCTTCCCACTAGGATTTGACTTTGATGAGTTTTATTTGTTGAAGCTTAACTTAGTTTTGAATAATTTTTGTCAGGTAAAAGTACAAAATAGAAATGGATTTCAGTTCTTATCCTTCTCCTTCCAACTCCCCACCACCCTATCCTTCTCCTTCCAGCTCCCCACCACCCTCTCCCCCAAACAACCACCCCAAAACCCCCCCCCCCCCCACCCCACCCAAAACAAAAATTCCTATATTTTAAAATGTAATATAGAACATAAATTTTTTTATACCTTTGAATTTAAAAAATAAAAATGATCCTAAACGAATGTATTTCTTACTATATCTAAAACCCCACATCATAATATATCTTTTCCCTTTGGAATGAAAATTGTCAAATACATCTACACAAATTTAGAATTGAAATTCCATACTAGCTAAATTAAGAGGGGAAAACTATTATCTAATACTATATAGTCTAAAAATTTGACATACGATTGTCTATAGAAAAAGACCCAAAAGTCATTAATTACTTTTATTCAGTTTGCGGTGCTATAAGATTGAAAATAAATAATATATGATTGTCATTTTGATGTTTTCCACTCTTCACATGAATGCTTATGACTGAGTGTTTTTCTACGAGAAAACTTTATGTTAAAATGTGATCTTTGGTTTTTTTTTTTCTTTTCCAAAAAATGATTGTTACGATGTTCTACTATATCACAAAATGAGCACATACTCATGGTGAAATTTATTGCCAAAGATATACTATTGGTAAACTAATAAGATGAATGATTTTAAATGCAACAATTCTATTGAATTTTACAAAATATCTTAAACATGAAATTTTATTAATAGATAACTTGATTATTTATTTAACTTAAATAAATAATTTTTGACATAATAATCTCTAGATTAGGAAAATTTTAATTTTTAGTTTTTAAATTTGTATTTATTTTATTCGCATTAAGTCAGTTAATAATTAAAAAAAAACAATGGTGAAAAGAATAACGAAATTTAACAATTTAAAATTGTTGTTTTTAGTATTTTATAATATTATTTTACTGATGTTTAATTATTTTATGAACACATTTCTTGCATATTTTTGATGAATAAATACATGTATCAATATATATATATATATGTATATAAATGTAAGAAATAGAAACTAGAAACTATTGTTATATATGAAATGAAGTTTTTAGTTTTAGGTACAAAAGTGAAGAGAAAAAATACAGTTACGGTTCAAGCTAAAGAAAAATAGAAACCCTTAATGAAAAAAGTCCTATTGAAATTACCTCTCGCGACCCTCAATGGAATAAAATGAAAATAAAAAAAATATGAATAACGAATGAAGATTATATATTTATTAATCTATTGGATGGTGTGGTGGTCCGATAGCTATTAGCCGTTACATGCGTGCATGATATTTTAAGTCTTCATGTTAGCGTGACAGGTGACTGAAGTGGACCCACCTCCATATAAATTAAGTCGGTGCATTTCTAATTTTTCTTTTTAAGCTGAAGCAACTGTAATTTGCTCTCAATATATGAAAGCTGCACCTGCAGACTGGTTTCTCGACCAAAAGGTAATACAGTTTAATTTAAATAAAAAATTACTATTAAGAATAAGTTATAGCAAGCCAGAAATCCTTTATTCAAGCTGTCTACAAAAAGTTTGATAGCTTTTCTTTGAGCAAAAGAAAAAAAGTTTATAGTTAACGCTCGAAAGAATATTTGTTATAGAAATCCTAGCAAATCTTAAACGCCCTCGGCCCCTGTACGTGGACCTACCGGGGCCGGTGCCGCTTCGTGTAACACCGTCAGCATGGGACCCGTAAAGTGATCCGGCGGTGCATTACAGCTCACACATATTCGAGCTTGCTAACTAACCCCCCAAGCCATTGGATGGTCATTAATGTCACGTCCCACGGTAGCAGCGTGTCCCTTTCGGGTGCTGCGTACGGACGCATGCATTGTGGAACCTTCGAGAGTGTGGGAACCAGACTGATCATCCAACAGTTTAACCACATGAGGGGAGGAAAGAGAACAGAGCCACGAACTACTTATCGTATGAGTGACGTTTCTTAAATCTGGCCGTAAATGTCCAGAGAGTTCGCATACTGAATAGACCAAAAAAAAAAAAAAAAGGAAAACAACCGGTGGCACAGTCAACAGTTCGATTTGACGACTGTCGACATGCTAGGGTCAAATTAATAATTATAAATAATTAGCGAAGTATTAGTATATGGATTCTCATCACGTGGTATATATTGGAGTTGAAATTTCGTCCGTATGATTCATTTAAGTTTTTGGATGTGCCTAATAAACTATTAATATTTATTTCATGAAATAATTTTTTCAAAAGGTAGGAGTACAGTTCGTGTCATTTCAGTAATTTCCTCCCTACGAATTTTCTTATTCCTAAAACGAGGTGATGTTTAACATGTTCAACATTAATCATCATTTTTTTTTTGGGTCTGATTTGAAGATTTTAAGATTTTTAATCTGCAAAATAGATTGTTATTTAGCGATACACTTGGTAGGATCTTTGTTATGAACCCTACAAAAGAAAAATTGGTAGTGGTGATGAGGGGAATAGTAAAAAGAATTTACCAGCTTTTGAGAACTCTAAGTCGCAAAGAGATTAATTTTGTTCAAACTACTAATAGGGACTTGATAATTAGGTTATATGGGATTTTAAGAGTGATCTTCGATAGTTCAAATGATTTCTTGTTAGTTGATAAGGTATTTTAAAAGTATTTATTTGATATTAAGCCAATACTATAAGGTGATTTAGATTTAATAAGGTTAGTTGACATGTTTGGTTTTATGTTCGAAATTTTTTATCTTGATAGGTAGTATAAATGCACATCATATTGTTAGATAACTTATGAATTGAAGCTTAATCGAGTTTGGAATATCTTTATAAGAGTTTGATGTAGTTCAATTTTATATAATATTATTCTAATTTTAAGATATAAAGAATATTAATTAAATGTGATATAAACATGGCGATCTCTATAGTATAATTATAGCCTTACCACTCTGATAATAAAATGTTAAGTAATCTATTTATGTAGTTAGTCCCCCACCTTAATAATAACTCAAAAAATGAACTTTACACTCTAATTAATTAGTTATCTCTTTGTCAATCAAGTTCTTATATTTGCTTCTTGATTAACTCCTGGGTGGTTCCATCTAGCTTCTTTTGTAAAGTCATGTAGTCCGGATTCACCATATACCCCAAATAATCAACAGAAACCATGCTCTTATAATACCATTGTTATACTTATATTGCTTGACAACTATTCATGAAACTAAGAGATTGTATAACGCGTACCTCTTAAAGAGTATATGTATCATACTCTATAGGCATATTTACATCATGAGTACGTGCTCCAAAAACATTTGAGATGCGAGATCTAGATTGATAATTTTATTGTTCGAGTCTAATTTTTATAAATAAAATATTTTTACATATACTTTAAGTCATTAATTCTGGTAGTTTAGAATTTGATTAAAGTTTCTTTTATTAGAACATTATTATTTTTGAATGTCACATCTTTAAACCAATGTTATTTTATAAACCAATTGATTTTGTTCACTTATATATTTATTTGATAGTTTATTAACATGTACCCTAGTCCCAATATTCTACTTACATATACGAGCAAGACATATTAATATATATTACATACTAGATGTTTCAGTTTTAATATAAATAATGAATTTAATATTTGACAATTAATCATCCGACTAATTGTTTTATTACATCCAAATAGATAACAATGACAATGCTATTGCAGTGTTTTCAATATGACACGACATTATCCATGTTAATTCAATTCCTCACTTAACATTTTAGAAACACAGCCGACATCTAGCTAGCAATAGATTGCAAATATCTACACTATATTTGTGTGTCCCCATATAGATATAAATCCAGTGTTTGGAGTAGACGTACGTGACAAAATTAAGCATATGTGTGTAAGCAAATCCTACAAGTTATCCCTCAATTATGAAATTGAAGCAACAATTGTACCCTACGAAAAGGACTAATTGGAAACAAGGAAACATCCGTGACGGTAGCACGGTAGAGATTCATTGATGTGGTTATAGTCTCTAAACTTTTTAGAGTGCATGGACTTTGCCTAATTTTTGTTGGAAGATTTATAAGTTCTCTTAGAGGTTAAGCATTCCATGTCGTCTTTGACAATCAATGAATACTTAAAAAGCAAAATAGTATGCAAACTTCAACGTTAGCATTTCCACAAGCTGGTCGTGTAGTTTTTAAATTAAGCTCTTCAATAAGCCGGTGTATTACCCAAACAAATGTGCAAAAGACATTCAAACAAACCGTTGATAATACATCGTTCAGAAGCTATATTGTAAGCTATATAATATATATGTTTTAAGAGAAAAACGTTCTAAGATTATTATCTAGTGGTAAAAACACTAGTACTTACCATTAATATTTACAATGATACTACCTTTTTCTAACTATTTACTAATTTTTTTCCTTTGATTTGTTACTTTTTCTCCCTTGTCACGTCTTAATTATCGAGTTGAATTATTACGGCAGATAATAATTTAATCCGGTTGGCTGTACGTCCTCGGGCTTTTGCTTTGAACTCTGTTCAGTTCATGGGGACATATATTTACAATGACCCATCTAAATATTTTTCGGTCATTTAGCCACTGAAATGAATTATTCTTAACAGGTACGATCTGTCCGGTGCTTAAATTTGCTAGTCTAGATTGGGTGTGCTTGTCATATTCAAGCTTGACAACATTAGATATATTACCCATATTGGCATATCAATCAATACTCTATTATAATCTGTTTAGTTTCTTGTCTTTAAATTTACAGAGAAATCATATTTACGAATCAAGTACCTAAGTACATAATCGAGTCGGATAAATATTATTTAAAGAAAGATGTTATTGTCCTTGGATCAGTTTCAATTAGACGGACGTATATATTTGGTTTTACAATATGTATGGCATGTTTGTGTGACATTCATATTTTTTAAATATTTCTAGACATGAGTTTGTTTAATTAATAAAGATCCCTCGTCGTTAGATTCTACTGATGTTGTGATTCGATGGGCACGTGAGGATATTTTCAATCAATTTACTTCTGGGTATATTTGCAGGTCAGTAATTTTCTTTTTTAAAAAATTTCAAGTTAGTACTTATTCACCAGTTCATTATCTGCAATTGCATATATGTTTGTGGGTGTGTAGCCACCGAGCTTGGCTTGAATCGTTATAACCTTTACATCACAAAACAAATTACTGTTAGATTTTGGTTTAATCCCAACCTATAAGATAAGTGGCTTCGCCACTTAGAGAAAAGAAGTGGATATATACATATATGTACTGTATATTATGTATAAAGAATAAAGACGACACGATGCCAATTAAAGGCAATAATTGGATCACGTCACCCACTACCTCCATTTAGCCGCCAGAGCACCATACATTGTGTATCTATAAGTTTGTGTCTACACATGTAGACACGACTTATGTATACATAATTCAACTAGTATATATTAATACCAAAAATTAAATTATTGAAAAGATATTCTATACGTACAATATTGTTGTTTTATATATGTATAGTTAGAGTTAAAAGCAAAATTCTACAATTTTTAAAAGTTAATTTGTTAGCAAGTAAGCCTTGGATTGTTGAAGTACAGGGTTCAATTCTTTTAGGATGAAATTGTAAAATTTTTCTTTTTTAAATTATTTAGTCTGAATATGAATTGTGTAGTTTTTAATACTCAGCACGTAAAGATATATTGACTATTAAACAAGAATAAAAAAATTAGAACAATAGAAAGTAATACTGTGCAGATATATTTGATTATTTTACTTCTTATGCTCTTAATTATTAAAAATCAATAAAATTTTGCTTAATAGTTATAAGCTAATCTTTTGAGATAACTTTCTTTTGCCCTTGTTACACGAAGAAGATATGTACTTCTAATTAAAGAAAAATGGATTAGTTCACACACACACACATATACATACATATATACATACATATGTTATATGTACATATATGTGTATAATTTAATAAAAACCAACTAAAAATGAAAAGGGAAGGAAAGTGAGATATAGGCCAAAGCCGAACTAAAACTATCCAATCTGCTTCGTGTTTTCCCATGCTTGTAATCGTGCCATTGTTTACACTGAGCATGTATATCCACTGACGTGTATGTATAGTGATATATATCTGATATATGTGTAAATATATCAAATCCTTTCGTTTATTTATTAGTATATTTGTGTCACCCCAGACAGTCGAAGATATCCAAGGTTGATAAATTGGGAATATATTTTGCGCTAGCAAAAGAGATTTTGGTCGACAATGCCACTGAGGTACGTCTCTGTCCCATCCCTCTCGTATCCTACAACTTAATTTCTTATGAGATATGGCAGTTCCTCATATCTTCAATTCGTTGGCTCAATAGTAGAGCGACAGACAGACACATACGTACGCATACATACATAAGTACATATATACATGCATACACTTTTTGACTGTTCTCACCTAACAGAAAAACATTTCCAAATTCACAATGATCTCCATTCCATTCCACTCGATAGCTACTAACATAGATTAGTCGTTGATTTCGCAAGTACCAATTGAATGGATTGGTCATATGTAGGCATAAACAACTGATTACTTAACTATATAGATATCTATAGGCATGATATATGATTTCAAGATGAGAAGATATGCTATATGTATGTAAACCATTACAAATCAACAGTTCATTTATTCCGAAAATTATATTGTGCTCTCAAAAGGCGAACAAGAAATCCTTCAAGACTTCATTTCTAACACGACTCTATATTGTTGAGCTGGATGAAGCATGATTCTCTTGAAAAGTAGAGATATTATATGATATAAACATGTATCCAAACTCCATATGCCAAAAAAAAGAAGCCCATATTTAATTTGCACGTTCCCTTAATTATGGAGTCAACGGTTCAAATTAGAAGATCCTGTCGTTAGTCCGTCGCTGCTTTTCCCTCTCACACCCTGCTCTTTTTAACTTCATTCAGCGTATCTTTTTAACTGACACAATATATTTCCTTCGTACAAGAGCAGTTAAATATCTATATATATATATGTATATATTACTTATATAACTTCTACGCATAATATGTCGGATGTGATGAACTTTTTCATCTAATTTTTAGTTGATTCTTCTCATATTCTTATTGATATATTTTGTCTTTGGGAACAATTTTGATAGATAAGCTATTTTGAGGTAATATTTTGTTGGAAATTGAATGAAAAATAAAAGACCAATAGAAAAATTTAATTCTTAAATTTGCGGTTGATCTTCTAAATTTTTAAATATATGAGTGTATATATAGACACTAACATTATTCTTAAAATTCTAAATGCATGAATCATAATTAAATCTGATTCATGAAATATAATGAAGTATAGTACAAGAATTACCTAAGAAAATTTAAGACAAATTATTTATTACATTTATAATTTGTATTTAACTTAATATTCTGATAAGATAAAAAGTTAAAATATGTTGAAATTTAGAAATTATTATCTTTAACATTTTGATATTAGACATGTTTCTTTTTTTAAGCGGACAATTGCATGTGGACTAAATAGACGCGTTTCTATGTTTAAAGTGAGACTATGTCTGTCGGTAAACTTATATACTTGCTCAAATTTGTAAGATCAATATGTTATTTTAAAGTTAAAAATTTTAAAAATTTATTACGGTCAATCACTACTTAATTGAATATTTATTAAATTTTCACGATACACAAATTAGATGAAATAATTATCTTAATAATAATAAATATACATGATAAAATCTAATATTTTTTTTCAATTTAAAATTTTAGGATGTTTATATACAGTTTAAGTACTTAGTATAGTATATGTGCTAGAGATGTAACTAATTGAATATTGATTACGTCATATTTATATTATTAATTTTAGTATGATCAATTACTACTTAACTGAATAGTTGATATATTCTTTTATGTATATAAAATTATAGATTTGAGTTAAATTAAATTTCTGTGTGTTTGTTTGAAGATTGTTTTATGTTACTATTATTATTGATGTCTATACGTTACTTATTAATGGATGCATTAACTTCTACTAAAAAAATTAACTTTAATACACGGATAACGTGAGTTTGCATTAATTCGTGTATAACAATTTGGCAAGTTTGGCCTAATAAATCAAGTTATTTTTGTTAATTTTAATTATTTACAATGATCTATAACAAAGTAGAGTCAGATTTATGTTTGATACAGGCATAACAAATTAGATTATTATTCTTACTTTTAAGATTTTTTTTTTCACTATCTAAGCTTTATTATCTCCTAGAAATTACAAAAATCTTGGAAGGATATTGTGTTATTTGCTTTGGACATCGTTTAAAAAATAATAAGAATAAAAAGAAATAATCTGCAGGAAGTAGAATAAGAAATGATTTGACAAGTAGAGTCAGCTAAAATCACACAATGAAGCCAGCCATGAGTTGGAAATGCTGGCATTACAGTCCAGAACTGAGAGGCTCTGGTTGAAGGGGTGTCAACTGACAGAAGGAAACCAAATTAAGAAAAAAGAAAAAGAAGGAAAAATAAAGAAAAAAGTGATACGGGAATCGCAATCCCCAAAAGATATTGGGGAATTCTTTTTAAATAAATGAAAAAGGAAACTAGAAATCAGAAAAAGGAAAGTAAGGGAGACAAGTGGTAATTGTTTCCAGATGGCCAGAATGATGCCCATATCTACCTAGCTAAATATAGCCCAAACATGTATAGAAAAGCTGCCCTTTCACTTTGCCTTTTTGATTCCTTTTTTGGAACATACGGCGGATAGTCATCTTCTCTCTCTCTCTCTCTCCCTCCTCTGCCTCGTTGGATTACAACTAAGTCTTTACAAGTTTTAGGGCTGTTCATCAGCAGACTGGATTGGATCAAACTGGGTCGGATTAAAACCATATTAAGAGTTGAAATCCAGATTATAGAACATTGAAATAGACCCAATCGAATCGAAAATAAAATAATTCTTTTCATTCTTTTGTGTTTGAACTTTAACTAAATCAAATAATATTTAATTCAGTCTGTTAAATCTTTTCTTTTTTTTTTTTTTTTTTTTTACGTTGTATGCCAAAATCATTCATGACTGTGATTTTTGAAGTGACTCGGCACTAGAGACGGTCAAAATTTAAATTGAGTTATCAAAGACACGCGTCGTGAATCTGGTTTGACAAATAAGACATTGGAATTAGACCACCTGCACGAAGTCAACACTGTTATGAATTACGTAGAACAGGTGTCGTACTCTCACCTCCAGACACATCAAATTCTTATAGTGCGAATCTGATATTGCTACTTTGTCGGATAGAATGTTTTTTTTTTTTCTAAATTTTCATTTTCCAAATATTGAATATATATTTACATATTTTTAGAATATTGAAGCATAAATAAAATATATATTTTTTAAAAAAATACTAAAAATAATATTGTGAAATATTTCGTAATAGATTATATAGTAAACATAATGATAAATTTTTTTAAAAAATTATTTTTTGTATTTTAGTTATACTACAAACATACAACTCTCATACACTTTTTTTTTTTTTTTAAATAAAAATTTATATGCACATAAATTTCAAAAGTAAAAGCTAAAAAGTGTTCTTATGTATTAAAAGAAATCTTTGATTTTGATATATAAAAACTTATTGGAAAATATTTTGTTGATAGAAAAAGCATCTCATTATGGCAGTGTACTTCATTAATATCCTGTTTTGGTCCCATATATGATATACTTTTTTCTTGTCCACTTCTTTTTTCCTTTTAAGTAAAATTAAAATTCCATTCCTCCTTTTTGGACAGTTTCCTATGTGTAAGAAAAAAAGGATTAGGGTTTTTTCAATATAATTTATTTCATATCTATATGGGTTAAATACATATTTTAAACTATTTGAGAGGGTATTTTAAATTTTAGCTTGATCAAAAACAACATTTTTACCTTTTTTTTTTTGAAATTTTCTTTCAATTGATAAAAAATGCCTAATTATTTTGGAGACAGAGTTATTTGTATGATAAGTCTATCATTTCCAAACAGTCTGAGGTTCAATTATATAGCAATATATTTTCCATTACTTTATCTTTGTGTTAAGTATCAGAATCAGCTTGGTCTCATACAAACAACCAAATATATATATATATATATATATATAATAGGGACAATTTGAGGGAAACCCAAATAACAAAATATTATTTGGGGAAAATAATAGTTTCCAAAAAATACTCTATTTAAGAACCATTTGCATTCAGAACAATGAATCCTATAAAAAATTTCAATAATATAAATCGATACTTGTCGTGTTAAAGTGGGAAGCTTGATATTCATATATACATATATATGTATATCCAATTTATTATAGTCCACAATTCAATCAATTACAAACAAGAGTATAGTACAGTAAGCATCCATTTGATATATATATATATATATATTTATATATATCAAGAAGATATCCATACACACAAAACACTACATTATCCATTGTATACGGTGATGAAATGAAGACGATTAATGCTGAGTGGGGAGAACATGGTAAGGGACAGAACATACGCAAAAAACACTGCAATATGTTTTATAGACATATTTATAGGTGTATAGGAAATCAATCAACCAGATTTTATAAGTAGATAGATACTGGTATGACTTCTTACATTATATGTAGAGACCTGCAATTTAAATAGAAATAAGATCATAAATTAAATGCGAAAGCGTATAATAATGTCAATGTTTATATTTTTTACACATAAATTAGCATGCCCAATAAAAAGATAGAAAGATTTATTTCACAGCGTTTCATAAAAAAAAACGTAATAATATATGAAAATAGTAAATAAATGTTGTAGAGATGTTCATCTCCACTAATTCTTAATAGTATCCGGGAGGACACATACTCATAGTTCTCATCAAGACCTGAATCTTAATTTTATTGATCTAAAATAATTAATAGGGGAAGGGATAAGTTACATTAATCCAATAAAAATATCACAAATTAACCGTAAATCATGCAAGACAAGTGATATATGCATTAATGAAATATAACTGAATCATTTAACCATTCAAATATATCATCACATATTTAAAACTGTAAAATTAAATAATCAGTTAAATAAGATAAATAAATAATTAACCAGTTCCGGCTCTATGAGTGACATGTAATTATTTTTAAAGTTTTCTAAATTTCATAAAATACTATATTATTTATTATTAAGCTTCAATTCCATAACAAGTAATATGGTGAAAGATTCTTACCCGAATTGATATTCGAAATAATGAACTTTCTAATGCGCTTATTGGCGGTTCCTGAATTTTTTAAATTTTTTTGCAGAGATTAAAACACGCTTAACATATCTAAAAAATACTTCAAAATCCAAAATCGGTGTTAAAAATTCTTTCTGGCTAATTTCGGGGTTCCGGCACGGCAGTTCAGTACGGCACCAGCGCCAGCGGCAGCAGTTTGCCTCGACCTGACCCTTTTTCGGTTGGTTTTGGCCGACTTTATACATATCCCTGCGAAAAAATATGTTAGGGAGGCCTCGGTTGGACCAAAAAATCAAAAAACGGAAACCTACAGGTAGTGAAGTTTTTCGGGTGCGGCAGTTCCACCGACTCACCTTTGCGACTGAGATTTTTTCTTTGGTTAACATGTAAAAAACATAATGCTAAATAAAATGATAGAAAAATCGCACAAAACGAAAAATAGGAAGGGGCTCATCGGAGTAGATTGTGAATTTTGCCCACAGCGGCTCCGTGGGGTTTTGCCTGTAGTTTTTGGCTTACCCACCATTTGTTTTACTCCGATATGGCCACAGGGGTGCTCGAATTCTGAGCTGGTAGGAGAATTTTTTCTTTTTTTTACGGTCGGAGGTAGCTCTGGTGCCGCAGCGGTTGGGGGGTCGACTCCCTTCTTCAGCGACTTATTCTTCTTATCCGGTAGGAGGTTGGCAGATAGGGTTCAAGTTTAGTGTGATGCGAAATATTTATACCCATCTCGCGTTAATTTGGACCGTTTATCATATTTATCTCGATCGTTTGATTGCGACTAAGGAAGAAATAAATCCTAACCGTTCATCGTATTTGATCTCGATCGTGCGATCGCGCCTAAGAGAGAAACAAATTTGGATCGTCCACGCGTGTGAGATCGCTTCTGGGTCGTCTGATCACGAAGCATGTGGATCGCAAGTGTAGCCTCCCGTGTGGCACCGAATCAGCGTGTCTTGTCACACGGCGTGCTCCAACTCGTCGATGTTGTTGACTAGTGAGTCCTACATGTTCAAATTTTTTTTATTTGCATTCTGATCCATAGTTTCTTATTTTTCTTTCAAAAACACAATATGAATTTAAATTTTCACTAATTTTTTTCAAAATTATTTTCAATTTCATCCATAACTTATTTTTTTTTTATAATTCCATATTAAATGAAAATTTATTAATTTAAAAAATATTTTTTTTATATATTTTAAAATATTTAAAATTAATCCCGAATTAAATTTCGAACTCGTGTATTACATTATATGCTGTTACTCATTTTAATTTGACTCTATTTCTTTTTTTTTTTACAAAACATAATTGATTGTTTTGAATTATATTTTATGTCAACATAATTTTTTAACTGAAAAAAAATCTCTATTTAGTAAATATGATTTCTTAAATTGTAAATTTATAACAGAAAATTGATACCCAATTATTAAATAATAGGTATTAATGCATAATATGAAAAAATTTAAATTGTCGTATCTCTATTTTTGATTAATAGAGCTATAGGTATAATATAATATTCATGCTTAATTTTTGGACATTATTGTTTATTTCTTTAATAATAAATTTAATTTCTCATTCACGTCACATCTCAATCTTTCATTCAATTATCACAGTGACCATCTGTTATTATGATCGTTTTTCAATTCAAAGTATTTGAATATAGCTTTGATTACAAGAAATTTTTGGGCCATGAGTTGAAAATTGTAGATAGAGTTTTTCGAAATATAGAAGACAGATATATATATATATATATATATATATATATATATATAAGCCTATATAGAGGAGATGGTGAACAAAAATTAGTTAATGACCAGATAACATTTTTAGTTAATTAAATCAAATTTTATTTATGTACTTACCATCATTTTTGTAAACCTGATTATCAACAGAATTGTTCACTTACTAATTATTTAAGAATAAAATCGTGAATGACAAATTTGAAACCACATTGGATTTTGTGGCTTTTTTACTGGCCCAATAGAAGGACAGCTTATAGGTTTAGGGCCTTTAAAAAGGAATACTAAAAGCCCAGTACCAAACTCATAAACGGGCCCGCTACATATTTTTGGGCCTTCATAATTTTACATGTCATACACATTGGTATGCATAAGCTTCTCAAAACCCATATTAGTTTCAAATGTTTGAGAGCTATCTTAAGGATATTAGTAAATGGAAAGAGAGTAGAAACAATGGATTGATTAAAAGATGAATGGCATTAACAGATGAAATACATACAATGAATGTTCATGTATCTTAATCAAATCTTAACATGACAAATCATGCTCTTATTCTGATACCTGAGCTCATATGGGATCCTGCCCTTTAACCAAAAAACCTCTTAAAATCAAACCAAAAGGGGTCAGGAACAGAGGAGCAGCAGGACATTTTTAAGACCCATTAGTGGGTAAATGAAAATGGTCCTACAAGTTTCATTTCAAGATTCTATTCTTTCTCCACATGTTCTTACAAGTTCCTTTCAGTTGGGAAAAAACCAGTTAGTCAGATGATGGAATCAGTCTTCTCCTTCTTCCCTCTCTCTAGGTACAGCTCCAAAGTGATTCACCAAAATGTCCACAACTATGGGCACCAAGTCCTTGCAGGGGACAGCCTTCTTATAAATATCACCCAAGTGTGAATCACTCCCAATTCTTCCTCCTAAAAACACATCCGCTCCTTCAACAGGCTTTCCATTCTCGTCCCTGGCCATGCAACCCATGAATCCTATATCAGCAACTTGAACTTGACCACAGGTATTTGGGCAGCCTGTCCAGTGCATCCTCACTGGTCTTGTGACTGAAACTAGCCTTTGCACCTCCTCGGTCACCTTCATTGCCCTGGCCTTCGTCTCAATAATGGCTTGTCCACAGAACTGATTGCCTGTGCATGCTACTAAGCCTTTCATGAGAATAGGTGGCTCAGGTGAGAACTTTTCTTTCAATAGAGGTTCATTGAGTAAGGCTTCGATTTTCGAGTTCTCAACATTGGGAATTATGATGTTTTGTTCCACTGTTAGCCTGAGTTCACCAGAGCCGTATGTGTCAGCTAATCGAGCAAGTTCTTCCATGTCATCTGCCTGAACTCTGCCCACTGGAATGTGAATGCCAACGAAGCTTAAGCCTTCTTGTTTCTGTGGATGCACACCAAAATAATCCCTCCTTACCCACTTTTTATCAACCAACTCCTCTGAAGATGCTCTCTCTAGCCCTTGATTAGGCAATCTTTTCACTACTTCTGCCCTGAATCCTTCAACACCCTGCATTCATTTCAAATCGGAAATTAATTAGAAAGGCCTAATGCTACACTTCGTAGAAGTGTATTAACATTCGTTATTCACTAGCATCAAAAGAATAAAAGCATAATACACTCACAAGCTCATCAATTAGCCACATCATTCTAGTTTTCTGTCTGTTCCCTCTGAAGCCAAGATCCCTAAAGGCCTCCAATACAGCTCTGCAAACTGGAACCACATCATCGGCTGGGACCCAAGCATCTAGAGGAATTGCCTCTGCACATCTCTTGGCACTAAAGAACCCACCCACCAGCAAATTGAACCCAAATCTTCCATCTTTGTTGGCAGGCATGTAAGCAAGATCATTTATGTGGGGATGTTCATAGAGATCGTGAGAACCCACTACACACGGATTCCACTTCCTTGGCCTGTGCAGATGACAATAAACATAAGCAATTTTTAACATTTCCAAAAACGTTTTTTATGCAGAATCAAATTTTATAGCATATATAAGTTAAATATTTCAAGGGTTCTTAAAATTAAATGTCCTCTTCCTTTATATTATAGCTCCAAAGTTCCTCACTAGTTATAATGGCTAAAGAATGATGGGTATTCCAGTATGCACCACATAGACAACTGAGAAGTCTAACATGAATTCCATCAACTCAAGAATCTTTATCGTCAGTAATTATGACCATTTAAGATAATATTACTATCTTTTTAAGGAATCAAGAAAAAGAATCTTACAAGTTAGAAACAGCAGGATTGCCACGCGAATTGCCAGTGATGAATTGAGACAATAAGTTTGTGTAAGGCCTGGTATCGACAATCTCATGTGGGTCAATGCCTGCAAGAGGATTACCAACAGGGTTCCTCACATTGTCCATACCACTCTGTAGGCTGGTCAAACCAACCTCCTCGAGACCTTTTAGTATGTCGGGCACATCAGGGAGCACCACACCACGGATCTGCCAGTTCTGCCTTGTGGTTACATCAGCACATCCATCCTTCCCGTATTTCTTGATCACACTTGCTAGGTACCTAGTTTGTTGGCCTGTTGTTACTCCATTTGGTAGCTTCAACCTCATCATGAACCTACCATCTGCCCATCAACAATTTAAGCAAATTTCATTAGGAGAAAAAGGTGGATGGCTAAACTGTTGCTCTATCATATTACTATAAAATAAGTAAACTCAAAGCAAATCAGTCCGTGACTAAATGTATCGTATTCTTGACTGAAGAGACAATAACATTTATAAAGATTCTAAATTCGAGTTCTGGATCCTACTTTCAGAGATGAAGTTGAGTAGCTTCTCTTGGATTTTCAGCCGTTAGAGTTTTAAGAACTTTTCAAAAAAACATTATAAGTTACAAAAACTGAAAAAGTAAAAAGAACTCGGTTCATCCCTTTCATGGAATATGCTACAGAACTATACTTTTTTCCTTTCTCCTTATCTGAGGAAAAGGACATGTTAAATCCTAATGAAGAAGATTAATCAAACTCCACAGCCTCTAAACTTAACCTAGATGAGTTCTATGAGGAAACGAAACTCTCAAATGCTTTATTTTTATAAGAAGAAATGAAAAGACAAAAAATAGAATCCACAACCAGATCAAACCGACTCAAAAACGATATGAAGGGAAAAAGACTTACATTGATGCTTCCTCCTATGAAACAAACCAAGCCACTTGAGTCTAACATCAATATCATCCTTACTAAGCTTCTCCTTCTCAATCTCCTCAAGTGACAACTTAGCAAGCTCCTCGATCCCACCTTCCATGAAAAGCTTCATGGGTTCTTTCTCAATCTTAACCTTCTCCTGCGGATTGATACCTTGTCTAAACTTCTCCTTTAAAACCCAGTACCCATTTTTCTCCTCCACTCTGGGCTCCAGCCGCACAGCATCCACCTCCCCCGACGCCGGCACCGCCACAGTCGGAGCAGTGGCAAGAACCCACGTCTTGGGCCTGGAAGAAGAAGTGGAGACGAATGGCTGCGGGCCAAGAAAGCGAACAGAGAGCGAAGACATGGCGGTGGTCGTGTATAGCAGAAACAACAAGGCGAGAGTGAGAGCAGAAAGTGTTATAGCCAACGAAAATAGCGATTGGTTGTGATATAAGGAGAACCATTTTTGAAGAGAGAGAGAGGGGGGACCTTAAGAAGGATTAATAATGGCCTTTCGGGTGGTGTTAAAGGTCAGTTTTTCTCTTTGTGTGTGTTGAAGATCAGATTCAGAGGACGGAAAATAGAGAGACGTACAAGTGGACGTTTTCCTTCTTAATTGTGTCGTTTTGTTTAATAGACCTCACCGTTTAGCCCGCGGTTTTGTTGGCGTAAAAAGAATATGCCGACAAGTGGCATGTGATGTGGATTGTTTTTGGGTGGTGGCTGAGTGTTTCCCCCCCCCGCGAAAAACAAATGTTTTTTCATGGTTCTTCTGGTTCTAGGAAATACCTTGTGCTCTTTTTTGCTTTGGCACTTTCTGATTTTCTTGGTATTTTAGATTTTTTTTAAAAAAAAATCAATAAAAATATACTAATTACTTTTTGACTGAATTATTAGTATTTAAATTCTTTTATAAAATAATACAAAAACTGCAAATTTGAGTCAAATAATACGTTTTTTTTTTTAAAATAAAATAATTTAAGACCAGATGAAATGTAACCAGGGGAGCCAACTGATACTAATGACGAAGTTATAATCAACAAAAAGACAATTAGGAAAGAAAACATATTTTTACTTAATGTTTGAATTTTAATAGCTTAACGTTTTATTTCATTTAACTTTGAAAAATAATTTTTTAGTTACTTTTTAATAAAACGACTAATCATCTAATTAGAAATAATTTATAATTTAAAAAATAATTGAAAGCAAATAATTGCAGCTGAATTAATTAATACATTATTATTTATTAATTATGTCCTATTTATTTATTTATTTTACATTTAAGTAATTGAGACATTTTACGGGATTTTCAAAAAGAGAAAAGGGCTTGCGGTAGGCAAACTTAGCTTTAGGAAATAGCCAAAGGTCACGGCGTCGACCCGCCGCCCGCACTAAATGAACTCTCATTTTCTAAATAAAATATTTAATTTTTTTTAATACAGTCTAATATATTGATTTTATTTTAATCAATAATGGAAATAAAATAAAAATTTTATATTTTACACTAGGACCCGATATTTATTTAATAAAATTAGATTTTAAAAAGCGTAAGAAATTTGTTTCACAAATAATATAAACAAAATTTTAATATATCCCATTTACCCACATAAATTGTGTTTGTAATTATTAATTATTAATTATTAATTATTAATTATTTATATTAAATTTTATTAAAAATATATTTTTTAAATAAAAACACTCAAAAGATATTTTTTGGACATCTACCGGAAAGAGAAAGAAAAAAAAAAAAATACACGCGACTTACCAAAAGCCAAGCCGTGTCTCAAAAGTCACGTGATAATTTATGCTTCTTCCGATTGCTTGCTAAGATATTTATAAGAACACGATTAAGAAACAAAATTTGCTAGTCTCCCTCCATCATTAGATTAACACACTAACTAGTACATTTTCATCGCATTGGGAACATTAATGAAGTGAGGAAAACTTAATAGAATGGTAAAAGAAAATTCTGATCTTAAGGAACAAAATCTCAACTAGGAAGTGTATAAGACAATCTTACATCAGATTCTGAGTGTAAATTCTTATGAAGAAAAAAATGTTTCATATATTTTTGTCCACGAAAAATCTACCGTTAGCTGCATCAATCACATTTTCCTAAAAGAAACTATTAGAGTACTCTTTAGGAGTAGTTAGTTTTTCTCGTAGAGTCATCCGATACGAATTCAGAAAGAAATTAGGCCCCACAGATGACCTTTGTATTTTTTCCGAACTATCTCAGCATAGGTGATGAAACGTGTAATTCTCCTAAGTCCTGAGTCTAAAAAGATGTATACCTCGTCTAGACGAATACGACCTCGAATTTTGCACAAGGGTTTTTTTCAATATGTTTCCGGAGATCGGCATCCCCTTCAAATCTGAACTTATACAATGCTTGCCTCTGTGTCAACCCTACAGGGTAAATCCGGTAAATTCGAAGTTCATCCCCTCCTCTTATGCTTTTGGGTCTTTCTTGCTTCCAAACTGGCACATGTTTCATTGACCTGAACTTACTGAGCACTGCAGACTCCAAGGCATCCAGAGTCATATTTCCATCCCTGCACATGGAAGATAGATATCACAGTTTTCACTGACATTTCAATCAACCAGAAATATGCATTAGATCTATTTTCCCAACCAAAATTTTGGTTGTACTGCGATATGATGCAATAAAAGAAGCAAAATAAAGATCTTGATCTATCCTCTCTTTTAGGGATATTTTATGGTGGTAAGGAGGGATCATACTTCTAGATTAATTTTCTACACCTTATAGTAATTTAATAACTTTATATAGTGATCATCTAATATTTTGTACTTATTTGGTTAGCATACAATTTTTTTTAAAAAAAAAATAAAAAGTATGTAAGCATGTTAAAATAGCACCAAGGGAGGACCACTCATTTACAAGATATTTACAAATATGTTAGTAGATCGATAACATTCCCAAAAATTTTCTACCTATAAATGTCATGTCCCAAAATCAACGAACCAAAATCATGTAACCATCTATTCCTGATTTTTGACATCTCTCTACATCTCTTCAAAAGTTTTACTATTTTTCTCTTTTCAAATCACCCAAAAAATAGTTAAAGGAATATACTTCATAAATTTTTTCTTTTTACACATCCCCTCCCAAGTCCATATTTCATCCTTCACTGACCCAGCCATCACTCAATTCATCCCTAACAGACTATATATCATAGTCCAAAAATCATACACTACCGGGCACCACATAAGAACGTGATTGCAGGATTCAGCAACTCTTTTACACAGATAACAACCAATCAGTGACTATTAAGGCACTATTCAGTGACTATAGATAGAAATATTATTAAGTTATTTAAGATGTTAGAAATCACTCTGACCCATGAAGCCTTTGAGGCAAAATAGCTGTACCGCTCTTTTTTGGTCAAACAGATGGGATAGCAGATGATGCAAATGATTTGTTGTTAATAAATATAATCAAGCCTTGTAGAAATTTTGTCCAATATGGCTAAACTGTGGCAACAAAAAATGGTTACCTCAAGAAGATAGACTCCATCTCAAACCTCCCTCTTTCTCTTATATATAAATGATAGACAGTTTCCGCGGCTCTGGTACACTTGCAAGGCCGGCTTGTAAATTTAAGGCTCTTCTCTTCTTTCTCTTGGATCCTTGTTGCTAAGTGAATGCAAAGACGGCAAGAAGAGTGTACTGCCGCCATATCCACAAGAGCCTTGAAGGAATCCGAAGGGCCCTCATATTTCCATCTAGTCAACAAAACTCCCAATGTCAACAACAGCCATCTTAAGTCATGCACGGTCCTAGTACGCTGATCCATAAAATGCATCTATACATTTTTTGTAAAATGTTTATGCTAAAACCAAAATGAAGAACCTCACCTTAATGATTGATTGAAGGCATCAGGGTTCTCGGCTAAGTACTTCATTCTCTTTGCAACTGACTCAACATCTCCTAGCTCCTTAATATGTAGAATTGAACCAGGTGATGGAGCAAAGTCTTCAATATTTGGAGCACCAATAACCACAGGAACATTTCCTATAAAAATTTGACAGCATTATTATTATATGATCAATTAGTGAATGACATCGAGATCTCAGACAAGAGGCTACTCCATAAACAATTAAACGATTTAGAAGAAATTACAACCTCCAAATGATTAGAGAAAGAGAAACTTGTGAATCACTTTGAAATCCAAATTTTAAAATAGATGTTTGTTTTACTATACAAGTAAAAGAAATATTTATGTGAATAAAAATTATCATATCTTAATTTTTGATGAAAAAGTTGCATGATGGATAGGAAAAATATGTCATCAAAAGTTTATATAGTGCATAATTCCAAAGTTTGTAGTCAACTAAAAATTAATGACATAGTAATATTGTCAAACTTATATTCTGTTTTCGTATTTAAAATATTTAAATAGATAACTAGTATATATTATCACATTAAATAGGTATATAACTATTATCTATATTTTCACATTATTTTTGTTTTAATATATTAAAAAATTATTTTTATATTTAAAAACTTCAAATAGATGATAATTATATATCCATATTAAATATTAAATAATTTTTAAAAAAATGAAGAGTTGACATGGATTAATTCTCAATTTTACTTTCATAGGTAAATAGATAGACTAGCCAATTCTTTCATCCTCCAACTCATGATAGAATAATCCTGAATGATCACAAATTCTGAATTATTTCCTAACAGAAAACCCCCAAATTTGATCTAGTTAGACCACAACCACAAAAGCAGAAGGCATCATCATTGATAAGAGAAAGCATCGTAAGAGTAAAAACAGCAGAGATAAACCAAATAATGGCAGGGACACAAAAAAAGAGTTGCAGTTTCATACCGGCAACAAGAGACTGAAAGAATTTTTCAGTGACATAATCCTCCTCATTTGAGTTCTCAAAAGCCAAACTGAACTTATAGTGCTTAAGAGCTTCTACTTTGTCAACTGCGAAAGATGTATTAAAGCAGAAGATTACTAGATGTAATATTATACAACTATACGTCTCAAGAAAATATACAACATGTCAGCATCTACCATCTTCCAGTAGACGTGAATAAACTAAGTCAACTTAAGAATGAGAGTCTTAATTATCAATATCTAATAAATAAGCACATTATCCACATTTTAACTTAAACAGTGTTAGACATGTATACCTCTTCCATCACGGTTTCTATGACAACCACCATAAGAATCGATCTTGATGTTTGCCCTTTCCAGTGCCTCAAGAGCTTGTAAGCGGAAGTTGCGTGCTCCACAATTAGAAATGAAAGCCGCTGCAAGAGCTTTCTCTGTCTTTGGCTGTACTGGCGCCATGATATCATACTCAGCCCAGGAAAAATATCCAACGGGAACATCTGATGAGAGACTAGTTGTCATTACAACATCATATCCCCTCCTAAAGGACAAAAAATTGAAAATATCAGTTTTATTAGCAATTTATTACATAAATCATTTTGCTTTTGTAGAAGAAAAATACTTCAATAAAATATGAGATCAAATAACTTATTTCAGATACTCAGGGAAAAAGAGAAGTGGGAAACAAAAGCAACAAATGAAGACTCAAGCTGGTACATGAAAGTCTTTTTCATTTTCAGTATTTATACATGTTTCATACATAAAAATTTGTGAAATAGTGAAATAAGAACAATATTTAGATAATTAAAGTAAGATACGATATGAGTTGCAAGTAGTCAAGACTTGTTTTTACTATTCTCTAAAGAACTGTTTTTTAATACTTAACTACCATACATACACACACTGAAAAACATGTTCTATGAGTGTTAGTATGTGTTTAAGATATAAAAACTATAAAATATCTTATGTACCAAATACTGCATTTAAATGCAAATGACATGTTCAACTGGAGGTCTTGCTACTAGAGGTAAAAATTCTTATGCAGAAAGTAGCATGCACTGCATGATTCCTTAAGCTCTTTAAACTATAGGATCTCAAAGACCCTAACCACACCAGATGAAATTACAGGTTTAAAAAATCTGAAAAAAAAATCTGAAAAAGTAAAATGGATCATCTATTTTGCATCCTTTCGTTTAATAATCATCAAAGATTTTCATCAATCTCCGAAGGGATAAAAGATTCTCCTTGGACTATTTTTCCTAACATCCTTCTTACCATTCTTTTTCTTCTTTTAAAAAAGAAAAACTTCCTAGTGCATTCTTCAGTTTATATATTCTTAGCTTTCTATCATCCACATCTATTTGCCATTCCTGACAAAAGCTTCAAATTCCAAGCCACAACAATTTGTTATTGACTCATACCAAAAAAAGGGCTCAACACACTGCCTAATCCGCCATATGTATCACAAAGTATGATTACTGTCAAAATGAAAAGAAGTGCAGGCAGATTCCAGTTTTATCGCAGGTTGAGAATGAAGTGATCATGATATTTAACAATCTAGTGAATTCCAAAATTAAATTGCCCTGTTTTTTAGCATGTCATACTCTCCCTTCCTCTCCTGCTACTATGTTGCATACAAGTCATGCTGATGTAACTAATTATTTATGGTTCTGGACCATTTTGTAAGTTTTAACTTTTATTACATATTATATCAATTACTATGGTACTTCATTTTCTTCTGCATACAGAACTGACACAAGTAAAGAATTTGATGAAACACCAAGTATTTTTCTTTCACAATCTGCTCCTTAAACTGGCTTTGCAACTAAAACATCAAATCAATTTTCCAACATTCATAGATCAATTAAAGACAAGACAGTGTTGCGAACCATTACACCAAGTGAAAGTTCTCATAATTCCAAAAATCCTAGGCAGCAATAGACAACTGCCAGTGCTGCATGTAAATCTCTGAACAACAAATAAAATGATTGCTAGAATTATAGCTCGTGCTTACCCACCGTCTTGCGTTATCTAAATCATTGTCTGAATAGTACTGAGCTGATTCCATTGATCGAAGCACACTACTTATTCCAGCTTGTTGAGGGGTACCAAATGCAGCATCAGGTTTTCTATCCGAGTTAAATCCAAACTTACACCCCACAGAACAAGATTGCCACTCCTATACCATGGGTAAGAAAGTTCAGAACAAGAACAAAATATAACCAAACTGCAAAAAGCAGTTGCATCCACTGAAAATTCATCTCAAACTACATAAACAAGAGGAACAAAACAACACTAAAGCCATTTTATATTTCTAAGACGTAATTAAACTAGATTATATGTTAAAAAGAGACAAAATTCCTGATATCTACTTATTTTTTAAGCTCATAATACAGTTTCAAGGGCTTCAAGAGAAGTTCATAAGTAATCTTTGGCCTATGGAGAAAACAATCTTATCAACTCCTCAGTAAACTACCAGAAATGAAACATTTCGATACTTAATCAGTGATCAAGACCTTACTCAGCAAATGGTCCAAGTGAAAACCGTCCTATTTTGAAGGAACATGGAACCCAACTCAGGCCAGTCCCTACATTGACAAGTGTGATAGAATCAAGAGTCGCCAAAAAGCCAAAGCAGCTTCCCCTTGCATGTAAAAGAAGATCGGAATGAAGAGACACCAAATACCGCAAGTCACCACCAATATGGCTTAACTCTAGATTATTGAAGCATCACGGATCAGTATTAAAATGTTTCTTATTGCCTTTTCAGTTGGCTACAAAATGAAGTTAGCATGCCCACCATCCCTTAAACCGGGTGAAAACAGGATTCAATCTCACTGTCTCATTATTAAAATTCACCTGTTATATTAGCTAACACCTATGAAACTATCACTTCTCTTACAATGATAACAGTAATGGTGAATTTTGAAAATTTCCATAAAAAATCAATCAACTTAAAGATATCTGCTAAATGCCAAACAAGCAGTAAAATAACCCCAAGCTCACATGCCTGTAAGGTTTCACACCTTGACCTGTCTAAAGCCTAAAATAGCTAGTGAAAATGTAAAACGATGAAAATACCATTCAAATTTCAAATTACATAACATCTGATCTATAGCAGTTTGAAAAGGAAGAAGAGGAAAATAACAGAACAAACCTTATCACCACCAGTGACAAATATAGGATCCTTGTTAAAATCCCTCGAATAACTCACAGCATCCTCTCTCTCCAACCACTTCTCGCAACTGTCCGCTCCAAAACCGATAGCTTCTTTTCTCGTTACTGCCATGTCCTTCTTAGGAGCCTTAGGCTCGACAGGTAGTGGAATCGGAGATGGGTAAAAGAAATCGGTCAAAGTCTCGACGAGAGCCGCATTTTTAGCCATGTCAAGGCGACCCAGAAAGGCGATCTCCGCTATAACCACAAGCGCGACCAGAATAGGCAACAGATTGGACCATTTTCTCTTGGGAGCTGACGGGGAAGACGAAGAAGAAGATACATCAGATAGGGGCAATCCTTCGTTGGTCGCTCCTGTTCTTGGTCCTCTTAGATTTGATAAAACACCCATCAATGGAATTATAAACCAGTGGACTTCTCTTTCTGCGTTCTCTTCTCTCTCGTGCGCGCTGATTCTTCTGAGAAACAAAGAAAGAGAGACCCAGAGGAAGAAACTAACCTCTGTGGGAGCATCGACGGACTTCTCTTTAGTAAGCCAACGAGCTTTCAAAGTGTAAGGGCAAAAAGATTTCTTTTTTTTTTTATTAAGAAATTGATTAGTTCGGGTATTTAAGTGGTTAAACCAAAAACGGGAAGTTAATTGAACGGAACCCTAATGGCTTCATTTAATTTAATCATTATACCAAATGATTTTTTAATATATTTATAAAATAATATTTTTTATCGAGAGTTGAAATAAAATATATCTTTTAGTATTTTTTATGAAAAAAAATGTTTCAATTAAATTTTTAATTAATTATAGTTATTTTAATTAAAATATTTTAATTATCACCAAAAAAAAATTTCTAAAATATAATTAATTTATTAAAATTTAATCCAACTTAATTGTTTCAGACTCCAACATATCAATGAGTTATCTTTTCTGTTTTATTAAATTAAAAATTAAAAATTAACCATCAGAAGTTTATAATATATGTACATAATAACTTTTTCACTTTAATTAAAGTTTAAATTCAGTAAATTTTAAATAAAATTTTAAGCACTAAATTATAATTTTGTTGTGGACTAATCGTTTTGATTGGATTTGTTTCTACCTCTGCATTCAAAGTCTACCACCAAATTCAGTCAAAAGGCTGACCTGGTGCCAAACCCAACCCAAAATATCCCTGCTGGAAAATTAGGTTTCTTTTTTATATTATAATAATAAAGAGCTAATAGTAAAGGATTATTTATTTAACAAGTAGAGAATGATTGACTCAAAACTTCAAATTTACAAAAAGTTTATTCAGATTGAAATCATCCCTTATTATTTATACGTACTCATATTACAAACCTTTGCATCATAAATTACCAATATATGCAGCAGGTAAGGTGGGTAAGAAAACAAGAAACTAAGCTAATTTCAGATTATAAGTCAACTAAACTATAACAAATAATTATATATTCGCATTGTAAGAAAAAATAATTTAGAAAATCTAAATCAAATGTAACTTAATTTATCAATAACTATTTAATTTGATATTTAATATATATTTTTTATACAAAAAATTATAAATTTAAGTCATATTGTACTTCTATATGTTTTTGCTTGTAAATTTTTTTAATTGTGTTATGATTAATACTTAAATTATCTAATTAATAAATAAATAAATTTTTAATTAAAAAATATAATTTTAATTCACATTTTAGTTCAATTCAGCTAGAATAGAAATGCTCGATTTTGCTTAGATATTAATGAACATATTTTGACCTTCGTCTGATCTTTCCATTATGATGGAATCTAAATGCCTAATAAGATTGTATTTTGACGCAATATGCTGTCACATGGTCACATGAATTTCAGGCAAGTCGTAAGTAAATATTTCCGTAATAATTTTTTTTAAAAAGTTTGAATGTTAAAGGAATTTTTAGGCTATTTCTCTGAATTTAGATTAAATTTATATGATTAAATAAAAAATAAACCACTAACGTTATACCTTTTAAAAGATTTATTGTATACAAGTCGATTTTTGTTTATCTAAACATTAACCCTCCACTTTTTTATTCAAAATTAATTTACTTTTCTTCAGTCAAAAGTCTATTTTCGGCCTAAATTACAATTTTAATAATTTGATGACGTTCTTAAAATATTATTATTCGAACGAAAAAATATTATCCAAAGCGACCAGATATTTAGCCCAAAGAATATTATTTTTTGCCCACTATAAGAGTGCGTAGATCCAAACCTTGCACATGGGCGTTCCCACCCGAATATAATATTTACATATATATATATATATATATATATATATAACAAGGCGCCACTTAAATGAACAAGGATCAAAATTTTGGTGTTTCCCATATCCTGTATCACCAATCAAAAGATTGTCGTGATTTTTAATGGCTCTAGAAATTATTTAAGCAAAGATTAACACTCAAAAGCATCCAACAAATATTGGCCTACAACTGTAAAAGCAATCATTAAAAGACTTCCATAAACCAATGGGACACATACCTTTCGAAAAGAAACGCTGAGCAAAACTTTTTAAACAAACCATCGGTCGTCCAGATTTACAACAGCACTGCAAATTCCATTCTACAGCGCTGAGTAACCAAAGGAAGCACCTTCTTTCCCAGCCTGAAATACAGTCAGATTACCACACTAAGCATCAGGCTGTACGAGATCTGTTCTGCTGGCAAATTCTCAGTAGGCAAATGAAATCTAACATCCATAAAACTGCCTGTAAAGCTCAAAGATACATGTGAGACAATTATGTAACGTTCATGAGACAAATCCGAATGGTAAGTGACATAGACATAATTCAGCAATTCCAAGTCTTAGTTGTAGAAGGGAAATAAACTGGGAAAGAATATTTACAGGATTTCATTTTCTAGAATTTTGAGTAGAAACATCAAAATAATATAGAAACTTCCAGGAACCACGAAGCAGATTGAGATTCAGAATTATCAAACTAGCAGAAATCCGTGCCTGGAAAGCCCGACCTCACATCGTTTGCACGTCCGCCGTCTATTGCAATTCACGTCTTCTCCATTCGTTGAAGCCCCAGTGGAATTTTCCTCAAATAGTAAACAAACCAGCAAATAATAGCTACTTGTGGATCTTGTTTCGCTAATATACTAAACATAAGAATTGCAGGGAACATATGAATTTCTTCTTCCAACATAATAGAAAGCATCGCCAGCATTGATATCTTGATAATCATCGCCAGCATTGTAATCTCCATAATCATCTCCAGTATGAGCTACCAGGAAAAAACAATAACTATCAATAAAAACATTTTCCTCACTTCTTTTTTTCTTCAACCAGGAAGCAGGTCAAGTCCTCCCGTCTTCTCTCCACAGATCCCAGTTCAAATTCAGTTTTGAGTTGGCGAATCAACTTCCTCTTAAGTAATAATGGAGATCATCTTTTTGACAGGCAAAACTCTCGGGTTCATCTGACAGCAACTCCTGTGCATCTTTTTCTGTCAATGCATGATTGACACTCGATGCATTTATTTTTTGAAACTTTCTATGAGGCACAACCTGCAGGAGCATATAACAGTAAGACAAGTGATTATTCCACAAATTTGATCTCAAACTAAGTACTATAAAACAAGGAAAAGTTGTAAAACTAATTCTAAATGATACCTGATCACTGCTTGAAGCACCAGCTGTAGCTCTTTTAAGCCCTTTTTCTGAGGAAGGGCGATTCGAACTCTCCCCATCATTGTCCACAAAATTCTGGTCTGAGACCTCTGCAAAAAGATTAAACATTTTGGTAAAGGAAAAAGAATAAAAAAAACACCTACACTTGAAAGATGCTATTTCAAAATAAAAGTATTGAGAATCACCATAAATTCTAAGGCGTAAAAAAACTCAACAGAATGAGGTTGAACTAAAGCAACTATGTGAGCTTTACTATTTACAATTAAAGAATTACGCTGCCTTCAATTCCTGTCCTCCAAGTTTCAATAGACTTCCAACATTAAAGAGTGTGATTTATTGTGTTAATAGCTGGGGAAAATAATATTTCACAGAAATTATCTTACAAATCCAGAAGGAGTTGAACCGAAAGCAGTGATTCTACAATTTCACCATAAAATCCAAGCATTACCCAAGGGGCTAAGGCTTTCGCTTTTGACTATGCCACGGGAGAATCAGACACACAATGCATCAAATAAAGGGAGCAAGGGCCTCTACAACCAGCAGAGAAAAGTCTATCCTATCTTCCATCCTAAGCTCGACCAGTCTTCTGTCCAATCAAATATCCCAGTTGAGCTGTATTAGGCAAAGGCTCATCAGTCTGCCCTGTCTTCTGAATCCGTCCATTGGTAGTTTAGCTAGGGATTAGATCTATTGGTCATTTCTCTTTAGTAAGAAGGCGTCTGATATGTCTCTCACAGGTCCAGCTTTGCTATGGTTTGAATGACACTGTCTAATCTAGCGCATTTTTATTCAAAAGATCGATTTCCTGGGGTTGGAAAAGAAACTCATCTGCTCTCTTCAGTTAAGCTGTCCACGATACAACTCCAAAAGAAAAGACCGCACCGTGGTATGCATCAATAAGACCATCAAAACGTACCTATACCAGTGTCGGTCATATTGAGGTTTGATTTCGTTAGCCAAAGATGAATACCACCTGTAGCCAGCCTCTTAACATCAAACCTATTGGGGAAAAGGGGGCAATCATTTAAAGAAGTGCCAGCAGATTTTCTAAGAGATCTATGGATAAGAAAACTTTCTAACATGAGAACAGAAATTTAAAAATCAACTAGAAGATAGAATGATTCTTCTCCACAGCCTTCAGTCACCACCTTCATAATTTAAGTATTCTCCACCAATATCTGCATCAAAGCCCTAATTCACCATAAGGTAATTAGAGGAACCTAGAATTTCTTAAGTTCAGTTAAATCATATCCAAGTCAATGGTTCATATATCTTCTACCAACATGAGCAGAACAATGGATTAGTAAAAACAAAACTCTACTTAACTTCCTTTCTGGAAAGAAAGAAAGTAGAATTGATTTTTCTAGAGGAGGTAATAATGGACCACCTAGAGGAACTAATGCAGCCAAAAATCATCACTCACAGCAAACAGGAAAAGTTATAGTTTATCTGCCTGCTTCCAACAATAACAATAATAAAATTTTATATGAAAAGCCTTTTGAGTTCATCGAGTAGTAAGACGATCTATTGGCTCATACATTTCATCCTTCTAAAATACAGAAAAACAAATTCAAATTTTAAATGTCACAAATGCTCTGTTGGAGGCATCATCATAATTACGTGAACATCCAATGTCAAAATACGTAGCCAACAACCATTGCCAAAAGTCATAAAACCTAGAGAGCAAATTCCATCAGAGAGTGGGTGAAAGAGAGGCAAAAAGTGATGAATGATAGAGGACAAGAGGCGAGAGAATGCATGTAAAATCTGATCTACCAAACAAAGGTCAAAAGCCTGCAAGGAATAGATGTTCACACCAATTAAGATGGGAAACAAGCAATAAAAAGCAGAACTCCTTGGCACGTAAAGTTGGCCAGACCTACCTGTAGTACTGTCAACAGAAACATCATGGTATTGATCATATCCAGGCTCCTGAGAATTCCTCGATGATCCACTCCTCCAGTATGCATCCCTGGCTAAAATACTTTCATGTAGGGAAGGAGGTGCCCCTATGCGCTGTTTACTGGAAGATGTGAAATGATGTATCCATTGGTTATCAAGACCAGTATAAGAATCAGATCTTTGGTCCAATAAGGGTCCATTTTCTCCAAAGTTTACCTTCTGCCAACAGCCATCCTGTAGAACAGTGTACTGAAAATAAAAGAAGGAAAGAAAAAACCAGGAGTTTTATTAAAATTCATCAAAAACTCAAGAAAATGAGCAGATTTGAGTATCCAACCTGATCAGCAGAATTATGAGTTCTCGGTCGCGTTCCATAGGATGAAAATGGACCCCAAATTTTTGTTCGTGAATGCCAGCCACACAATCCAGCTGAACGATGCAACTGCTTGACGAATGATGTTTCTAAATGATTAAGATACAGGCTGTGCTTCTCATCAGTCCATCCTGTTGACTGGTCCAGATAAACAAGTTGAAAACAACACTATGAGGACCAAAAACTGCCAACTCAACATGAAAAGAAGAGTTCAGATAATTATTCAATTACCAATGAATATGTTAACAAATTTTCATTTTCTCATAAGGTTAATAAAGACCAAACCATTTACTCTGTTACCAGGATAATAACTTAGTTGCTATTAGATAACTCCAATGGCAAGGTGCTGCCATTCTATTTCACCCATTTCCCATGTTTAATATATTATATTAAAAAATGAGTCTACAAAGGAGGACTTCATAATTGAGTAAAGACTTTGAAACTTGGCATATACTTGCATTAATACCAAGCTAGCAGGCAAAACACTAAAATCTCGCACTAAGATAATACTGCAGAAATAAAACTGTCAGAAAAATAAACTGCTTGCCGGGATATTTAAAGGACCTTATTTTTCATAAGCATCAAGTCTTGCACACTAGAATTTTGCAGAAAATGAGTAAGCATTGGAAAACACTGGCACAGCATTTTATAGCACACCACAAAGGTAAAGGGCCAGCCTCCAATGGTAAACATGAGGGACAAGTTTATGCTTTTAATAGAGACTTGAACCATCTGTTGAACATATTAATTCTACTAAACAAGCAAACCACACTGAAATCCTAAGAGCAAAAAAGATATGGTGTAGCGTCGAGTTAAATCAAATATAGAATTCTCTCATAGGTTATATCTCTTATTACATGATATTTTTTCCCAGTTAAACCACCTACACTCAGCTACCCATGACACAAGTCTTTTTCATCCAATTCCTAGATCCATTTAGTGGCACATGTATGCAAACATGAAATCCAGTTGATCAGCCACCCACCTATTAATAGTCTATCCTTCTCTGTGGACCTGCTCCAAATGGAAAAGATCCTTATGCCAAAACTAGTGTTGTATGCTACAAATGCACCTTTAAAACTTTTTTCAGATAGCAAAAACAAAAAATTAGGGAAAGGGATATGATAATTGATTGTCACACATCTTGAGATCATACATACAATGCAGAAATACAGTTCAAGTATGTGGAGAATCCTGTCTTGATAAAATGAGAAAACATGCAGACTCAAATATCAATTTGAGTTATAAATAACAGAGACCCAGGATCTTAAGGGAGAAAATTCAAAGATGATCAAAAATAAACAAGTTAAGCCACCTATCAGCCAAATAATCATCTTTACAAAATACAAGCAAAGAGAGGAGGTGTTATTTTGTTTGCTTAAGCTCTGGTTGGCGCACTGAAAGTCACATGCTGGTACCAATCTCTGATTTCAGCTGGACTCGCTCTGCATTAATCTAGGTAAATTTTCTAAAAACTAGCAATAGGCCAAGACTTACCGATCAGCACGAAAAGAAACATATTATCTAAATAAAATTGCCACTTTACTTCAAAGTTAGGATTCATAATTATTTTAAGAAAATGATCCAGAGTGCAATATCCACAACCAATATCTAATATTGTATTATGAATAGCACAACATGGTGGTGCATGTAAAGCACTACTAGAGGTGGCTCCTACCTAATCTATAAGAGATATGCGGTGCCAAAATTTTGTAAATTGAAAATTAGATGCCTTAATAGAAAACTATCATTTTTTTATCTCAATTCAAATTTATATTACAATTGAATGCACCAGATTCTCAAGATAACAATGTTAAACCTGAACGATCTATAACCTCATTTCTACTCTACAATGAGATCTCCACCTCCTCTGCAGTTTTTTAATTGAAAATTCCTAATCGACTGATCCCTCTCCAAGATTCAATAACTTCAGTTTTTTGGCTTACAGAAAGTTGATTCAGTAACAAATTTGGGTCAGAAACTTAGCTTATTCACCAAACCACTTTATTATGCTAAACAAAATGAGGAAAACGTCATCCAAACAGAACAACAATAGAAAGCCTTCTACAAAAAAGAAGAACAAATCACTTCTCCCTCAAACAAAGATTGAAACAAAAAGCATGACCTCAAACAATCAAACGAACAAAATAATTAAATAATCCTAAACACAGAACAAAGTTTCACCAGTTTCAAATTTGCTGTACAGAAAGCAATAAAAAGGACTAAAACAAAGGTTAATAAGTCGTTACCTCACTCGCATCCGCATTATGACTCAGGAAATCTCCGGAGCTACCAACCGTTATACCGGAGTCGATCGATTCCGTCCGCGTCGACTCGCTCTCGCAATTATCAGTCGCTTCCGCCTCACGATCCGGCAGTGGCACCGGAATATTCGTCCGGAGATTCTCTTCCATCCGTTCTTTTATCAAACAAGAACAAATTAGTCGCAGAGAAGAGGCTTTTCTGCGGAATTAAAAGAGGTTTCAAGCTCTTGACCGCCTGAAATTTAGCAGAGAAACCCTCTGGAACCAGAGAGAGAGAGACGGAGGAGAGAAAAAAGGAGAGAGATGAAGAGAGAGAGAAGGAGGCGGTGTTTGGGTGGAGAGGCGTAGTTGGGGCCAATAAAGGCTCCACATGGCGTCGCTTTTACACGTGTCAGTCCCATCAGCGACGTGCCACGTCAGCAGGAGGGCGATAATATCTTCCGCTAATGTCAGCCAGATATTTTTCTCTGAGGTGGAATAGTGCCTGCACTTTTTGTTGCTTAGATCGACAAAAAGGCCCCTCTGGCAGGGAATATGCGACGTGGGCGAGTGTTTCACTCGCTCTTAACCCTCGCGTGACTCCCGGTTTTCGCGTTGTCCATTTGATGGTGGACGTTAGAGTTTTTCTCTAAGAAGAGAAAAATCAGGTGCGACGTCCTCAGAGTACACTCCGGTGATCACCTTTCATCAGATGAAATGGAAATGATCTAACGGCTTATAATCCGTACGCGTGGCGTTCAAAGAGGTGGTGCATGCACGCGAAGTCATGTGAAGCTTGTTGTGTTTGTCGAGAGAGATGTATGAAAAAAAATATCTGCGCTTTGTGCTTTTTCCAAATCTTAAATTTAGTGAACTTTTAAATTTTTCACTTTTCACACGTGGTTTTTTTTATTTAATGTTTGTAATTTAATAATTCTTTTCTTGTTTTTTTTTACTCGGACGAAAACTCGTGGAAAATTATTCTAATTTTTTAATCTTTGTGTTTTATTAACTTTTTCGTCTATTTCTCATTTTTTTATTCGCTTAATTTATCCGTATCGACCACCATAGATGATCGTCAAGCTATGATATATTTACCTTTCCTCCTTTAGGGCATGCACCTAGTTCTCTCTTTCAAGTTTTTAGTAGACATGATGACTAACCAAAATAGGCAAGCTCCTAAGCATAATTTGAATTCATTGAACCCGCAAGAAATTTATATGATTATGTACATATATAAGTCGAATTTAATTTTTTCTAACAATCTAATTCCAATTGAATTTATATATGATTATGTACATATATAAATAATTAATTTATTTTATTTTATTTTAGTTTTATTAAATTTTAAAAAATAAATAAATTGAAGACGAAATTAAAAATAATTTTAAAAAAATAAGTAAAATTTTGAATTCGATTAGTATTTTTGAAAGAAAAATCGAAAATATAGAGTTAAACGCAAAAAAAGAAGTTCAACCATGTAAAACGGCCAAATTAGCAGCCCCGACAAACCAGAGCACGTCGCGTGGCAACTCCGCTAACATTGGCACCACACGAGCGATCTGCGTGCCTAGCAATCTGACGATCCAGATCTCATCTCGCGCGCGTGAACGGTCCATATGCATTCTCTCGACCCATATCTCATCCCGTGCACGTAAACGGTCCAGATGCATTCTCTATTTAGATGCGATCTGACGGACGAGATGGGTCGTGATGGATGGTCCTGATTCGCCCACGCCATCAACCTAAACAAAAAACCATCGAACAGCCCTCCTCGCTCTACGTCGACACAAATGAATGACTCAAATCGAAGAAGAGATGAGTATTTAAACTTCTCTTCGCAGGAGAACCTAACCCAAGCTGTCAATCTCTGCCGGAGAAGAAGAACCAAACGCCGGATAAGAAGGTCGACCCCGACCAGCACCACACCAGAGTCATCGCCGACCATCAAAAGAGGTAAATTTTTATCTTTTCCGCTCAGAATTCAATTTCGAGTCTCTCTATGGCCATATCAGAGCAAAAGTGACGGCGGGTAAGCCAACAATTATGAGCAAAGTCCCGCGGAGCCGCCGTGGCGAAAACCCTAAACCCCTTCCAATGACCCCGTTCTCGTTTTCTATTTCACACAATTCTTTGATCATTGTATTCACCGACCCTTTCTGTGCAGGTTAGCCAAAGAACAAACTCTAGCTGTGAAGGAGAACCGGCGAAGCTGTCGTACTCGGAGATCCCCCGCTGGTAGGTTCGATTTTTTTAGTTTTTCTGGCCAACTGAAGCTTTCTAATATATTTTTTCATAGGGATACGTGTAAACTCGATCAGGGCGAGACAAACTGCCGCCGTGGGAAGCAGAGTTGGCACCGAAGCACGGCGGTGCCGCTATCCTGGAATCTTAAAATTGGCTGAAAAAGATTTTCAACACTTGTTTTGGGTTTTTAGGGTATTTTTGGGTACGTTACGAGTATTTTGATTTTCGCAAGAAAAATTCAGAAAACTCAAGAATTCCAGGAGGCGTAGTGGGTAGCACAGCGTTTCGAAATACCGATCCGAATACGAATATCTCACCTTATTCTTTGTTACAATAAATTGATGCTTAATAATTAATAATATCATATTTTGTGAAAATTAAAAAAATCATAACAATAATTACAAGTCACTAGTAAAGTCGGAACCGGTCAGTATACGATTTTCCTAGTTTACCTGCTTATTTTCTCATATATTATTTAAAATGTTTACTATCGCATTGTGTGCATTAAATTATTAGTTTGAATTGTGTCCTCAGTTCTTTAGTTTTTCCTTACTGTTTATTTGGTTATTTGATTATTTAGTTATTCAGTTATGTTAAACTGTATTGCTTGCTTAGATGCCTTTTAAATGAATATATAAATACGTAATGAGATGTTGGTATGCAATTGGTAGTTGTTTGGGTGATAAGAATCTATATACATAAAAAAAAAAAAAAAAACTTACTAGGTACCCTGGGAAAGGGTGGACGGATCTGGTACATAAAGAACCATACCGTAGATATTACCTTAGTCGGACGGGGCTGAGAAATCCCATACTGAAAGAGTTTGGGAGATATGATTCACTCCCATACCGGACGGAATATGGGGACAACCGAATCAATTGTCAAATCTAGACACTGAGTTCACGAGTAGGGGGATATCCTTATGTACCTCTATGAGTCCTAGTAAGTATGTTAAAAAATAAGAATTACTAATTTTATGCATAAAATTAAAATGTCGTTTGGTTACTTATCTTCATAGGTTGATTTTGAAAAAACCTATAACGGTAAGTATAGAATAAAACATTTTAATACTAAATGTATTTACTTAAATCACTGTCTTCATTAGTTATTTTATTATTTTTACCAACATTTGGTTTTCTATATCAGTTATTAGTGTAATATTCTTACTGGACTAGTGTAACTCACTCTTTTATTAACTATTTTAGATCAAGAAAACTAAGATTCAGATCCCGATCAGTAAGAAAGTTGTGAGTAGTTCACCTCCCGGACTCCCTTCAATTACTATCGGAGGTTAACCCCTTAGGATAATATATTTATTTATGAACCAATGTAGAAGGGACATTCTCGTATCTCTATTGGGTATTCCAATTTACTGTGTAATGAATATAAACTTTAACTATATTATTTACTTCCGCATTTACATAATAAATTCCTTTCTTTTAAGTTCTGGATTCTTACAGCACATGTGAAATTTTAACTACAAATATCTATTATCGAGAACTCATCATAGCAATACAAGATGTAAAACAAGCAACTCAACACTGAAAATTCGCATACATTACTTGTTTATTGAGCTATCGGGCAAGTTAGATATGTCTCAGCATTGTCCTCTAAATGCATACTTTCGTGGAGCTAACTATTCTCCTCATTTTTTAGGAGCAACTACATCTCATGGTGATCAAACTTATTGGACAAAAATGTAAAACATTAAAAACTCTAGGGTTTGACCAAATTAATATATATTTGGATCGACATTTATATTGTAGCAGCCTCGGTAATTCAAAAAATGGAAATTATATTATAAATATTAAATGCGGAAGCGAGATCAAAATTTCAGTTAACATCCCTTACACGAAAACCAAAAACGTACTTAAAGTATAAAAGATTAAACTAACTAAGAGAGAAACTCGAAAATAAAACTATGAGTATGACTACAGAGTCTCTAGGCATCCCCTTCGTCGTCCTCCTGCGGAACGGGCTCGGGAACCATGTCTTCCTGATCTGAAATGGTTAAATAAGGAGTGAGCTACACTAGCCCAGTAAGAACATCACGATATCTCACCGTCACGGAGGTAAAGGTGGGTAGAAAAAACACAAAAGACCAATGGAGCATGATTTACAACAAATCCTTTTTATTTATGATAAAACCTTTACCATCCACTTACCTCGGTGGAATTCATGAAGCAATATAAGAAAACAATAACATTTTCACAATCATGGAATAATATAAGCTGTAAAACATAGCACTTATCACGCATTTTGTAATTCAATCATTATACAACATATCCTTTTCTCATTTACCAGCCTACTAGTATCCATGGGGGTCCATAGGGGTCCCGCTACCCGTTAACCTTTAACATTCATAATCAGTTTCCAGGGTCGTCTCCATACCCCGTCCGGTATGGGCGCCAAAACCATAAACCTCAATACCCCGTCCGGTATGAGGGTGAAACGGGCCGTCCCCATACCCCGTCCGGTATGGGCGCCAAAACCATAAACCTCAATACCCCGTCCGGTATGAGGGTGAAACGGGCCGTCCCCATACCCCGTCCGGTATGGGCGCCAAAACCATAAGATCTCCATACCCCGTCCGGCATGTGAGACCACAATCCCGGTAGGGTTCCCTACGGACCCAGTCCGTCCACCATCTCCCAGGATATCTAGTCAGGCTAACCCCATCATACAATTATCAGTCTACACAATCTTTCATTTTCCTTTTCCTCAATAAGCATCATCAATTCACATTTAAGAAAGCAAATCATAATTCATGCCAAACAGACAACATACAGTATCAGTTCTTCAGTCTTTCAACCCATAAATAAATAAAACAGTAATATATGCACTCGAAACTATAAAATGAACACATCAAACCTCATAATGCATTTAAAGCTGTAAAACAGGCCAAATAACAGTAAATCATAAATCACGCTAGACTCGGGCTCCATTAGCAACCTTAAGCAATTTCACACATGCGTTAATTCAAGAAATACCGTTTTATCATTTTGAACTTTAATACCGTGATAGGAAATAGGGTGAGGGGTCCTTACTTGTTTTCGGGATCCAAATACGATTCACAGTGCGCCTACAGGCCGTCCCTAATTTTCCCTGAATTTTTCCCGGGGAACTGAAACACACTAACGGTACCTGCACGTGTTCCAAAAAAAAACTCAAATTAGGCCCAGGGCCTCTTTCGGCCCAAATCGCAACTCCGGCACGGCGGCTCCGCCTTGCTTCGGCGACGGTGCCGCCGCTGGCGGCGGCGAGTCGCCTCGGGTTGGCTATTTTCGGCTGTTTTCGGCCGAATTCGGCCACACTCGCATCGGTCCCTGTGAGAAAACAACACTAGGGCCCTCGGGGGGCCAAAAAATCACAGAAAAACGGAGCTTACCGGCGGCGGCGCTCTCGGGTGCGGCGGCTCTCCGGCGAGGTTCGTGTTTTGGTGATTCGGCTCCGGTAAACCTGTAGAGAAAAGAATGGTGATCACGGTGATATAAAAATTGCATCAAACGGAGGCCGGGAAGGGCCTCGTCGGAGGCAAAAATCGAGAGGGGGCGCGGCGGCGCCGCTGGTCTTCGGCCGCGTATTCCAGCCGTTTGGCCGGGATTTTGGCTTCGATTTGGCCATAGGAGGAATCAGCGTGGAAAAACGAGTCGGGGTATGAAATTTACCTCGATCGGCGGTCGGAAATTTTCCCGGTGCGGCGGCGGGTGGCGGCGGTCGGCCTCTGGTTCGTCTTCTCCGGCGAGCGGCAGGCGGCTAGGGTTTGTGATCTGGTGTGGGGGTTCTATTTATAACCCCTTGCCCTTTGATCTCAGCCGTCCATTTTGTTTTAATATGGGCCGTCCGTTTTTTATTAAATCTGGGCCGTCCGATCGCACCCACGCGGATCGCCAACGTGGCCCGTTCAGGAGCGACGTGGTCTTGCCACGTGGCAGGCCCCGGTTGGCCGGGCCTGCTGACGTGGCTGCCGACGTGGCTTTTTTTTTTCCTCGGTCCGGGCGCTACATATATGATATACTCAATCATCTACGAGGTCAAATTTTTCATTTTAGACCTTACTTGTGTTATCCATATTTTGTTTTATCGATCCAACTCGTAGTTTCTTAGTTTTGTCTAGTTTTTGGGATAAATTTTGTAGCTCGTAGATTATCACAAAGAGTCTTTTATTTTGGTTATCGTAATCGGTCTGTATAATTTAATGTATCAACATACCTTATTATTCCCTTAAAAGATACACTTATATTAATTATATTTTTAGGATATACTTATTATAGTACTTATATCATTAAAATATTGAAATTATTTTATAGGATAAGTTATTATTCTTTTGAAATAAAAGTATTTTTATTGTGAAAGTTTAATCGAATAGTATTTTATTTATACTATACAAAATTGTGACCATATTATTAGTTCATTACAATGAACTCGAATATAATTTTAGTTGAAATTTATATCACCGTGTTATTTTTGCACTTCACCATTGTATTATTGTCGTAAATATTTGGTAATAATTATTTTTTAATTAATAATTTTGGTTATAACTTGTGAGAAATAATTCTATTATAATATGATAGTTAAAAAAAATAAAAAGTTTGAACTGATAAACACAAATTTAATATGGTCTATCTTGCAAGAATTGACAATTAAAATCTGAAATTTCTATCTAAAATTTCAATCTTGATGTGAACTCATAGATAAAAATTAATTAATTTTATTGCTTAATTTAATTTAATCTTAATTAACTAAAGGGGAAGTGTTTAAGTTTTACAAGAAAAATGTAAAAGCTAAGCATATGATGTAGAGATATTTGAAGTATTCTCTTTAGACTACAATATTTATATAAATTATGTAGAGTAAATTAGTAAATTAGTTCTTAAAATTTAATAATTTATAATATAATTTAATTTTTCATATTTTTAATTTATTTTAATTGTCTAATTTCCTTCTATTTTAACGTTTTTTTTAAAATAAGTTAAAAAATAATTTTCACTATTTAATTAAATTAATAAAAAAGAATTTACAATATTATTAATTAATTAAAATTTTTATTTTAAATTGTTTTTTTAATATTTAAATATTATTTGACTATTTTAACTTTTTTATTATAAAATGAAAGAAAATTAGTCATTTTAAATAAATAAAAATTGTAATAAATATTATAAATTAAATTATAATAAGTGTTAATTTTAAAGACTAATTAGTTTAATAATTTGTCTAATTAAATATTATAAAATAATAAAAATTACCATGTAATTTTTTATATTAAATAAATTATCATAAATTACAAAAAAAAAAAAAATTGAGTGGTATTCTTTAGTTACCAACCAAATAAAATAAAACCCAATAAAATGATTGGAGCAAATTAACAAAAAGGCAAGTTTTCCCTTTATAATTCACCATTTGGGGTGTATATTGTATATAATATATTGATATATTGTATATGATAGTATACAAATATAACATTTTAATAACTAAAACTATAGATTTAATAGGATATCATTAACTACTTATATATATATATATAAGTTTCAAACTCCATTTTAGTAATTGAATATGAGATTACTGAAATACTTAAAAAATACAAGGTGTGATATTTATGAGAATATACATTGTATATGTTTGTTTTAACTATTTAATATTAATATTCTATATTTGGTTTTTTTTTTCTAGTATTTCTCGAATTTCTTTTCTCGTAAAAATTTGTATAGTTCGGTTTAAATTTGTGAAATATAATTTCGAGATACACTTGTTTTGGAAATTTTGAAGCATATTGTTGAGTTCATATTTTAGCATGTTGAGTATATGCTTACAATATCTATAGAATATATGTTTACATTAAGCCAAGAAAAATAAAAGAATCAACATTTAGCATTTAGCATATGGCATCCATATCTCCACTTATTCCTCCCATCATTCACTATCATTATCGGAACCATATATACTATTTATAATGTAATACTCAGTCTCAAAAAATTAGATCGGAATAAATTTTGTTAATTTAAAGATGTATAAAAAATAAAATGCATGTTATAAATTAATGCGGGCTGAGTATAAATATTTCGCATCACACCGAATCCGAACCTTAGCCACCAGCCTCCCACTGAAGAAAAAGGACCAGTCGTCGGAGAAGGGAGCCAATCGCCGATTGCCGCAACGCTGAAGCCACATTCGACCGTAAAAAAAAAAAAGTAAAAATTCTCTCACCTGCTTAGATTCGATTCCTAACACCCCTATGGCCATATCGTAGCAAAACAAACGGTAGGTGAGCTGAAAACTGATGGCAAAACCCGGCAGAGCTGCTGCGAGCAAAACCTGCAACCGCCTCCGATGAACCCCTTCCCATTTTCCATTTCGTATGATTTTTTCACCGTTGTGTTTACTGTTCTGTTTTCTACATGTTGACTGAGTAAAAGGCCAAGCCACGAAGGTGAGCCGGCGGAGTTGCCACACTAGAAAATTTCACAACCGGTAGGTTTCTGTTTTTTAATTTTTATTTAGGCAAATTGAGGTCCCATAACGTGTTTTCTCACAGGGATGAGTATAAAAACGACCAAAATCGGTCGAAAATGGTCAGGTCGAGGCAAATCGCCGCCGCGGGCGATAGTTCTATCGTGAGAGCACAATAGTGTCGTTGTACCAGAACCTCGAAATTAGTCGAAAAAAGATTTTTAACACTGATTTTAGATTTTTAAGATATTTTTATGTACATAAAATGTGTTTTAATTTTCACAGAAAAATTCAAGAAACTTGAAAACCGCTAATAGGCGTAGTGGAAAGTTCGGTATTTCGAATATCGATTCGAATAAGAATCCATCGTCTTATTTTATGTTATAAAATTGAAGCTTAATAATCAATAATGTGGTATTTTGTACATTTTAGAAAACTCTGAGAATAATTACAGATTACTAATGAAACCAGAACCAGTTAGTCATTTATTTATCATGTTCAGCTGATTGTTGAGTTCATAAATTTAAATACATAATAATATATGGAAATGGTTAAATGATTTAGTTGTGATTCATTGATATATATGTTGATTGTCTTGCGTGATTTACGGTTAATTTGTAAAAATAAAAATTTATATGCAAACGGAAAATTGATTGCTTATGTGAATTAATGAATGATTATCTTACTAGATATCCTAGGAGATGGTGGACGGACCGGGTACATAGAGAACCCTACCGTGAACGTTATTTCATATCGGACGGGGTATCGATGGATGATATTTTTAGCGCTCATACCGAACAGGGTATGAAGACGGCCAAATTTACCCTCATACCGGACAAGATATCGGGAGATGATATTTTTTGCGCTCATGCCGGACGGAGTATGAGGACGGTCATTTAGTTGACAAAATTAGATATTAGTTCACGCGTAGTGGGACATCCATATGGACCCCCAATGATATCACTAAGTAAATAAAAAGAAAAAATTGTTGTTATTATTCACTTGAATATGAGATTATGATATTATTTGAGTTATTGTCTCTATAGGTCGGTTTTGAAAATATCACAACGATAAATATGCAATAAATGATTTTACTTATGATAAATAAATTTACTTAAATTAAGAGTTTCGTTGGCCGTTTTTATAATTTTTATTAATTTTCAGTTTTTATATCAGTGAGTAGTGTGATATTCTTACTGGGATAATATAGTTCACCATTTCATTAACTACTTCAGATCAAGAAAATCAAAATTCAGATCTCAATCAACTCACCTGGACTCTGTTTAAAAGTTAGTGAATATCATTTTAAAATATTCAGTTATTTGTATTTTGTTTATTTATTTGATTTTCGTTTTTTTTTTAGAATATATATTCTCATAATCTTATTGGACATTCTCGTAACCTTATTTGATATTTTAAATTATTGTGAAAGAAATGTAAATCTTAAATTTTATTATTTTACTTACACATTTAATTTATAATTTTATTTTTTTTTAATTTTAAGATCTCTACATATAACATAATATATATATATATATAAAACAAAATTGTGACCAAACAAAGTATCTAGTCACAAACTACATCTATATATATAAATACATAAGATATATATGGATACCACAAAAAAGATATATATAAATCTATAGATAAGTATATGTATATATTGTACGTAACAAATCAGAAACTATAAATATTAAGTAACGACGTATCTGGTCAGACTTCAGAAATCAAACGGTAACAAACTTATAGGAGGAAAATCAATTACGTGTTATAATATCATACGAAGACCCAATTCAAGTTAACGGTGAAATTGTTTACATATACTTGTCAAAATGCATTTAACAAATGTTATTTTTTTAATACAATTTTAAAAAATTAATTAAAATAATTAAGATGAATTCTAAAATCAAATCTTATATGAAAGAAAACAAAATAAACTGGACGTGATTTGGTCAAATTGAATTGAAATTTGAGGTTTCACCCGAAACCAGACAATAATTGGGATTCTCATAACAATTCCATCATTATGAATTATGAATTTCTGATTACAACAATAATAATTCCCCAAAAATTATTCTAGCTGCGATCAGCGACCAAGCAATGATCAAAACCCAAGTAGAGAAAAAGCTTGATTGCAGAAAAAAAGAAGAAGAAGAAGAAGAAAGAATTTTCTTTGAATAATTAGATTTAGCTTTACAAAACTGAGCAATACGGCAAAAATTAAAAATTATGAACATGAATTCAGAAACTCTGTAATTTTAAAAAAACTGTAATTTTTTTTTTTTTTTGGGAGAAATTCAACTCAATTGGGTTCTCCTGAAAACTGCCGAACAGAACAAGCAACCACCCTCGCCCACTGTTTCAACCTCATCTTCACCGTCTCCGGACCATCAGCTACGAGAATTAACAATACTCATTTGATCAGAATTCAGAAACCTAAAAACAATTTTAAAAAGTTAATCAGAAAAAACGAAGATGTTTACCTGGATCAAATATAGTACTAGTGCTGCTACCCTCGCTGTCCGACGCAATTGACGAAAACGACGACGTTCTGGAAAGCCGTTCACTGTACTGCCTGTTAACGGCGCAGTAAAACTCCAGAGCCGGCAGAGTATCAGACAACTTCGGTTCCAAATCGGGTGAGTCGGGTTCAAACCCGAATCCTAACTCGATACAACCCTTGAGCTCCTCCAAATCATCGTCCGTGACGCTCTTGCTCCTTTCGAGGCCGATTTGATGGTTTGCCTGCCGTTTCCTGATCCAGGCCTCGTCCCGATCCGCGTCCGGAGACCACGATCGGTGCTTTAACAGAGGACACGGCGGCGGCGGCGGCGGTTGAAAATTTAACTTCGACATAGACCAGGAACGGTGCTTGTGAAGCGGCCGCGAAGGTATAGGAGGCGGCGGCGGCGGATTTGACGGCGATTCGAAGTTCTTGAACTCCGACATCAGTGCGATAATCTTTCGCCGCCGTTACTTCTCGGCCGGGAGGAAGGGTTTTGAGGAAGGGAGCTGCTAGGTTTTTGAGAATTTCTACTTTCGGTTGCTTTTGGGCGAAATTATTTTTTAATCAAAAGCCGTGTAGGAGTAGAATCTGTGAGCTGTAGGTATGTGTATATACATATACATTTATATATATATATATATATGTGTGTGTGTATCCATATATACATATCGGACGAGAGAACTCGACGATTCGGGGGGCGGGAGGAAGGAAATGTTTTGAAGTTGCGGCGAGTTTTATGTGGGTCCCACTCGGAGTTGGTCGGGTCAACGAGGGTTTTTCAGGTCCGATTATGGGACATTCAAATTATGAAGAAATTGGGTCAACTAATGATTTATTGCCACGTAATCCCACCAGAAACAGCCTGTCAATTAAATTTAAAAATTCATTAAAATTTTTCAAAATAAAGACTGCCTATTTATTTATTTACTAAACGTTGTTTTAAAATTAATTAATCTTGATTAGTGGAAAACACAAAACAGGCTTGAGAAACTTTCATTCAATTTTTAAGGTTTTAAAAGCCACTTATCAATTTACGAATTTATTTCTTGTATAGTTTGTTTAAAAAACACAAATTAATTATAAAATTTATAATTAAATTATTTAAATTACTCAATTAATAATTACTAATATTAAAAACCTAAAAAAATAAAAATAAAATGGGATTGTTCCGAAGAGAGCAATAATCCGTCAAGGATCGGAGGATCCTTTTTAGTTAAGGCGTTGCCTATTTTATTACGAAATTTAAGAATTTGACCAACTTATTACGAGATTTAGAAATTCAGTTAGTAAGAAAATAATAAAAATATTTTTAATTATATCTTATACATAAATATATTTAAATAAATTAAGAATAATACAATACCAATTAACAAAAATCAAATTAAAGATAGTCTAATCTTCAAAAATTAGGTGGACGAACCTAATTAAATTATTGGTTTAAGTTCAATTAAAACCCACATATGGTAATGAAAATAATCCATTTATTATAAATTTCTTTTGGTTTGAATCAAATTCTTACATTAATAATTAGATTTTCCGAGTTGAATTAAATAAGAAAATAGAATATTAAATTTTGATTGACACCCATGTAATTTGCTGAATTGTGAAGTAATTATAACTTTTTCTTGTATTTATAGGAATAAAATAAATACACATGAATTATTTGAATGCAAGTTTGAACTTTGAATTCCATGAGACTTGTCCCATTGGAGAAAGTAAATTGGAACGAGACCCTTTGGAATTTTGTGGGTTGGGTTTAGGTAGGAGTTAGTTTGGGCCACTAGAATCCAACCCATGAACCCACTTTGGGTCACAACCAATATTGAGTTTTGGAGAACTTCTTACACAAATTTTGAAGTGAGTTCATATACTATATGATAATATTTAGCTTCTTTTTAAATGAAAAAAAAAAGGTTACGGTCGAATTTTTTACCCGTTATTACTATTATAACTAAGAGAATCTATCCACTACAAAATATTTTTTTATTCAAAAATATAATAGACTTGTTTAAATTTATTTTATATTGATCATCGCACTCTTTCTAGCACACTAGTGAGTTAAGTATTCGGTTTTACTGAATTAAGCATTACAAATCGATCACCACAATCTTATAATATACCCACTAAGTAGTAAGTTTTAGGTTTTCAGTAAAATTTAAATCCGTAATCTTAAAATAAAACATCAAAATTTTAACTATTATGTGATCATATTATTAGTATAATATATAACTTTAATTATTCATTTTATTTGTAAGTAAATATTAATTTATGAACTAAACATTGACGAGTTTATATATAAAGTAAGCGTCATATGCAAAAACTATTATTAACTTCTACTTATTATATGACTGTAATTTAAAAATTAAATGAGAATAAAATATATTAACACTAAAGTAACACTACAAATATTATTATTAAAGTTCTACGTTAATTTTACATATAATACAAACAACTTTTTTTTGTATTTTATTATTGATAACTATAAAATATATATATATTTTTGTCATAAAACTATAGATATAAGTATAATTGATTAAAATATTTGTCACATTTAATATCATCGTAAACTATATATATCAAATAATTTAACATACAAAATAAAGTAAATTTAAACACAATCACACTTTTTTCGCTTTAAAAAGTCAACTACATGTAAAAGATAATTAGTCTTGTTCACCATCATAAAATTGAACCTTATATGTATATATATACACACACACACACACACATATATATACATATATATTATTCTAATTAGAACATGAAACAATTATCCACAAATTTGTTTATGATATCTAAAAAATCTTATCCCACATCAACCAATCTTACCCATAATGCTTATATTAGATTAGATTATAAAGTGCTTACTACTATAAATAATTAAATTATCTTATAATCTTATCAAAATAAATGATTAATATCTTATAATCTTATCAAATGCAAATAATATTATTACATGTATCTTATTAGAAATACATAATTTATCACTTTATAAATGTATTATATGTCGATAATGATCGTCTTATAATATATAATTGAGCAAAGTCAAATATTTGACTTATTAATGTATTAACGAAACTACGACAATCAAATTAAATTAAGTATTAATATTAATTTTTTATATAACTTTTTAAATTTACGTTTGCTAAAAATTAAAATAGGCCGAGTGAATAACTACGTACATTACAAGTGTAGCGTAGGACGCCCATAGTAGATTGTTGGCCGAGTGATTATTTTCGAAAATGGGGGAATAATAGAGAGGTAGGTAACTTACTATATGTAGTATGTTCACCAAAAAAAAGAATTACTATATATAGTATATTCATGGAAGTCACAAGGTCACCAATAGGGTTTTAGATTCGGTGCTAAAAAAGAAAAAAAATGCTGCAAAAAATAATAGCTTTGAGTACTTATTCGTATTCTACTGTCTCCTTTTGGTGTTCTTAATAGCTTAATTTATTTTATTTAATAATTAAATAATTAATTTTTTAAAGCAATATTTAAAATTACGTAAAATTTAATTAAAAATAAATAATTAGAAAGAAAAAAAAAATTCACATATTTATAACATAATTTTAGATTAGATTATAAATATAAATATTAAATTTAATTAATTTATATAATTTTAAATATGTTATTTTATTTATGTCCATAATTTTATATAAATTTAGAATTTATTATTGTGTGTAGGATTCTTTTATTAAAATATATTATGTCAGAATAAAAATACTTTTTAGATCAATAATGTAATATTTTAAATTAATTTTTAATATAATTTATGATATTTTGTCTGTAATTTATATAATGAATTTTAAAGGTACTGTTAAAATAATTTATTTTATAAATTAGTCGTGACGTTTCATTTTAAAAAGTAAAAAATTATATACTTAATGAAATTGATTTTTTAAAATTTTTAATAAAATTTAAATTATTTTTAAAAATGTACACATTAATAGAATTTAATTATAAAAAATATATATATTTATTTATTTATAAAAATGGTTTTAAAACATTAAAAACTGGGCAAAACATTCAGTAAGATTGCATTTATAATTATATTTTAAAAATATATGTTAAATGAAATACATTATAAATTTGAAATATAACAACTATATTGACTTTTAATTTCATATAATTAAATATGTTATGAATTTAAAAATAAACATATATTAAAAAATAAAAATAGTTTACCTACGGTCCAAAAGGCTCGCCCCGCCCGTGTCCATTGGTGGTTCATTCTGTACGTGCTTTTTTTTAAAAAAATAAAATAAAATAAAATAATTGTCTGATCATGATCTGGTGCGGGACCATGATACTGCTGATGGTAGTGCAGCAGGGGAATATGTCAGATTCTTGTTATCCCAGATTTAGATTCCTCCTCTTTTTCTTGTTTGAGAAAAAAAAAAAAAAAAAAAAAAACTAATAAAAAATTACAAAGGCTGAATCCTTTTATGTACTGTTGGAAAGTTCTCTGGTAAAAAAATAAAAAAAAATAGGAAACCAGGTTTTACTGTGTAAAATAAAAATTTTTAATTATTTAATTTTTAATGCAGTAAAAAAAACTATTTGTAAAAAAATTATTATGAGACAAATAGATAGATCTATCTATAGTGGTAAGAAATCTGCGCGTTGTGTGATAGATCTTCCAAATCACTACGTACGTGTAATGATTCCGGAAATTTAAAAAGAAAATGTATATAAAGAATATAAGTGCGGAAACGAATTAAAATATTCTGATTAATATCCCTTACACAATAACTTAAACGTACTAATAATACTGAAAATAAGTAATCTAAAGGAAAATACTAGAAATGAAAGACTATAAAAGAAACTAATAAACATCTAGGTAGATACTCGCCGTCTTCTTGTAGATCGGGCTCGAGAACCAAGTCCTCATGATCTGAAATTGTTAAGTAAGGAATGAGTTACACCAGCCCATTAAAGACATCACATTATATCACTGTCACATAAGTAAATATTGGTAAAAAACAAAAAACAACCAATAGAGCACAAGTTTCAAGTAAATTTATTTATCAATAATCAAACAATTTACCGTTCACTTACCTCAGTGATATTTATAAAAACGACAAATGGAAACAATAACATTACATATATCATAAATTCATACATAATTTGTAACATAGTGCATGTCATACTTTTATATTTCAATCATCAAACAACAGTTACCCCTTTTTTATCAACCTACTAGTATCCGTGGGGATCCATAGGGGTATCCGCTACTCGTGAACCATTCCCTTAAAAAACTTAATTTCCAAGGTCGTCCCCATACCCCGTCCGGTATGGGTGCCAAACAATAAACCTCAATACCCTGTCCGGTATGAGGGTCAAGCGGGTCGTCCTCATACCCCATCCGGTATGAGCGCCAAAACATTTAAAGTCTTCATACCTCGTTTAGTATGAGACAACGTTCCTGGTAGGGTTCTCTATGGACCCGGTCGATCCACCATCTCCCAAGATATCTAGTGAGACTGTCAACTTATCCATTTATCAATTCACATACATTTTCTACTTTTTTCTTAGTTTTCTGTTTTTCACATAAATATGAATACTTAAACAAGTAATGAGCATCTAACAAGGCAAGTATATCATCAGATTTATAAAATCAAGCAATAATGAAGTAAACTGTAATTCATGCATTCGAAACCATATAATAAATAAATCACGTACCATACTGCATTTATACTGTAAAATAAATCAAACAGGAACTGACAGAGAAATATGTCCGGTTCGGACTCCATTAGCAACTGCAATAATTATGTATATCTATTTAATTCGTACAAATACAGTTTTATCACTTATTAGACTTTAATCCCATGATAGGAAATAGGGTGAGGGGTTCTTACCTAAATCGAAGTCGAAAATTGAATTTTTACTGCGTCTACGAGTAGTCCCTAGGTTCCATGAATTTTTTTTTCAGGAACTGAAACGCGCTTACGGTACCTACACATGTCCCAAATAACTCAAAAATCAGACCCAAGGCCTATTCGACCAATTTCAGAATTCCGGCACAGCAGCTCCGTCGTGCTCCGGCGACAGCGGCCATCTTGGGTTGGCTGTTTCTGGCTGTTTTCGGCTGAATTCGGCCAAACTTGCATTGGTTCTTGTGAGACAACACCCCTATGGCCCTCGGTGGGCCAAAAAAACACCGAAAACTGAAACTTACCTGTGGCGGAGCTCTACAGTACAACGGCTCATCCGGCTCGAGTCGCGATTTGGTGTTTTGCTCCGGCCAACATGTAGAGGAAGGAACGATTGTCACAATGGTGAAAAAATTATATCAAATGGAAATCGAGAAGGGCCTCATCGGTAGCAAAAATTGAAAAAATTTGCCACGGCGCCGTTGGGCTTTCGCGGCGTTTTTCGGCCAATTGGCTAGTGTTTTTGCTCTGATTTGGCCATAGATGGGTTCAACATTGAATTCTGAGCCAAAAAAAATTTTTTTACCTTGTTTGGTGGCCGAAAATTGCTCCGGTGCGGCGGCGGGCGACGGCGGCTGGGCTGTCTTCTCCGGCGAGGGGCTCTGGTGGCTAGGGTTAGGGTTTGGGTGCGGATGAGATTATTTATAACCATCCGCTTTTAATTTGAGTCGTCCATTACGATTTAATATGGGCCGTCCGATTGCGATTAAATAGGAAATGAATCTGAGCCGTTCATCACGATACAATCTGGATCGTCCGTGCGCGATTCAATATGAGCCGTCCGTGCGCGTGCAATCTGGGCCGTCCATACGCGCTTTTGATTTGGGCCATCTGTGCGCACGGGAACGGATCTCAACCGTTCGATCGCCCGCACGCGGATTGTCCACGTAGCTCCCTTCTGCATGGCTTCCCGTGTCAGTGTCTCTGCCACGCGGCGTGTCCTGGTTGGTCAGGGCTGCTGACCATGCCGCTGATGTTGCGTAATTTTTTTAAATTACGTTCTGACCCCCAATTTTCAATTTTATTTTCAAAAACACCATCAGAATCCAAATTTTCACCCATTTTTCTCAAAATTATTTTCAATTAAATTCCTAAAATAATTTTACCCCTTATTATTATTATTATTATTATTATTTCTATTTAATTAAATTAAACCAAATTAAAACCATATATTATTACATAATAAATCATTATATTCATATAAAAATTACAAAAAAAAAATTAAAATAAAATAATACTAATAATAATAATAAGAATTGGGATGCTACAGTACGTCATTTGAAATTTTCATAGTATCTCTGTTACGGTGGTAGTATAAAAGAATAAAAAATATGTAACGTATGATTTGAAAATCATAACCGTCTATTTATAGTGGTAAAAAATAGATAAATCTATCTATAGTGGTAAGAAATCTGCACATTGTGTGATAGATCTTCCAAATCAATACGTACGTCATTTGAAATTTTTATACTCTCTCTGTTACGGTGGTAGGATAAAAGAATATAAAATATGTAACGTACGATTTAAAAATCATAACCGTCTATTTATAGTGGTAAGAAACAGATAGATCTATCTATAGTGGTAAGAAATCTGTGCGTTGTGTGATAGATCTTTCAAATCAATACGTACGTTATTTGAAATTTGTATACTCTCTCTGTTACGGTGGTAGGATAAAAGAATAGAACATATGAAATGTATGATTTGAGAATCATAACCTGTCTATTTATATTTTTAAATTTTCGTTATTTAAATTTTACTAGTTAGAAGATCAGAAATCATATTTTTACTAACTATATATAAAATAAATTCGACACTTTAATTTGACGTATTAGGGTTCAAAATAATTTTTAACCGTATAGAATTATTTAAACAAATTTTATTATATTTGATAGTATTTTATGTGTAAATTTTTTTTATATAAGTTCACACGATTGATTAAAATTTAATATTATTTATAAAATTAATTTTTTAAAAAAAAATATTAAGAAAAAAAAAAAAAAAAAAACAGAGGACGTACAAGCTACGCAATCAGTGCTTGATTGGAGTGCAGGAGGGAAAAAAAAAGGGAGAGGAGGAGGAAGAAGAAGAAGAAGGAGTGCAGTGCCCATGTGGTGGTCCCACCTATTTGTGTAAAAGGGTAGTTTTATTGTGCTGCGACTGCAGAGGAGTCACGGTGCACGCACGTGGAAGTGGGCCCCACTGGGACTTCCAGAATGTTTAGGAGATTGATTATCCTGATTGATTTATTGGTTTCATCCTTCTGATTGGTCAACCTTTTTTTTAAACACAAAATAAAACATTTGTACCGTAGAAAAAACCTTATAAAATATATTCAAATAAATAATTATAATAATATTTAAGTCGATTTTATATTTAACCCAAGTTGAATATTTTTTTAAAATTTTTACTTAATAATTGACAATAAAAATATGGTTATAATATTAAAAATATGAATATAATTGATTCGATTCTTTATTAAATATGTAAATTATGATTTTCTGTATTATTAATTAAATTATATTGTATTGATTATTTATTAAAAATTTAATTATTTGATATTAAGTAAGAAATATCTATATTTATATTAAATAAGAAATATTTAACTCATAATTTGTTAATTGACTTAATTAAATTTAATGGGATATTTCATTTATATTTTTTTCCACAAAAAATATTTTACGTTTTGAAAATTAAATAATTATTACTTAAAAGTAGAAAATTCAAGGTTTTCGTTATTTATGCAGTTATTTTTTTGTGTGTGGAAAATAGAGTTAAATATTATTACCAATTAATTCTGGAAATTTTAACTATTAAAAAAAGTAAATTAATTTTTATTACAGATTGGTTGTAACCGACGGTCCAGATCCATGGACTTGTCGAGACCCCGCCGCAGACAATTTCTTCCCATGCCGGCGTACTCTGACACCACGCAACTGTCCCCAATCAAGAAAAACAAAAAACCGGAGCCAGAGCCAATCGCCGTTCGCTTCCCTTGTCGGAAAGTGAAAATCAACGGTTCAGATTTTCCCACTTGCTTTCCTCCTATTAGCCAGACGTCACATCGTTCTTCCAACAGCTCTCTCATTGGGCCACGTTGCGTGATCTCGGTGGCTCATTAATCTAACGCATATAATTAATTTAATATATTTTTCGAATTAAAAAAAAAATCAAAAAATCCTCCCAAAAGAAGGAAAGCTCCTTAAATGGCGACTCGTGTCGAGGAGGAGATAGACACTTGTCGCCTCTAGGCAGCGAAGCTTAGAGAAATCACACGAACACTTCTCTCTCTCTTTCTCTCTCCCTGCGGTCGCTCGATTTTCCACGACCCAAAAATATTTTTCGATAAACAAATTTATAATAGAGGTAAAAAATGAGTCTTTCTCTCTCGTCTCTGTTGTTAGTTTCTACTGTGCTGTTTATTTTCCATTGTTGGATATTTTTTTCTTGGCTTTTTCTTTTTCTTTTTTCCTTCTTAATCTTTGTCTTTTTGTTGATAATTAGATAATTAAGTTTGGTAATTTTCTCTTTTCCATTTTCAGATGGATTTTTTAGTTCGGTTGATCTTATGAATAAATACTTAATTTGAGAAGATATTTTTTAGTTTAAATGGTTGCTAGTGAGCCAATATTTTCCCGAATTTTTTATTTTATTTTTTATCTCCTGGGTTTCTAGATTGTAAAGTTTACAACTGGTAGTGAAATTTTAAGCTGGAGATGGGTTTGCCTGGTTTTTTCTTTATGAAATTTTCGTTGATGTTATGGGTTTTTGATGGGATGTCTGATCATCATGAGTTGGGATAATAATGAGGTAGTTGTTGATAATAAATTGATGGGTTCAGTTCTTAAGATTGATTTCCGAGTTGGGTTGCTGTGATGTGTGAAAGTTGTTTGTCATTTTCTGAAGAGATGATTGTCTAAACTTGACGAAAGCTTAGTTGATATCCGGTTCCATCTCGACAAGTTTTTCTTGTTCTTTTATTGGATCCGATATTGAGGAAGATACACACACATATATATACACACATACACGATAGAAGAAGCTTTTGGATTCATTAGATCTCAATAAAAACTTTTTTCTAGTCCGGTCTGTACAGTGCATGGATTGGATATATAGTTCTGGAGGACACATGCTTGGTTCTCCTTGATTTTATACTTTGACTAATTGTTGAAGGTTCTTGAGAATGAGATCTCCTATGAAAACTTAGAATTTCTATTGGTTGCAATTAATTCTCCTGAGGTCTGTGCTGTAATTTCTCATTATGGAATTTTTACTAGTATCTATTTTTTGAAACTTGATATTTGGTTTGTTTAGCTAGAATATTGGAAATATATATTTTTTTGCATGAACTTGATTGGTGCAAATTTACCCATGGTTGGGATCAATAGCAGAATGTTTACTGTGTCTTACTCACCCTTGGTTTTGGCTAACTTCATAGATCTTGCTGAAACAGAAGTGGGATACTCGTACTATCTTGCTTCTTCAAGTGCATGGAAGTATAAGATATAAATTTGATTCTGGATTTGGTTGTTGCTGGGACAAGAAACGGGATCTCATATGAATTTCAAGAATTTTGGTGATGCCTCAAGTGGGGAAGGTGGGAACTTGAGGCCGGTCGGGAATCTCCCCTTGGCTAGGCAGTCTTCAGTATACTCTCTTACACTGGATGAGTTCCAGAACACGTTGGGTGGAATGGGCAAGGATTTTGGGTCAATGAACATGGATGAACTATTGAAGAATATTTGGTCTGCTGAAGAGACTCAAGCTATGAGTTCTTCAGCTGGAGGAGGGGGAGAAGGGGGTGTTCCTGGCTCTAATTTACAGAGGCAAGGATCGTTGACATTACCCCGGACACTGAGTCAAAAGACTGTTGATGAGGTTTGGAGAGACTTGATAAAGGAAAGTAGTGTTGGGGTTGCAGCTAAAGATGTGAGTGATGGTGTTGGTGGCGGTGCTGGAGGGGCAAATATGCCACAGAGGCAACAGACTTTGGGAGAGATGACTTTGGAGGAGTTCTTGGTGAGGGCAGGAGTAGTAAGAGAAGATACTCAGCAGTTTGGAAGGCCAAATAACACTGGTTTCTATGGTAATAATACTGCTAGTTTAGCTCTTGGATACCAACAACAAACACAGAATCACGGGTTGTTGGGAAACCGAGCTCCAGTTCCTAATCAGCCCTCTAGTTTTGGACTAAATGTTGGTCGAATCAGGATGAGTCAGCAACAACCACAGCAGCAGCAGCAGCCCCTCTTCCCCAAGCAAGCAACTGTGGCATTTGCCTCTCCTGTGCATTTAGTGAATGGGGGTCAGCTTACTAGCCCAGCATCAAGGGGTTCAATTGTTGGAATAGGAGATCCATCTTTGAATAACAATTTAGTTCAGGTTGGAGGATTGCATAGTGGGGGAGGTATTGGCATGGTTGGTTTAGGAACTGGGGGAGTTACAGTTGCAGCAGGATCTCCCGGGAGACAGATATCTCCAGATGTTATTTCAAAAAGTAGCGCAGATAACTCTTCATTGTCACCAGTTCCTTACATGTTTGGACGGGGAAGAAAATGCAGTGCGGCTTTGGAGAAAGTAGTTGAGAGAAGACAAAGGAGAATGATTAAAAACCGAGAGTCAGCTGCAAGATCTAGAGCTCGCAAGCAGGTGAGCGTGGTCTTTTAGCTATTCCTTATTTTTCAGCTGTTAAATATTCTTCATTGTATTCTGAATTGATTTTCTTTGTTGAATTTGATTTTTTTTTTTGAAAACTATAGATATTTTACTTGGATTGCAATTAGAAAGATTTAATGAACTGTATGTTTATTGACCATTAAGTTATTTGGTGGAATAATGTTAACATTTGTATTGGGGTTGTGGCAGGCCTATACCATGGAACTGGAAGCAGAAGTTGCAAAACTAAAAGAGCTGAATCAAGAATTGGAGAGAAAACAGGTATTGCCTTTTTTTTTTCTTTTTTCCTGAACATTATTTTAAGATCATTTTCTTTTGAGTTGAAACTTGGCTTTTGACAATTACTAAACTGAATTTTCACTGATACAGGCAGAAATCATGGAAATGCAGAAAACTCAGGTAAATGCTTATTGTTTTGTCCAGTTCATTTAATATAATTTTAAGTGTATCAAAAAAGGTAGTCCCGAAACTGAAAGAAACATGTTTCTCAAGTTCCTTGATTTGGTAAAATCATTATTCTCTCATATTAATGAAAAAGCCATGCTGTTATTTTATGACTTTGTATACTGAAATAAAAGATTTCTTGGTTTTCTTTTAGGAGTACCAAGCTACATCTAGGAAGATATCTTTTATAGATCTGACTCTTTCAGAGATTGGAATTTGTCCACTTCATCCTTCTAGGCTTAAAAAATTAGATTCTTTAGTAGAGTTGTTATGGGAAACTGGAAATTCATGGGGTCTCAGAGGCATCATATCATGTCTCTGTCTCAAATTTTTGATATTTCATAATAATGTAATAACATTTTGCAGAAATCAAATAACCACTGAGTTTTAGTTATTGCTAGATAAGTTAGTAGATTAATATAGAATGTTAGTCCTAGTTATAGTTTGTCAAAGATAAGGTGAGAGCATCAGTAGAAAAAATTTCAACTCATTTTTTGTTCTTTAGTCCCCTTCCTATGACCAATGATTTATCAACTCAGCTAGACTTAATTATGTTAGAAAGCAGTTATCATGGTAAGTGAATACTAAGGTAGAGAATGAACCCACTACGAAGTGAAAGAATTGCATCACCATTCAGCCAATATGGAAATTGGTTAACACTGAACAAGAACGTACTCAGGAAAGAGACGAATGCCAATATGTCAATAATTCTCTCTTTTGTGTGTACATGTATTTATGTATACGAGTTTCATACTGACTTCGAGCTGTGTTGCTTGGATTTTTTAATTTTGATGTCATACCAGTGTCGGACACAACATATGATATTGATTTCCAACACTTGATGTATATATTGGGCACTCGATGATCTAGAGTTAGAGGCTATGAAATATTATAACATGAGTAATGACAAATACTCTAGGGCCAGAAGTTGAAAAAAGAACAGATAAATGGAAGTTCCAGGAGCCTTCGGGATGTTAATTAAGACCCAGCATTCTTTTCAACCAAACTAACCAGTAAAGCAAGAGTCAAAATTTTCTTCTTGCTTAACTTCCAACAATAAAGATACTAATTCTTCTTTTTCTGTTTTTCCCTCTGTTTGAGCAGCTTTTAGACACAATGAACCAGCCATGGAGAAGTAAAAGACAATGCTTGAGAAGGACATTGACAGGGCCTTGGTAGTTGGTAGAGTTAAAAAAGAAAATGCTGAATGTGGCTGCAGTTAATGATCTATATTTTGTATTACAAATGGTAGGTAGGTGTATGTATAGGAGCAAAGAACGTTTAGTTTGTAAATTATGAACTGAAATTAGCTTTACACTGTTAGATCAGACTTTGTGATTTGTGTGATCTCTCTATTTGATTCTCACTTGATAGTAAAGGGCAGCTAGGGTAGTGCAAGTTAGATAGATATATGTTCCATTGATACACCGTCTGCCTGAATATATGGTTTGGTTCTAACCTAGACTCTGGTTTGATTGATGTCATTTCTAATTTACTTCTCTTTGTAAGTGGACAAACTTTGGACCATCAGATTTTAGTTTATTCTTCTCTCATTTTTAAAGGAATATAATATATTATGATCGGGATATATTTATTCCTTTAAGTTTTTGTCTGCTAAAGAATGTCCAGAAGGAGAAATTATTGTATGGTACTGGGCCATGCTGAGCTGTGAGCTTAGCCAAACATCTTCTTAAGCCAATAAACCAGATAATTATCGAGTCTTTAAAGAATTCTTTCACTCTCATCTGATCTCTTTGACGAATAAAAAAGTTTTCCATCCAGCAAGTTCTTGAATGGTCTGGTTGCTTCATGGTTGATTTTTGCTTGCAGTGACTACCAACAAGTCTTGTTTCTTCCTGTTGTTTTTTTGAAATTATTATAATTTAAGTTAGGGTTTTATATAAAATGACAAATCACAGGATTGAATTATTAGAAAGAATAGCTCTGGAATTAGAATTTTAGCAAGGCCACAGAGTGAAACCCTAAAAAAAATGAGTTGGGTATTCTTTCGTCAGTGAATTTGTGAAGTAAGACTGAACAAAAGATAGTGGATTCACTTGGTTTTGATTACTTTCGACCTAAAAAAGCTGTGAACTTCATAAGGTTAATATAACAGAGTCCATTATATGAGAGTTTCTCGTGAAATGGAACCAGAGGAACTTGCAGCCTCAAAGTTGCACAATCACAACTCTGATCATTGTTGTATCCGAGGCAAGGCTCGATAAAAAACTTTAGTATATTCTCCACTGCTATACGCATCCCAAACTCTAGTTCGCTTTCTATTCTCCGCTGCTATAGTAATTCACACTTGCTTTCTCCACGAGCTTGCAGTTTGGAAATTATCACCTTTCTGTGCTTTTAGTCTCGGAGTCTCCATGCTCGGTTCACGTCCCCAATTAGCCATTTCAGCAAGCAACTGGTGAGTGAGAAGATTTTCTTCTTTCACCAGCTAATCCTTAAAACGTTCTTGATCTTTATGTCGTAAGACTTGTGAAAACTTTCCTTTCCTTTCTTCTTGTTTGACACAACAATGTTCAACTCCTTGAGTACTCAAAAACAAGTCCTTCAGCAACACTTCTTGCTCTTGCATGACCAAACAACTTACTTACAATAGCCAAGGCAAAATCTGTCACCGTGGCGAGTCCCTTGCTTGTGATCAGCTTTCCATCAATAACCACAGTGGCTCCATCTACCACTTCATTGGTGAGCTTGTCAATGATAGATGGATGAGAAGTGGTTCTCTTTTCCTGCATTTTGCAAAGAAAGGACTAAGGATACAGGTTTTGATTTGTGATAGCTGAGAAGCTGGAGAGTTTGGAATGTTAATTACCTTCAGATAACCATGTTTCTGCAGGACTGCTGATGAAGAGCCAACTGCTCCATATATTCTTCCAGCTGCATCTTGTTCTTTCAATAGTTTTTTCAGAATCTTAGATTTCTGTAGGCGTTCGGCCCCAATAATTCCTCCCTGAAAAACTCAACAGCAAAATTCAAGGATGTATGGTGGAACAGAAAAAGATAACCTCGAAGTAAATCTTAAATGGTTAACTCAGTATGCTAAATATGCCTTTTAACACTCAGGATTAGGCTAGAATCTGTTTACGTACTCAAACACCAAAGAAAATAATCATACAAGCAGCAATTCTGCGCATCTAATGATCAACTGGGATATGTTCACTTAGCAGTGTTCTTGTTGGGTCCAATGCATCCAGAGATTTATGAGAATTTAATGTCATCTTGGTTGTGGGTGCCGATACTCAAAGACATAACAGTTAGTTCTAATATAGATCTAGACATGGAAGTTCAAAGGATTAATCTATTGAATGAATCTAGATTCTGGTACTTCTGCTGTGAAACAATGCGTGCAAAAGCTACTTGTATTATTGGCATTTTGTTTCTTACCGGAAGAATAATTAGATCATATTTTGACCCAGCAGCATCACCAATCAGCTTGTCAGCAATAATTTGTGTGCCTTGTGACGCAGAAATTCGAATGGACCTTTCCACTGAAGCAACAATGACAGTCACCTTTGCTCGCCGCAGAATATCTATGATAATGATCACTTCAATCTCTTCCGTACCATTTGCAACTGGAATAAGAACCTGCAAAGTATTTTGACAGCGAAACATTATCTCAGCAAAAAGGTGAACCAGAAAATGAATCCGGACCCTGCTAAAAGATATCCACAGCATATCAGCAATCAATGTGTAAAGAAAAAACATCTAGGGTTAAACCTAACCCAGGAAGAAGGATACAGGAAAGAAGCATGGAAAGATTCAAGTCTTCTCTGTTTCAATCCATTCCTAACATAGACCCTACCGGGTAAACCATACAAAAAATCTTCTAACCAATAAAGAAAAAACATCTAGGGTTAAACCTAACCCAGGAAGAAGGATACAGGAAAGAAGCATGGAAAGATTCAAGTCTTCTCTGTTTCAATCCATTCCTAACATAGACCCTACCGGGTAAACCATACAAAAAATCTTCTAACCAATAAAATAAATAACTTATCCAATCAAGCAGCATATATAGCAACTTACGGTAGGACTGTGATCAAGCGACCATGCAATGCTGTTGAATTCTTCCTTCTTAGAATTATTATCACCATTATGCATGATCTAGCAAAAACAATTGGCAAGAATGTCAGAGTAAGACCATTGGCTGCATAATGTGAAACAGGCAAAAGATGAAAAAACTTCAGAGAGGGTCTTACTAGGAAATTCCCAACCTCCCTGGCAATAGAGTCTCCAAACAGCTGCTCTACGAATGACAGAGCAAACTGAAAAGAAGTACCTGGACCACGACTAGTTGTAAGCTCTCCGGAAACTTGAATATTGGATTTAACAGCCCAGAAAGTTGGGAGCTTGTCGAAAAAAGCAGGGTGGCAAGTCATCTTGAATGAGAAACTACAACATGTTTAGGCATTGAAGATGCTGATATATAGATGAACATGACTTCTAGACTGAAGCCAACGACCCACCTTTTTTCTCTTCAAAAGTCCCCATGGCAGAAGTGTGATGGCTGGGGCCGCACATATAGCTCCATATAGCCTCTTTCCCTCAGCTTGTCTCTTTGTAATCATCTGGAGAATTTCACAATCCCTTAACCTGACAGAGCCAGGCATTCCTCCCTTCAAAAAATTGACACAAAATTAGTATCTCCATAACTACATTGTTAAACCCATTTGCAAATTATGAGAGAAAAATCAAACAAGGTAAAAAAAGTCTGTTCTTGTACACCTTTTGCTGCTGCAAATCTATCTTTTTCCACCATTTTAAGTAACTATAGTTCATAGAATTTTGAACTTTTTTCAGTATTCATGTAGTAAACCACAAGTCACAACATGATCAAATTTTCCCTTAAATTCCTTACGAAAATTTAGAGAAGTATTTTACGAGAAAAAAAAAAAATCCTAAAGCCAAGAATTTCTCTCGTCTCAAACACCAATAGGCAAATCATCATATTTGAGGCAATATTCAATAACATCATCATGCACACACATAAAAAGATTTACCGATTAATGCAATAATGAACACATACTTCAAAAAATAACCACGAATTTCATCATTTAAAGAAGCTAACCGGCAGGGCGACAAGATCAAAAACTTGATCAGCACAGGCGGAGATGAAGGAGTCTGCAACCAATCTTGTGCCACTTGAAGCTTCAATCTCGAGCTCTGCCTCCACCGAGGCGACGGTCACGTCTGCACCAGCTCGGCGCAAAGCATCAACTAAGATGACAGCTTCCATTTCCTCTGTACCAAACCCAATTGGCACCAGGACCTGCTCATTCGCAGATACACAAGCAGAATTTCACCCACTACAAAAATCGAAGAAAAGGGTACATGGTTAAAGAAGTATACCTTCTTAGGAGCTCTGGAGATGCTTTTGCTCAAGCTATGACAACCATTTTTCGTCGTTGTTGGAGTAAGAGTTCTACTGGGTTTTGAAATCCGTTTTGCAGCGGCCATCGTTCTCGGTGGGGAAGCCATGGATGCAAATAAAGAGGTTGAGATAAGAGTTGAAGAACCACCAATTGAAGAAAGCTTCTTGTCGTAAGGAAACTTGGTGGAAGCTGGCGTTAGGAGACGCAAAGACTCCAAAGACTCCATGGACGATCGCCGTAGTGTCAGTTGCAACCAAGCACTATCCCACCATTATCCGGGCTTAACACTGGTTTTTGAAGGGAGACAATGCCGTTTAACGATGCCGTTTTAGGGAACGACACCGAGTTACGCAACGATGCCGTTTTAAACCAAGCTAAAACGGTGAGTATCGCTCCTGAATCTGGATAATGACGTAATCTCCATCTGCCAACATTTATAATATATATATATATATATATATATAAATATATATATGCCCCTGGATATGAATGACACACAAGCAAGCAAACCAATGGAAATCATGGCCAAACAGTTGTTATAAAAGGAACGGAATTACCTGGCTTGAACTCGGCAAGCTTAGACTGAATAGTGATATAAACAAACATGCTAAGGATTCTGGGGAAGAGAGTGCTTTCAGTCTCAAGTGAATTGAATTCCAATTCATGGGTTGTGAAGCCAAGAAGAAGGGACTTTTGTTTGGGAGTACTTCCGGATGGGGTCGACCGAAAATCAGAGTCTTTTGCTCGAAATTCCCAGATCATGGGAGGCCTCATTTCCCAACTCCAATCGCACATCAACAAGGTCTGTGTATATATACTATATGGGTTCTATGGGTCTGTGTATAGACGGTAAATGAATGGAGAAATTTTTTGTTTTAATTGGTTTTAGGTTCTGGGTGGAGGAGGAGAAGAGGCTGTGAAGAGGAACAGGAGCAGGAATAAGCTTCTACCCAGAGAAAGAATCGACCGGCTTATTGATCCTGGTTCTTCTTTTCTTGAGCTCTCCCAGGTTTCTCTTCCTCCTTCCCCTTTTATGTTTTTGTGAAAAAAATAGTTTTTTGATAATTATGTTTCTTCTTGTTTTTCGTGTTATAGCCGGTCATACAGAATTCATAGGTTTGTGAACTGCAATTTCCTTGATTCTTAATGTTGAGGGGGAATCTTGGGTTGGTAAAAGAAGGAAGTTATGGTGTCTTATGGTTCTGAATTGTGAAATGATTGCTGGTTTTTGTTGTTTTCTCTTGGAAAGTTCGTCTCAATGATTGTATGGTTCTACGGAAACCTCAGTTTAGCTATTTAGGATTTGATTGAATCTTTCACCGGAACTTTTGTTAGGACTATCCATTTTCCAACTGGTCCAACCTCAAAAATATTTGAAAGTTCAACAATGCTTTTTCAGAAAGGATGTGGATCAACAAGATGACTACGACTTAGTTAATAATATGGGTGGGATATGCTAGGCTTTATTAGAGTTTCGAAATGCATCTCCTGCTTCTGAAATTTTCAGGAATTTTATCTCAACTGGTGCTTCAAGAAGATGTTCTTCTCTCTGGTTTTTAGGAAGTTATAGAAAGGGGGAACAAGTAGTTTTATTTTTTCACTGACATGCATTCACTTTCAATTTCAAGCCAATTTCTCTTCTGCCATTTTATTTTCCAGGAGGTCGGGGGCATATTTTTATTGTATAATCTTATGTGCTGTTTTAGGGTTGTCGGGTTGAGCCAATGATCAGAACCTTTCTCAGACTTTTGTCAATTTACTTGGACTGTTATAGTTGAGAACCTTTTTGATATTTGCAGTTAGATCTTATTTGTTGGTTTCTTCTAGTGATTAGTTTGGATTTCATCCATACAGTCACAATGTTTTTGTTGTGTCTGCTGCTTATTGTATATTATTAAATGGATAAAGCTTGCAGGACATGAACTGTATGAAGAATCCTTGCCATCAGCTGGAATAATTACTGGCATAGGTTCAGTTCACGGGAGGTTATGTATGTTTGTGGCAAATGATCCTACTGTCAAGGGAGGAACGTATTATCCTATCACTGTGAAGAAACATCTTAGGGCACAGGAGATTGCTGCTCAATGCAGATTACCATGTATTTATCTTGTAGATAGTGGAGGTGCTTTCCTTCCAAAGCAAGCTGAGGTGTTTCCAGACAAGGACAATTTTGGGAGAATCTTCTATAATCAAGCAATAATGTCTTCTGAAGGAATCCCCCAAATTGCACTAGTATTAGGTTCCTGCACTGCTGGAGGAGCCTATATTCCTGCAATGGCTGATGAAAGTGTAATGGTGAAAGGAAATGGTACCATATTTCTAGCTGGACCCCCCTTAGTGAAGGTTAGTTCCAGACACTTAGTCTTTCATATTGATTTCTTTGATATTGCCAAAATATACTCATGGATCTCTGAAACCTTTGTTTCTTATACAAAGGTAAACATGTTTAATCCAATATGGTCTCAATGAATATAAATTCTTGAAGTTTATGCTATAAACTTCTCTTTCTAGAACTTAAACTAGATCTAAGGAGAAGTTTTAGTAGGCTGCCACAGGTGAGGAAGTCTCCGCAGAGGATCTGGGGGGTGCTACAGTGCACTGCAAAACATCAGGGGTTTCAGATTACTTTGCTCAAGGTATTAGCTGTAGTTACTAGGTTTTCTAACAGTTTCACTTATATTGTCTAGCGCATATGCGCTGCTTCTAAACTTATTCAAATCCTGTAGATGAACTACATGGACTTGCTCTTGGAAGGAACATCATCAAGAACTTGCATATGGCTGGGAAACAAGGGATGATGGGTGGGTCACAAGGCATGAACTTCGAATTTAAGGAGCCATTATATGATGTAAAAGAGCTGCTTTCGATTGCACCAGCAGACCACAAACAGCATTTTGATGTTCGATCAGTTATTGCTCGAATTGTTGATGGAAGTGAATTTGATGAATTCAAGAAGTTGTATGGCACTGTGAGGACATCTTATATCTAACAAAATTTTAAAGTTATTTGCTTTCTTTTGCGATGTCCGTAAATTTCCTGATCCCAATTGCGTTGGTGCAGACTCTTGTGACAGGTTTTGCTAGAGTTTTTGGCCAACCTGTGGGAATCCTTGGAAATAATGGGATATTATTTAATGAATCTGCTTTAAAAGGTGCCCATTTCATTGAAATATGCGCTCAACGTAAAATTCCTCTGGTCTTCCTTCAAAACATCACTGGTTTTATGGTAAATCATCCTTGGTTGCTTCTCTTTATCTTTCCATTATTTCTGGGTAATGCTGTCTAGTGTGAAATTCTGCTACTTTCTAAAACCTACGGATATTGTCGGGTATTTGGTCCATTGGCATGCAAGTATCTCTCTTTCATCTGTAGGTTGGATCAAGATCTGAGGCAAATGGTATAGCAAAATCAGGAGCAAAAATGGTGATGGCAGTTTCGTGTGCGAAGGTTGGTTTTTCTAGTTCTAGATGCTCTTTGTAGTCTCATATTATTCTTGTCATATTACCCTGTATAGATTCCTGTCTTAGGCAGATATCTTGAAAATTCATATTTTGCCATGATTTTTTCAAATGACAAAATACTTTGTTATGAGAAATTAGGAATAACCGTATCAACTGAGAGGAACATACACAATAAGAATCATATAACTTCTTCTGCAGGTACCGAAAATCACTATCATTATTGGTGGAAGCTTTGGTGCTGGAAATTATGCAATGTGCGGTCGTGCATACAGTCCCAACTTCATGTTCCTTTGGCCAAATGCCAGAATATCTGTGATGGGTGGAGCTCAGGTAACTTGCAAATACTTTCTTACAGATGTGTACAATCGTAGCTGTAGGAGAATCAGAAGGGCCAACCAAATATTGCTTAGTCTGTCTACTCATAGCTGTTCACAAGTGCGGTCCTTATCTTTGTAAAATATATACGTATACATAATATGAATCGGCAATATATTGGTGCAGGCATGTTTGATCGGTAAAACATACAAACAAATCTAAAAATCTCCTTATTTTGCCATGTTTATGTACTTGACCATTTTCCATAAAATGTGTTACTTGATGACCCTTCAAAATTCATTGGTGAACCTCTGGGTATATGCAAAGGCTGCTGGTGTTCTATCCCAAATAGAAAAAGCCAACAAGAAAAAGCAAGGAATTCAGGTAAAAACCTCACCGGAAAAGACTAGTTTACGTTCCTTACACTACATATATTTTAATGCAAGCTCATATGTGTCTGCAGTGGACGAAGGAAGAGGAGGAAATGTTCAAGGAAAAAGTCGTGGGTGCATATGAAAGAGAAGGAAGCCCATATTACTCGACAGCGAGGCTTTGGGATGACGGAATTATCGATCCGACAGACACAAGAAAGATCATAGGTCTCTGCATTTCTGCTGCTTCCATGAACCGCCCAGTAGAAGATACTAAATTTGGTGTATTTAGAATGTAATTTAATGACTCTCTCTCTCTAGTGACAGCATTTTTACCCAAAAACATTAGCCTGCTCTCCTCGATAATAAATGTATTTTCTTGATATGTGATCATATGCTCTCCAGAGGCTTGTATGGGTTCACAGAAAAATAATGCATAATGTTGTCTTTGATCGAATTATTTTGGTTTTACCTTTTATAATTTGTTTTTACTTTTCAGGATTCAATTTCCGTTTTATTATTTATATTAATTGTAATGACATTAGATCAAGAGTGGCGCCCGTGGCCTAATGGATAAGGCGTCTGACTTCTAATCAGGCGATTGTGGGTTCGAGTCCCACCGGGCGTGCTTCTGGGTTTTTTTTTTAACACTTTCATTATTTTTCACCGAATAACTTTTTCCCTTCCAGATCCGAAAGAATGCAGACAGGTGGGTCCCACGCCTTCTGCTTCTTCTTCTACTCCTCCTATTGTGTTCTTTGATATCTCAAAAGATCACCAATCGACAAAAACGTGCCGTTCTTTCCTTCCGCCTCGTGGACTAGCTGATATAAAACCTTTCTGCTGTCAATTCAATTTATTTTTCTTTCATTCTCGGTTCACTTCTCTAAATTCTCATCTCCCTCTCTCTCTCTCTCTCTCTCTCTCTCTCTCGTTCAAACGTATTTTTCACTGATGGCTTCTTCTTCTTCTGCTGTTAGTTTTTTCTCTACTCATTCACCTTCTTCACGTCTTCCTACTCTTTCCTCTTCGTTTTCCTCTCAGCTGAAACCCACTGCGGTCTCAATTCCTTCATATTTGCAGATCAGTAAGCTGTCTTTTGTGAAGTCTGACAATAATTCCTATCTCTCTGTCAGAACTCTCTGTATGCATGAACCCCGAGGTAATTGTTACTCTCCGTATATTTCTTTCGTTGATCTGACTTCCCCATTTTCGTTTTTGATTTGATTTTGGCTTATGAGGTTTTGAGGTTTAGTTATAGTTCTTGATAGTTATCCGGTAGTAATACTTCTCTTGATTTGTAGTCTTGGTTTTCTCTCGTAAGTTTGTTTGATCTAAATTCGATCTCTTCACCTCCGTACTTTCTGGGTTGTACAATGTAAAAAAGATACTTGACGTTCTTGGTCAGGTTCTGAACTTCTTTCTTTGTGGTTGTACGGGTTTTGAACTCAGTATGAGGTGCGGGTTTTTCTCTGTTTTACCGAAAATATTGATTGGGTTTGATTTTAATTTTCTACTTACTTACTGGGTTATATTTCTTCTGGGTTTTGTTTGGTTGCCGGAAAAAATGCCGGAACCCGAAGATGATATGATTTTTGGAACTTTTTCTTTTCTGGGTTAATTAGTTTTTGGACCTGAGTTATTAATTTCCCCTGATTGCAGAAGTAGGATGTTTTCATAATCAAGGATAAGCTGCCAAATGAAAGACTAGGTTTAAGTTCTGAAAGTAAGTCTTTAAAAGTTAATTATTAAAATTGAAATACAGGGCTTTTGGTTAATTCCTTATTCCTGGTGATTGTTGAATGCTTCTGTGCGAAAGTCTATTTGTCAAGGGCCTGGAGAATTAAAATTACTATAACTGTTTTCCTTTTTGTGCTCCATCCAAACAAGCCTTGTTTTCATATGGGTAGGATATTTTATTAAGTATAAGTAATTGTTTAAGATACAAAACTTGTTAATCAGATGAGGTTCTTTGTCCTGAGCTCCTGATATTTATAAAGAGGCATTATTTAAAGTGTAGCTATAAAGAGGTATTATTAAAAGTGCAGCTATAAAGAGGTATTATTAAAAGTGTAGCTAGCTTAGTTTGCTTGTTCATTTTCTTACTGTAACTTTTGATTATTTCATCAAATACATGAGTTTTCTTTGTGTAGAAACTCTTCTCTGGTTGAAATTGAAGCCTTCCTTCTTCTTGCTTTTTAACAGATTCAGATCTCATTTGTGAATTGTTATCCAACTGGATAATTTGTTATTTTGCCTGTTCTTTTTTGTCAGTTCCCAAAGGTTTTTCTTGTCCGTCTTATGGGTGCCTGAGTTAGCCAAACTATTAATCGTAAAATTCAATTTATTCGTTCTTACATGTAAACTCCTTAAAATTTGCTGTGTGTTTTCTTATAATTTACAAATTGGTTAATGAATGTGGGAAAACCGATTAAGCTCACAAAACAATATAGATGTTAAATACAATGATATGATGCTGCCCAATACGTCGATTGCTACTTAAGGATAAGCAGGGTATTGGATTTGTTGTTTTGCCGCTTGTACTTATCATGATCATCTTAAGTTGTTTGTTTCGCCCTTGCTTTCACCATCTTTTAGCTTGCATCTATTCACAACACAAAGAGAAACTAAGGCAATCGGAGAAACAGCATTGTTGGTGAGATGTGATTGTTGACTTTTAATTGGTATCCTTACTCTTATACATTTTATATTCTATTTCCATTCAATTCCTAAGTAATAATGTTGTTTTCATTTAAATTTTTAGCTTGTTTGTATTATTTTCCATACGATTGAAATGTAAATGAAACTTTATGAACGTGGCTTATATGATATGATGTGAATGGAAGACAAGGATTAGATATTGGAAAGCTCTATTTAACTCTCAAATCTCAACCTTATCACGTTTTACCTGATCATGCAGCTCCTGTGGTCACCAAAGACTCGTGGAAAAACTGGATTCTCGAAAGCGATACTCCTGTCCTCGTTGAATTTTTTGCTAGTTGGTGTGGACCCTGCAGGATGGTCCATCGTATCATTGATGAAATTGCTGTAGAATACAATGGGAGACTAAAATGCTTTGTCCTAAACACAGATACTGACTTGCCAATTGCTGAAAACTACGAGATTAAGGCTGTCCCGGTAGTTTTGCTGTTCAAGAATGGGGAGAAGCGGGAGACTGTGGTTGGTACAATGCCAAAGGAATTCTACCTTGCTGCCATTGAGAGGGTTCTGGGTTCTCAAACATGATTCAGTTCATACATAATTTGAACAGGCAATGAAACCAAGTATATCCTTTCCTTTCCTTCTGTATCTTCGGTACCCTATGATTTGTAATTCTCGAATGTCATATCTGGGTTACCTGTATAAACTGTAAATAGTTGCCAGACTGTTAAAGAGTAGTAGCTAGCTTGCTCCCTTTCATGTGTTGCTTTCCATTTTGTTGAGAATAGAACTGTTTTTTTTTTTCTTTTGAAATGAAAACACTACTAGTCTACTGCTTGCTTCTTTGCCATTGCATGTTTTCTTTTCTTTCCATGAACCTGTCCGGATATTCGCAATTTCCGGTTGATTTGAGAAATCAGGGTTTGGGATAGAACACGAGATATCGAGGTACTACGGACACGACACGAGCACACAAATAGTTTTACTTTCAACTAAAATCATTCAAGAATCTTTAATTTGAGATATAATTGAGTTTTTTCTCCTATCAAAAAACGTGTTGAATGGAGAATAATGTGGACAAAATGTTTTTGTCATCAGTTGCAAGTATTAACATTTGGATATATTATATCATCATTGGCTTTTTATTATTACCATATTGTTGTATTTAGTTATATGTATTGTTACTGTTGTTAGGCATGCATGATCATTGTAGTTACAGTAACAGGTTTCTACTATTATCATCTTTGACCATCATGACAACAGCTATTATTATATTCAATTAGTATATATAACTATCTATACTTATAAATGTTTATATATATAAATGGAACTTCAATAATAATGTTCCACAAAGAATAAGTATTATTTGATAAATAACTAAAATACAGTGGTAACTAAAAACACAAGAAATCAAGAAGCAAAAACTTAGCACTAGTTAAAAAATTACGAATTTATTATTTTATAAGTGTATTATAAGTTGACAATTATGAATATATAACATTTAATTGTTAACGATAAATTTTTTACGGAGAAAGTATTATATATCTGTTAAATTTTTTTAAATTGTGGTGGTTATAATTAATCAAATATTTAATCTAATTTATGAGTAAAAATAAATATATAATCATGTAGAAAAATTCTGTGTCATAGCCTAATCCATCCCTCAAAATAGGTAAAGTTAAATTTTTTCTTTTGAAATTTAATTCCTTTTTCAGTCAATTCTTGATGTCTCACTCGCTGACCTTCATCTTGCATAAAAGGTAGGTGCTTGAGAAAGATTTGATTAGTCCTAATGTTGGTTAAGATCCATGATGGAACATAATACCAATTTGGGAATTTACATTCCCTACAAAATTTAATAAAACCAGAAGAAATAATAAATATATATATATATAAAAGAAGAAACTCCATTTTTGGGCTGTAAATCTTGGCAATGAATGCTACATTTTACAGCCCAAAATAATTTCCGCACACAAGTAAAACCCCTGATACTTACCAGCTATCACTCCAAAAATCTCGAGTAAAAATCTCAGTTTTCTCAGCTTACCTATCTATATTATCGATTCTCCTATTCTTCTCTCATAAATTCGTCAGAGAAGAAGAACTTGAAGAGCTTCCTTTTTCCCCCGTCTCATCCATATTCGATCTCTTCACCTCTATATTTTCTGGGTTATACAATGTAAAAAGGATATGTGGTGTTCATAGTCAGGATCTGAGCTTCTATCTTTCTGGTTACACGGGTTGTGAACTCAGTATGAGGTGCGGTTTTGTCTCTGTTCTTTTTTTGTGATTATGTTTGTTTTATCGAAAAGATTAAGTGGGTTTGATTTAATTTTCTACTGACTGGGTTATATTTCTTATGGGTTTTGTTTGGTTGCCGGAAAAAATGCCGGAACCAGAAGCTGATAATCAGTATGGAACTTTTTTTTTCTGGGTTAATTAGTTTTTGGACCAAGGTTATTAATTTCCCCTGATTGTAGTAGTATATTTGTTTTCTGTCGGGTGTTTTTATAGTCAAGGATAAGCTGTCAAATGAAAACTAGGTTTAAGTTTTGAGAGTAAATCTTTAAAAGTTCATTATTAAAATTAAAATACAGGGTTTTTGGTTACTAGAAATCATTTATTCTTGGTGATTGTTGAATGTTATTGTGCGAAAGTCTACTTGTCAAGGGCCTGGAAAATTTAAATCACTATAAAGGTTTTTTTTTGTGTTCCATCCAGACAAGACTAGTTTTCGTATGCCTTGGACATTTATTGAAGTTCAAGTAATTGATTTAGATACAACATTTATTAGTCAGATGGAGTTCTTTGTGCTGATCTCCTGATATTTGTAAAGAGGTGTTATTGAATGAGTGCTAAATTTGGGAACTTGGAAGTAAGCAAGCGGCAAATCTACTAACTAGTCTTTTTCCTATACCATCGTACAATTTGTCATTTCAAGTTCTATTAGCAGGTTCAGGTAACTTCTCAGCTTGAGTCCATCTGAAATCAATTTAGAAGGTGAAAGAAAGAGTGTGATAATACGAAGTCTGGCATGGATGGTTATGATTAACTGCTTTCAGCTTAATTATTAAAATGATTGTTGCATTTGTCTCTCTTGATTTCTCCATTTGCATTTATAAATAGAAAGAAGGAAAGATTTAAGTGCTGCTATTCTAACATATTTACTGCAACATGCTCAGTTTAACTACTGAGGACCCTTGCCTTTTCTGAAAAAATTTGAGAAAAAATATTGAATGTGCATGTTTCTTTTTTTTTTCCTCCAAGCGGTTGATTTCTCAAGTGCTTTGATGAATGTTGAGTGAATGAAGAAGTATATGAACTTCTTGAAATATTTTGAACCACCAAAAACCAATCTTGTAGATGGCTGGTATCCATTAGCGGAGCCAGGAATTTGATTGAGGGCTGGGAATCCCTAGAAGTAAATAGGGCATGGGTTGCTGGGGCAAATCTCTCACTGGTAGGATCCATTTTATTAACTACTGTATAGTGATTATCAATTTTGCTCATATTATTAATCATGATAAGAAATTGCATCTTGATCCCTTTATATATTGTTTATATGTTTCTGTATCCATCTATACATAATATTTTAATATTTTTATATATACAATGAGCTCATAAGAAATATTGAGGAATAATAAAGTGTAACAATATTCAGAATCAAGTAAGCTATATATTGAGAAATCCACTAACGATAAATGCTTTATTCACTAAAACTTTTGCATAACTTTATTTAGGAAACTGTGCAGGAGAGACTTCAAGATAGAGAAAAGATTAGAGAAGTTTTTATTTTATTCAACATAGTTTACATATTTCTAAATTAGAGGAGTTAGAAAGATAAATAATTCCATTTGAAAAAGATTTTTTTCTATTTAATATTATGCATTTAATTTTTTAGATTACTCTGCGTATAAAGGAGGAAATGAAATTATTTTCTCAATAGGGAGGGTGGTCATGACATGATTTCATTCATTTGGTTATTGAAGTACTTTGCATGTAATATTTTCTTTCTCTCAGTAGTCTCTTCGTCATCTTGATCATCTGCAGGAGCTGTTGACTTGTGCAATTAAGGAGATAGCTTGTTCAAATTTATCAGCATCAGTAGTTTCTAATGGATTCTTCAGAACAAAGGGAAACACATGAGTCAGAATCAAACATCAATGCTGTTCAAACACCTTTAAACCGGCAAAATTGTGCCTCCTTAGAAGGTCCCGTGGCCATCCTTTGGGACATTGAGAATTGTCCTGTCCCTAGTGATGTCCGCCCGGAAGATGTTGCTGGTAATATAAGAATGGCTTTGCGGTTGCACCCTGTAATAAAAGGAGCTGTTACGACATTTTCTGCTTATGGGGATTTTAATGCGTTTCCCCGCCGACTCAGAGAGGGCTGCCAAAGAACTGGTGTCAAGCTTATTGATGTCCCAAATACCAGAAAGGATGCTGCAGACAAGGCTATCCTGATTGACATGTTTCTGTTTGCCCTTGACAATCCTCCACCTTCTTCTATCATGCTTATTTCAGGTGATGTTGATTTCGCTCCAGCACTTCACATACTTGGTCAACGGGGGTATGTAGTAATTCTTGTTATTCCTTCTGGGGTGGGTGTTTCATCTGCCCTTTGCAATGCTGGTAAATTTGTGTGGGATTGGCCAAGTGTGGCTCGTGGGGAAGGCTTTGTACCTGCAGCAAAGGCTTCAATACCTCGTGGAGGACCATGTGACATTGCTGGGTATGTCATGGGCTGCCATATCAGTGATCGCTCAGATGGTCAAAATGAAGAGGAAGCTATTGTTTATAGGGGACTGTCACAAAACTATTACAACTCGAGAGACTTCTCTAGTATGTCGCAATCTTTATCCGAGTACGCGAGTGCCATGCCTTGTTTTCCTGCAAATTTGAGGTCACATAGTCTTCCATCTGGCTTCAATGAAGTATCAGCCTGCCCGGGTTATTCAAGTGATCAAATTGATTACTCTATGTGGGTACAGCCTGGAGATATTAATGGCCTGAAGTTGCAGCTTGTTAAGTTGCTTGAGCTCTCAGGAGGATGCCTGCCTCTTACGCGTGTTCCTGCTGATTACCAGAAGCTCTATGGGAGGCCTCTTTATATGTCAGAGTATGGGGCATGTAAGCTTGTGAACCTTTTCAAGAAGATGGGTGACACGATGGCAATAGATGGAAAGGGCCAAAGAAAATTTGTTTACCTTAGGAACTGGAAATCAAGCCCAAGTGCACCTCCATTGGTTCTGATGAGGAGGGATAAGAAAGGGAAAGGGACTCAAGAAGAGACTATTGATATAGCTCCAGCTGGGGGTTCTTCAGATGAGTTTTCAGATGAGGAGAGAGTTGTGGTTGAAGAACATAATGAGAGGAGAAACCACGGGAAGAGTACTGCAGAGAAAACAGCTCAATGTGAGATTTACATGTGTAATATAGATCAGTTCAAGTATGAGCTGCAAGAGATTCTAGTGAGCTACTCTTGTCGGATTTTCTTGGGTTGTTTTGAGGCTATATACCAGCAAAGGTACAAGAAAGCGCTAGACTATAAAAAATTCGGTGTAAATCAGCTGGAGGAGCTGTTACACAAGGTGAGAGATGTTGCTGTCCTACATGTAGAACCAGGTAGTGGTAGAAAATTCCTGGCAGCAGCTGGAGGCTAGTAGAATACAGAAATTTCCCTTTTATGTAACATTTCAGTGTTTGTTTGGGACACACATAGATTACAGAGTCGAGGTATGCATATAACTTCTCACTCTTTCTTTGTTACTTTTCGATCTTTTTTTCTTAAGTTCTCATAGATGGTGATAGCAGAGGATATAAGGACATTTTTATGCTTCCCCACATGTATCCTCCATGGATGAGAAGGTTTAATCTGAAATTGTCCATGTAAGAATCAAGCAAAGTGCAATTTAATTGTATACAAACTAACTTGTCTTCTTTAGGCCATTGGATGAAAAGCTAATTTGCCAGTGGTTGTCTATAAATGTTTTGCCTCTTCATTTTTGAAATCTTTAGGTTTGGAGCCATTAAAGCTTTGCTTTTGCATGTGAATGCTTCCATTTGACATCTTTGGTGGATGGATTTCATACACAAGTGCACGTGCATGTATATATATATATATGTGGGGTTGGAAGATTTAGCTCTTATGTTAGTTTGATTCGTGTTTTCTGACCGTCTGAACAAACACCTGCACATGGTTTTTTAGGTTTCCATAAGCTTCAAAACAATTAGCCAACTAGATATATCCGCTGTGAGAATGAAAAGATTTCGTATTCATTGTGAATTGCAAAGCATTTGTACTTTTATATGGGCTACATAAGATTCTGCACCAATTACTTCTGATGGGTAATTAAGGTGCAAAAGCAGAGACTATGGGACTTTTTACCACATGTTCTCCACCGATCTCATACCAGCTCAAGAACCCATAATTCCCAATATAATCACTCTGTGGAAGAGTGGCATGCCCCAAATTAATGCTCACAGTCAGACTGAACTCAGCTTTACTGTATTTTCCAGCAAAGGAAATTGTGGATGGATGTGCAATCACTGTCATACTGGCAGGAGCATTGACTACAGCATGATAGGCTGAGCTACTCTCCGCTACATTTGTCAAAACCCTCTTGAAAGTGAAGGTGGTAGTGTTTGTATTATTTAGGAGGAGGATAAAGCTGGGATAGTTAAGATCAATACTAGCTTGATCGCAAGTAAACTTCGAAGTTCCTGTAATGATCTTAATCTGCGATGTTGTATAGTTGAGCCCACAGAGATAGTTGATATAATCCTCAACCTGAATGTCATAGACAAGACCAGGATCTAGGGCTTTGTTAGGATTTACATGCCCTGCTCCAAAATCAAGAGGAGTAGCAGCAACGCCACTGTTCATATCAATGATCTGACCATTTTTGTTATCAGTTACATATGCAGTTGTCATCATTGCTGATCGGATAGCAGCTGAACTCCAGTCAGGATGAGCAGCTTTAAGCAATGTGGCTGTGCCGGCTATGTGAGGACAAGACATGGAGGTGCCTGAGACAATAGCATAATCTGTGAGCAGAAGATCATCTCGTATTGAAGCAAAGCCTCTGTTGGGTGCCCAAGCTGCCAAGATATTAACCCCAGGTGCCAAAATATCAGGCTTGAGAATCCATGGTGATTTCCTATCAGGCCCTCTTGATGAGAAGTAGGCTACCTGTGGAGCTGGTGTGATGCCCAACTGTGTTATTAGAAACTTTATGCTCACTGTTGCATTCCTTGATTTGGTTATAAAATTCTTGATCAAATCTCCATCTTTTGGTATCACAGACACAAATGGCTTGAAATATTCTTGTGGTTGAACAAATTGGCCAATGTCTGAACTAAAAATTGCTCCAGCAGCTCCAACTCTATCCATTTCACCCAATTGCTGGTACATTGTTATCCCCGTATCCAAGTCCAAGTCACAGAATATGTACTTGCCTGCAACTTCTTCGGGGTCTAACGAGTAATAGTTGCAGATTTCTTTTGTTCTATTTCCATGTCCATAGTAAATAGGAACCCTAGAAACTAGTAAGTTTTCTGGGTAAGCAGATCTTCCAAAAATTGATAAAGCTCCATCTCCAAATGTTACTTGTGCTGCAAAATCTCTGTCAATGGTTCCAGCACCAACAGTGGTGATCCAGGGAGCTCCATTATGAATGGTATATGCATGAGGCCCTGCATTTCCAGCTGAGCATGCAACAAATATCCCTTTCTTTAGTGCAGCAAAGGCTCCTCCGGCTATTGGGTTACCGTCAAAAGGTGTCTCGTAGAAGCTTAGAGACAGTGACATGACATCAACACCATCTTCTATAGCTTGATCCATGCCTGCTAGTACATCAGTTGCAGCAGCATCATAGCTGTTATTGAAGAACAACACTTTGTACATAGCAAGTCTAGCCCGCGGTGCAATACCGATGGATGTTCCTCCGGCATATCCAAAATAATCAATATACTGCACCTGGTTGCCAGCAGCAGTCGACGATGTGTGAGATCCATGGCCCATGTAGTCCCTTGGAGAATCATAATCATCTGTTTTGGATATATTCAAGCCTTGCTGCTTCATTCCTTTACTGAAGGACCTAGCCCCAATCAACTTTCTATTGCAATGAGAAGGGTTGAATTCTGTACCGGTTTCACATATCCCGTGCCAACGAGCCGGCACCGGGGGCATCCCGTCATCGTTGAAGCTCTCATTTTCGGGCCAAATGCCGGTGTCAAGAACACCAATAATCATGTCATCACCAAACCCAGATGCAGGCCATATGCCACTTTGTCTTTTTAGGCCAAGAAATTTCGGCGACCGGGTAGTATGGAGTCGGCCAAATGTCTCAGGGTATGTAGCAAGATGAGCAGGTAAACTCTGAAGCTGTTCTAAGTGAGACTGTGATAACACAGCACTAAATCCATCAATCACATGATTGTAAGTATACAGATGGGTAGACGAAATGCCATCGGGCGAAGACAGAGATGACAACGTTGACATGTACCAATCATGGTGAGTTGAAAATGAATCCGGCATCGCTGATTTGTCCATGTGGATAATGTAGGTCCTCCGGTTTTCCCCAGACCTGGACGAGGACGACAAGCTGGCAAATAGAAAGAGAGAAAAGAGCAAATGTAAGCAAGTGAATTGATTCATTGTTGATTAGTAAGTATCAAGTGAAGCCGGATTCTATGTATCCTATAAAAAGAGTAGAAGCTATAAAAAAAAAACTTTCTAGTTTTTACAAGAGGCTGGCCTAGATTTTACCTTGATATTGTCATGTTGCCGGCAATTATTTTGTTTACAGCTTTGGCATAATTTGTATCGTCCATATAATATATACACATAATTACAATTTAGGACTCAGCAGGAGTGTGTGTGTGTGTATATTCTATATACTAAACATCCTACATTGATTATATTAATTCTGAAGTAAAGGTGGAATTACAATTTCTTAATGCATCATTACAAATACAAATATAAATTCTATACCGAGCTCTTTACATTATACATATGTATAAAACACTGGAACTTTCAAGTTCTAAACATCAATTACCAAAACATTATAACCCAAGAACTGAAAAAAAAAATTAAGTTCTTCATGCTTCCTCACGAAATAAAAAATTCTCGATCCAAGCCTGTCATTTTATGAGATTAGTATGGACGGATCACGACCTGAATAAATAATTAATCATGGTTATGTGAATTAATTATACTAATTGAGTTATCATCATACTCTCAGAAAAAAAAATTTTTGAGTTGTTAGCTAAAATCAAATGTATAAGATTCTCTTAAATACATTATCTCATCGTGAGAGATGATTACTATTACCATCATCATCATCATTGTTTGAGTGAATACCTATGTTTTTATTAAAATAAAAATTACACCGAGCTATTTTTTATAGACTAATTTTGCATTACTTTTTTGAAAAATAATAATAATTTTATATTTGTCGAAACTTACCAGGCACATTCAAACATCACAGCTTCTTGTTGCAATGAGAAAAGTCGAATTATATACACAGAAGAAGAACAAAGAAGGTAAAAATCTAGTGACAACAATGAATCACAAGCATATAATATCCACTGAAACATCCTAACTGCTAACATTTACATGCTCTGAGTTTGACAGCAACAACTTCATTTCACAGAACACAACCAATTGCGTTCTCCATAACAGGAAATAACGAGCCATGGCTGAACCAATGATACAAGCAAGAAAAAAATGTTTTCTATTGATCCAAAAAATATTAGGGCAATAAACAAAAAAATAATGGTAACTGGTTTTATAATTCCCTAATTTCTAACACTATGTAATTGACATGATCTATAGTATGAAAGTAAACTCACTGCACCGAGGAATGGTGGCACATCGTGGATTCCCCACCCTCACAATATAGAAGCAAACTGGATGTCCTCAACGTGTTCTATCTATGACTTGCCAGCAAAAGCAATCGAATATTGGACTCAAAGAGAGGGTATGTTGGGAGGAGATTGTGGAGATCCAGTTTCAAGCAAAAAGCTCCTACTGCAATATGATCTAGATGTGCTTGACGATGAAGCAAGACATCTTGCATCTCCACTGTGAAAAATCATATCGTTCCTATGCGTTTTTCCTTTACTATTCCTTCCTATTCCCTCTGTTCTTTCATACTCTTCATCTTCAACGGCTCTTATAAAGCCACTGTGTAATGGGTCAGAGCTCTCATATAGAAGTCTAAGAACTTGCTTGATTGAAGGCCTAGTCCGCCCTTCTTTCTGGGTGCACCATCTCACAATGGTTACTACTGTCTCCAGCTGGTCTATGTCGAAAGAGTCTTTGATACGGTGGTCTACAAGCTCGGATAATAGTTCTGACACCATAAACCGTTGGGACAATTCTACCAGATTCTTACCATCCTGTACTGCCCTTTTCGCTGTTACTATTTCGAGCAGTAACACGCCATAGCTGTATACATCACTTTTTTCAGTAAGCTCTTGAGTGACCACATACTCTGGATCCATATAACCTGAAGAACATCTAATATTTAGGTTTCTTCAGTAAATAACAATGAAGGATTTTTATTATGCCATCCAACTATTTTGCTTACCTGGAGTTCCCCGGATATCTGTATTAACTGGTTCGAAGCAGATAGAACCATCTTTGGAAGCATGTGCAAGGCCAAAATCCGCAATCTGGGAGATATAATACAGCATAAAAGAGGAACTAATCCAAGAAATTAAAGTTTCGTATGTACAAATATATACTTTGTGTTTTCATGGAAGCAATGGAGAAATTAAGTACAGACCACAACTCCAGATATGCAGGCAACAGATGCACTACCTTTGCAACAAAATTTTCATCCAGTAAAATGTTGCTAGACTTTATGTCTCGGTGGCAGAGTGGTGGATCACAATAGAAATGGAGGTATTCCTGCAGAAAAGAATAAGGTTTGAGGGAAAAAATATATAATTTAATTGTGAAATGAATCCCAAAATGACTCAATTCAAGGTGTGTTATCCTGCATATTACCAGTGCATTAGCCACATCAATGGCAATTTGGATTCGGGTCTGCCAACTTAAAGGAGCCTTTCCTGGGGCTGCACAAGCATGAGATGAAACCTATTCAGAGGACCCACCCTTGAAAACGAAGGCTTTTAGAATGATCGAGAAATAAGTCATCTCATTAATCTTCCATATATTTATGACCATAAAGGAATCATTCACGCTGTCAATCAAGTCCCTAAGATATCAAAGTATTACAAAAAGCAGGAATAAAGGCATGAAATTATGAGGGAGAAAAAAAGAGGGTATTTGCGCCCAAAACCATGGAAATTGATTACAAATTCTATTGAAACCAACACGGAAATAATCCATTTCCATTTTAAGGTTTTCACTACTATCTATTTTTCTTCAGGGTTGTAAAAGTTAAAAAAAAAAAAGTAAACTGAAGAAACTGAGAAGCATACAATGAAGATGATCCTTTAGGCTTCCATTTTCCATGTACTCGTACATGAGGAACCTGGCATAAACCAAGCAAAAAAATTTAATACTTTCAGTTAGATAGAATTCTGTTAAATGGACATGCATGCAAAAATGGGTCACCTCTCATGCTTTTCAATGCAGAAGCCTCTAAGAGAAACAAGATGACGATGATGCAGTCTTGCAAGGAGCTCTATCTCTCTGCAGAATTCGTCCTCCCCTTGTTCTGAGACCTTGTTCATCCGTTTGACTGCTGCTACTAAGCCATCACTAAATTGAGCTTTGTACACAGTTCCAAATCCTCCTTGTCCAATGACAGTGTTGAAATTTTCAGTTGCCTTTTTTGTCTCCTTGTAGCTTAACTTCCGAAACATTGGAGTACCTGCATTCAGTAACCACTCCCCAAAAAAAGAGCAGCACTATAAAAGTTATGTTTGGTATATGCCAGGCTGCAGAACCACATAACTACCAAAGAAGCAGAGTCACACCTTCCTGAAACTTCCATACAGGACGAGAAGGGAAGGGCTTTGAAGGGCTCTTATCCTTACTCTCTGAATCATTTAATTCTCTATTTTTCCTACGAATAAGGACTATCAAGACAATCAGCATCACAATAGCGACTGCCGTGACAGCAATGCCAACACCTGGAATTAGTGTCAAATGGAAGCTATGGTGATCTCTATTTATGGGCAATGCCTGCACATGTTGGCTCGGGCTAGCAGCAATCAATGGACTTGGAGAAACTTTAGGGGTAGATGATGGTGGAGATGGCTCTGAAACTATCATCAAAGTTAAAACGAAATGAGTTGGTAAGAATAATGAACACTAGATCAAGAAGGCATATAGGAAAAGTACAAAATAAAAAACATCACCATATTGCATGTTCTAAATAGGTAACACTAGAATCAGTAATTTACATCATATGGGAAAATGATTGAACAGAATAGCTTTTTTGAGTATACTCCATATTTTTGTATCTTTGAGCATACTCCATATTTTTCTTATCTTTTTCTCGGGTAGTCCCAAAACATGGGCATAATTCACCAGGTAAAAACCCATGACATCAAAGGCCTTACAGGAGGCCAGGTGCCAATGGAGTTAACAGCTGCTGGCTAATCTTTTTTTTAGCGACAGTATAATTTAAATCAATGTCTTGTCCCAGAAGCATCTGGCTGTTTTTCTGGAGTCCTCTTGCACTGATTCACACATCTTAAGTATCAGACCCGAGTTCTCATCCGCATATAATGCCTCCCTTGAATCAACAGAAGCTGCCTTCTCGGTGTGACTGCAATTTTCTCTTGATTTTGGTCCACCAAGTGTACCTAATCATATCTCTATGCCTATTAACAGAAAATCGATTGATAATTTTTGTTAAGGGGATATGAAACACTCTTCTGGTTCACATATTAGCCTTCCTTGCAATTTTTATTAATTTGTGCAAACTATACTGACATTATCAAGTGATAAAGAAATGATATCAAGTCTCCAAAACCTGATCAAGTACTATGTATATATTCAAAGATTTAAAGAACCGTTGCCATCAGTCAATAACCACATTAACAAGAAGAAAAATTTGCATGCACGTGAAAAACTTTTTTTGAAATGCACATGCAAAACTGACACCAAAGAGTGAAAATCTGACCAACAGAAAAAGGACAAAGGGGATGGGAATGCGGGGACATCCACATTATTTCATACAAAGGCAAAATATTTTGACACATTAAAAAAGACCCTTATATAGAAACTTCTCATACCTCGGGTGACGTTAAGCCCCGGCACTTGAAAGAAACAGCTGGCAAGTTCTAGAGCTGAAGCATCATCTACTTGACTTGCAAGTGCAGCGTAAGTTGCATCGCGACAAGTACTCAATGTCATATTATTTTCTGTTCCTACTAGTCGATGGAGGTAAATAATGCCAGCATTCAAACACTTCCTGCAGTTACTTTCCTTTGAAAGTGGCAGTTTGCAATTTTCTGAAACATCTTCAAATCTTGGAGACTGAAGCATCTGCATGACAGTCGTCCGACCCTTACAATCATAATTTACAGGAATTTTAGTTCCAAGCCCACAGAAAACTGTGGCATTTCGAGGAACTCCATACAGTTCCATAGTTTGCAATATGGAGTTGAGGCAGATTTCAGATGAATCTGTAGTAACACCAAGATTGCTTGTTGCATTTGCATAGCGGGCTATAGAAACTGCAATAAAAGCATTGATATACCGACAACACTTTCCTCTATCATCTTTATTTGAACACATTGAAGCCACTAGTGTAAAGTTTGACCCACTCACATCCAGGGGGCAATCTGAAAAAGTAGGAGGAACATTTAATCAATATGGGTGTCAACTTTGAATATATACATATCCTTTTCAATTTATAAATAAGTTTAGCATTTTGCAAAATTTGGTGAAGTTGGGCTAGTGTTCTATGCATGAGCTCGTGAAGTAAATCACAATGACCACACTACGCATGTTTCATGTTATTTAATATCATGTTCATAGTGACAAAGTTAACTAGGATTTAGTTTGAAAAATAGGAAGGATACCACACCGTTCAAACTCCATATTAACAGGAGACTCTATCAAGCTAAACGAAAAAGGAGAACATTGTAGCTAGGTTGAGCTAGCAATATTAATTATCAACATTAGTCTTTCAGCTGTTAGATGTTAATATATCAGGTATAACAGTATTAAAACATTAAGATTAAGCAGTAGTTCTTGCAACTAATGCTGTAAGCTCAGATTACAAGTAACACTTCCCAGAAAGGAGAATGTTGTTCTTACAATGAAAAAATATTTAACTCTCATTCACACTGTTAAATTAGTCATATAATACAAAAAAAAAATCCCCATAAGAAAATATTTGCTACTTCAGAGAGAAATGACAGTGAAATGTTCCCCTTGTCTCCCTTTTACTCCATCACCCATCCTAAGCAGTTACCCTGCATTTTTTCATTCCAACTCCATACTTCTTCCTCTCCCAAAAATGGCCGAGGATCATGAAAAACCGTGGTGTAAATTTTGAAAGAAACCTAACCACCGGCAATTCAAAGCCTGCAAGCACTGAGCTCAACTTGTCCACTCAGACAACAAAACCCAGAACCCCTGTTGCAAAATATTTCTCAGCAAAATCCCCATTAAGCTAAATACTAGGGAAAAAGAAAAATAATACTACCATGGGAGACTCCCAATCAGCTCAAAATCTAACAGACCAAGTAAACAACACCAAGTTCCGTGTAAACCCACTGCCACAACATAATGCATCAATCAAGGAATTCCAGTAACTCCCCCAGAACCCACATAACATACCATACACTACATTGAGTGTCCACCAAAAGAAAAATCAAGCCAAGCAGATTCCAGCACTTTTCAAGTATTAATCAAAAAACCCATTTCCAGATTTCCAAATTTAACAACAAAAAACAATAAAAACTTACCCAAAACGGGAGTAGAGAGAAAATAAAAACAAACTACAAAATAAAAACTCAACTACGAAGTAGAGCTTACACGAACTAACCTGCCATTGTTACAGGAAGCTGAATTCCAAGAAAAGCCAATAAACCCAACAACAATGTACGCCCATTTACCACCATGACAGAGACTCAGAAGAAAAAATCCTGCCCAAATACAAAGAAAGAGAGAGATGAGTTGTGAAACAACAAGAACAGAGTATAAACAATATAACATATACACATATGTATATATACGTAAACACATCTGGAGAGTGTACAGTGGAAAAAAAAAACCAGAGGTGAGGGGGACCTGGTGTTGTTTGGAGGTGAAGGGGAGAGAGAGAGAGAGTGGCGATGGTTTTGACCTCTTCTGGAAATTGAACGACTTTTGGAGTGCAGAAGCCCAAGTTTCCATTAAATGCCGCTGTGTTGAAGATCGTGGACCCGTTTTCACGTTATAGTGGGTCCTTTTTGTCCGCTAACTCAGATACTGTGTTCTTCTTTTATAATTCATCGAGAGAAAATTTTTCTTGACATGAGAAAATTTCTTTTCTTTCCTCTCTAATTTTTTCTCTCATTCTGGTTTTTCTCTTAGAATATAAATTTAATTTCTTTAAACAAAAACTAGAAACAGACTTGTTTTTGTACAGTAAATTATTAAATTAGTTTATACTTACTATAATTTTGTTCTTAATATTTTTATATTATATTTTATTTTTATTTATTTCAAATATTAATTTTTTTTTATTTTATAACTAAAATTTTCTAAAATAGTTATTTAATGTCTAAATATTTTAAAAATATACCTAATATTATTTTTAATCTTAATGACATGTTAATTTAGTTAATTAGCTAATTTTTTTCGTTAAAAAATATTTTAAAAATTAACATTTGAAATAAATATAAAACATTCAAAATTAAATTATGACAAAAAATATTATAAATTAATTTGTAATAAATAATTAAACTTTGAAAATTAATTTAATAATTTGTCATTTTTTTTAATAATACTTTAGTCTCAGGCAAAAATAATTTATATATATATATATGCATATATATATATACTAACTACTAACTTGGACAAAAAAATTATATATATATATATATAATTAAATCAAAATTTACTCATATGCATGTGTGAGAATAAGATTCCCCTTATCTAATATTAACCCACTATATCACTGCCAAAATATATGTGTATATACATATATATATATATATGTGTGTGTGTGTATATATATGTGTATGTGATTCTCATAACAATGGGTAAATGGATAAGAAAATGAGAAGCCATTCCTCTCTTTTCTTTGTTCCAACTTTAGTTGGCAATACATTCATCAATTCTCTTATTGCTAAAGAAGCCAAAAAAATATAATAAGTAAGACAAAAATGACACCTTCACTTGTGCCATTTCCCTACATAATTACATATAAAAACATTATTCTAATTAATTATTATTATTTTTACTGTTTTACCCAAAAGTATTTACCCTTTTGTTTTTTGTTTTTTTTTTTTTTTTACTTTTTTATTTTTACTTTATGAACTTTTTACTTTTAATTATATACACACACATATATATATATATTTATATACCAAATGGCATCATATTGAACATATGAAGACATTCTATTTATTAATTTTTTTTTATGATGATGAAATGGGTAATTAATTAATTAATTCTTACTCTAAGTGCAAGGTCTATATTACTACATATAGATAAAGACATATATATATATATATATGTGTGTGTGTGTGTATATATGTATGTACATATAGGAAATCATTTTTCAAATGGGCTTCAAAAAAAAAAATTGCTTTAAGGAAAAGAAAATTACATAAAAAGACATAATTACATGATACAAAGTTAGTGTGGTTTGTATTTATTTTTACTGTTAAATTTGGTAAAAAAAAATTCAAACCACACATGTTTAATGAATTTCATGGTAAAAATTAATGATGATACAAACCCATCAAGAATATATTATGTTGAAAGTGTGTGTGTGTATGTATATGTATATATATATATATGTATATGCATGTATATTCATTAATAATTAATGATTTAAATATATGATTACACTGTTGGTTTATATAATATAATGTTTTATCTAAATTCAATAAAGCAAATAAATAAAAGCTTAATCATATCAAATTATAGTCATGAGCTCTCTGTTGCTGACAAAAAGTTAAGCTAATCTTAACTTTTTTTTATATGCTCATATATATACATATGTGTGTGTGTGTGTGTGTATCTGTGTATGCATGTATATATGTATGTATATATATATATATATATATGTTGCTTTACCAAAAGAAAACAATTTTCTGTTTTGGAATTATTAGCATGTGAACTATCTCAATGTTTTCAATGGAGATACTTGAAAGTGGAAGGTGTAAGGACCTACACAAACCACCAGGACACCCTCTGTTTGGAATCATAAATATAATATATTTTTGTATAACTTGTTTGGAAGAAGAGAAAATGAGAGAAAATTAGAAAAAAGAAGAAAAGAAAAAAAATAAAACTTTATTACTTCATATTTTAAAATGGTAATTTTTCTTTTTTACCTATATATATTGTTACAATCCCAAAAATTCAAAAAAAATATATATATAATAATCTGAATGCGGAAGCGAAATAAAAGATTAAGGTTAACATTTACTAAGTCATGGTAAATACCCTGTTTAATTTGGTTAAAAATACAATCATTTTTTTTATATATTTTCATTATATTTTTTGAGATTTAATTTTTTTATTTCAGAAAAAAAAAATCAAAATTTTTATAACGTTTACACTAAAATTTACGCTTAATTTATATTTAATCAATCAAAAATTTAATTTATGTTGGCGGAATTGGAGTGACCGAATTTAATTTCGTATGAAAAATTTAGGTTTCTTTATTTGGATAATCATAAAATTTTTGACCTAATATTTTTTATTTAAAAATTGTTGAAGTAAATTAAAACCATTAATTTACAAATTAATTTTTAGTGAAATTTGGTAGATTAATAAATTGTTATTATTATATAAAAAATTAATTCGGTCAGAATTTAAAGTAAATTAGGCCTGTGAGAAATAGAGGTGTATGGGCTGAATCAATCAACGTGCATGGGCCTGCATGATCCATTTTTATAGTTTATATAACAGATATAAATTTATGTATCCAACATATATGTAGTAGATTATACATACATGTACATATACATACATATATATATGTACACACACACACACGTACGAATTTCTCCTTTTCTCCAATTTGAAATCTTAAATAATTAATTAAATTTTTCTCAAAGTTCGAATATTAAACATAATAGAAATTTAATAAAAATAAAATCTTAATTTCAAGTCAATTTCATTTTTTAATTAAGTTAATTAAGATAATAATCAAGCTCGAACTTATAATTTTCTATCAAAAAATATACATGATTAATCGTAAAACAAACGGAAAACGATAATAATAATACAATCATTTCAACTCTTTCACGTAAAACCTGCGAGTTTCTCGTCAATTCTTATTCGATTATATTCTTAAGAGCAAGTCAAACATAGAAAAACTCACGTTCGTTAGATTTACGAATAATCCGATTCGAACGGGAGATTTCTATTACGTCAAAATAATACTTCATTACCGAGTTATATTAACTCATCATGAGAGAATGATGAAAAGACTCAATGGGAGGAGCAGATGAAAAGACTCAATGGGAGGAGCAGTATAGACTATACTTATCTTGCAAGGAACAATTTCATGGAAGCTGTAATTATCCTCCACAAAAGCAATCTGCATTTAAGAAGAAACAGATCCCCACCAGTTCAGACAATCAATACTCTTACTAATCCTCTAGTGCCACTGTTTTTTGGCAGATATACACACACACACACACACACACACACATATATATATATATATTCTTTTTAAATTGTAATATTATTGTTTTAAAATGTATAATATCTGTATTATATTGTCATTGTTTTTATATAAAGTTGTAACTTCAAAGCAACCCAAATTGAATATTTATGAGGCTATATCAGTATCAATTAGAGAAAAAGAACATATTATATATATATATATATATGAATTTTCCTGTATAAATTTGAAACTTAAAAGCAACCCAGTTGAATATCTTTGAGGTTATATCAAGTTCAAAGACATTAATGAACTTTCCACACTAAAATACTAGTTGTAATACACTCAAAAGGTCTCTAAAAAAATTTGGATGAGAAAAAAATTTCAAGGTTTCTTGCCGAATCAGAAGTGGTGTTAATCATACCAGGCAACTTCCCAGTAAAAGAAAATTTTAATAGAATTCTTCAAAAGAAATCACATTACTTTAATTCAATTTGGTTTTACTTATTGAAGTAAAAGCTGTGCATAAAAGCGACTGCCTTTTTAACCATCCCTCTGCAAATCCTTCAGAGTCTGTATATAAATATAGTTATATATGCATTTATACACAAAGACACTCTCCGTTTCTCCATCAAACAGCATCCCAGGTTTTGATATCAAGCAAAAGCAATTTAGGAAACCAGCATAAAAGCCAGTCATGAAGGTAAAGTTACCATCTTATCTCTTCTTCTCAAATGGGTTTTTTCTTCTTCTTTCTTCTTTCTTCTTTTTTTTCTTTGAGAAACAAAGTTAACAAACCCTGTTTACCATTAATTCACAGGTAGTCATCCTCATTGTCACTTCAGTTTTTCTCTTCAGTTCCATCTCTGCTCGAAAGGTTTCTTCCTTTCTGCAATTTTATGTTTGTTCTTTTTAGAATTTCCCTTTCGAGGTTCTGATTAATTCTTGTAAAAACACAGGAAGGAGATACATGTGTAGCAGATGGGAACTGTGACTCGGGTCTACACTGTGAAACCTGTGTTGCTAATGGAAATGTACGGCCGAGATGCACCAGAATCAAGCCTCTAATTCCCACTTCTCAGGTCCGTTTATCTTTAGATATATATATTTAATGTATATGCAGATTCTGTAGAGGTTAGTGTTTGAAAGCAACTTCTTTTTGTTCATGGCTGTGAATTGGGATTTTGGGTCAGGTAAAGGAGCTTCCTTTCAACAGATACTCCTGGTTGACGACTCACAACTCTTTTGCTCGGCTGGGTGAGAAATCAGCAACTGGGTCTTTGATTCTTGCTCCTACCAATCAGCAGGACTCCATTACCAGTCAGTTAAATGTATGTTGAAATTCCTTTAAGAGACAAATATTCCCCTTTCTTTTCATTAATCAGCACATATATCCATACATCTATACATACATCTAGGTAAACTATAATTTCATGCTCTTTCTTAGTTTACCCTTTTGGGTATGAAAATAGGCTTTAAGGGGAGTTTGGCGGTGACGTGTGTTTTTTTGTTTGGTTTTTCTTTTGACAAATGTTAGAAATATAGAATCTGTTTGTATGGATTTGTTCTTTGGTTTTAGCACTTTGTAGCCTAGGCAAGTTTTTAATACTTTAAGATTAAGAATTGTTTTAGATAACTGACTTTTTTAAGCTCTGAGTTTCATGATCTTAAACTTCTTGGTAATGGGTTGCTTGTGGTATGTTTACATTGAGAATATTCTGAAATAAACTTATAAAAAATGTGGGTTTGATCTATTAAACTATATACAATTTGCCCACATGGGAGTTTGTTTATTATAATGTTTTAGGTGGGTAACTAATGTGATTGCAACAGAAATAATAGCTTAAGGTGTCAACTATGGTTGTCAACTCTCCTTTGTAGTCTCTGATGAATGTATACGAGTATATGATGCTCGTATTGTTCACTCTTTTTGTGATTGACATATAATTGGGTTAATATCATCAAGTAGGCTTTGACAAAAATAAACCCGGAAACAGTTCATTGCGTAAACAAAGAGAGAATAAACAAAACCTGAAATCTTTATCTACTATCATATCAAGTTCACACTTAAAATATTGGCAGTAGTATTTTGAATAATAGACTTAATCTTCTAGTGGTGAAGTACTTAGCTTTGTATTTTTTTTTTTCTCAAGTTGTTGCAAGGATTAGGTGTGTTATTGACTTTCATCGTTAGCTTTGCTTGCCTTTTCTAACTGAAAGCAGAATCGAAACCTTCTTTTTTAAGCTAGAAAAATAAAATCTTAAGGAATTAATGTCAAGTAAAGACATTTTCTTCGCGTGTTTCGTAAATTTGATTAGGGCAAGCAAGATGATTATTGCGGCTTCAAAAGTGTAACCAACATGTTTATTCTCTAACACAAGCATCAAGGCCTTTTCAAAAAGTTAATCATATAATGTTCCTCAATTTGAAAATCTCCTTAAATATACAACGGTCAGATGAATCATGTGCATAATAATTTGAAGGAGTTGACTCATTGATAAGCAAGCTTCAACCTGTAAGTCATGTTTAGAGTTTGGTTTTGTTAGAGTGAGTTTCGAGTTTTTTTCATATGAATTTTCTAATTCGCCCTTGTTTCCTCTGTCTTTGACCCATTCTCCAAAGAATTTGGTTTTGATACATAAAGGCTAATATGAAAACATATCCTGATGCCAAAGTTAAAAAAAAAAGAGAAATTATATGCATAATGCATGAACGACTGAGATCGTTAAAATTGATTACCAGAAGTTTTGGTTGGTAGTGTGGTTCATTAATTGGATATTCTAGGACATCGTGAACAAATCTATAATATTTGGTTTCGGAGTAGGTATAAATGTTCACTATTTAGATTTAACTGTTAGATTTTTTGTTGCAGAATGGTGTAAGAGGTTTGATGTTGGACATGTATGATTTCCAGAACAATATCTGGTTGTGTCACTCCTTCGGACAAAAATGCTTCAACTACACAGCTTTCGTAAGTTTGCTAACGATGTCTTGGGAATACTAAATGACATAATTCTCTTTGAATAAACATCATAGTGCAGTGAGATTTTGAAGATAAATAGATTAATAAAAATTAATAACTCGATTTTGCTTGTTACTTGAAAAACCATTCATCTTAAGATCTTTTAGAATCAAATTGAAAGTTTGAAAGTGCCTGTTAAGTTTATTCTGATCTGATTTATCAGCAACCTGCCATTAACGTTTTGAAAGAAGTTCAAGCATTTCTTGAAGCAAACCCAACAGAGATTATCACTATTTTCATCGAAGACTATGTTACATCTCCCAATGGCTTGACTAAATTATTCAATGCTGCTGGCCTGAGGAAGTACTGGTTTCCAGTTAATCGAATGCCCAAATTTGGTGGAAATTGGCCAACGATAATTGACATGATCCAGAGGAACCAGCGTTTAGTTGTGTTTACTTCGAAGTCAGGCAAGGAGGCGGCTGAAGGAATTGCTTATCAGTGGAGATACACAGTCGAAAATCAATGTGAGTCATGGTGTCATAGCACAATTTAACTGGGTCAAAGAGAAGAATTTCATATTATAATACTCGTTAATATGTGCCTAATTACAGATGGGAATGGCGGGATGATTGCTGGGAAATGTCCAAATCGTGCAGAATCACCTGCCATGAACACAATATCGAGGTCTCTAGTGGTAGTAAACTACTTTCCTGACTCACCAGATATAGTTCAAGCCTGCAAACACAATTCAGCTCCATTGATGACTATGATCAATACATGCTACGAAGCAGGGGGTCACCGGTGGCCTAACTTCATTGCTGTTGATTTCTACAAGGTACACGTGATTTACTTACGAAGCAAGTTACAAAAAAATAGTGATTCCTAAATTGGGTTTGTGCTGCTAATTTCCGTATCATTGAATATCTCAGAGGAGTGATGGTGGGGGAGCTCCAGAAGCAGTTGATGTAACAAATGGTCATCTGATATGTGGATGCGGAAACATTGCGAATTGCAAGGTGCCAATTTTAGACTTATTAGATACTGTGAATGCAAGCCTTGATTTTGGTGATCACCTTGATTCAAGTAATTTCATTAGTAAGAATTTGAGTTTTAAGTTTTAAAAAGTTTATCTCAGGTCTGAAAAGGTAGTAACATTTGAACTGTAGATGTTGCGAGGAACTGAACATATATCTTGGAATATTGTGATAACCCATCGACGAAATGAGATCACAACGAAAACCCAATTTAGAATTTTGTACTAACTCCTGTTTATCACCTTTAATTCCCAGGCTAATATGACTTTTGGAGCTTGTAACCTGCCTGAAGCAGGTGCTATCCCTGCACCCAAATCAGCAGATGATAGGAGTGTTGCATCTTGGTATGGGAGAAATCTTCAGTGCTGGTGGTTTCTGGGAACAGTTCTTGTTGGACTTCTCTTGCTCCAATGAATGTTGGCTTAAAAAAACCATTACCCATTTTTATTCTCTGTATTTTAGAACATTAAATTTTTTTTCCTTGCTAACCTCAAAAGGTAATTAACAAATGAAATTGATTGATTTGGTGGGTGCTTGGTGCATTTACTGGGTTGTCTTCTTGTTGTTTACATGTATATATGGACATATGTTTGTATATATATATATATATATATATATTGTTTTATAGTCTCTTTAAACAATTAGGAGTCCATGGTAGATAAAGTTATGCAATTATATGTAAGTCATTACACATTGAGATAAGATGTATATGAACAAATTACTTGTCCTACTTAGTAATCACACACACACACACACATATATATATACATATAACTCATTACATATCTTTATATTTAGCCAATGTGGGATTAACATTCCTTGATATAGAATTACATAACTAGTATAATTGTCAAAAAAATTTATATTTAATTTAAAAATTTTATGAGTTCAAATTTTATTAAGAACATAAAAATTTATTATTTTGTAATTATATTATAAATTAAAAGTAATTAATTTATAATATTTAATTCAATAGAACTAAAAATTTAATTCACTAATGTATTAATACGAATTGTCGTTACTAAATCTCAGTAAATTTATTTATTTTTCTTTAAAAAAAAAATTAAGCAAATTTAGTATTTTTTTATATTAAATAAATATTCTGAAACAATTAAATTATTTTAACTAAAATAATTACGAAAAATTTGACTTACTATTTTATATTAGATTTTGTTTATTAAAGGGTAGTTTTCATATATATTTGGGCCGATTTTACATTTTTTTCGGCCCAATTTCTTGACGTATTTATTTTATTTAGAAAAATCAATATAATGATTTTAGTTAGAATTACGAGTCCGAACTATTTTTTTTAGTGTATTATGAATTAACAACAATTGTTATGTAACGATTGATTTAGTAAAATCAAAATTTTAATTTATTAATATATTAATAAAATTATAGTGATTAAATTGCGATTAAGTTTTAATTAGTTCGTTAGGTTTATTGTAAGCCTAAATAAATTAAAGCTTTTAACATATATATATATATGTATGTGTATATATACATGTATATATATATATATTGATGGGTCAGCGCACAGCTCGAGAAACCTTTTTATTTTGAAGGTCAATTATTGATACATTGAACATTGATCAAATTAATTACCTCAAATCTCTTTATTACTTAATTATTTAACTTTTTCATGCAACCAAAAATAAAACAAAGAATATGCACTTGTGAGTTGGTAGGAGGAATCTAGTTAAAGACATAAGTGCTATTTATATATATATATATATATATATATATATATATGTATATGTATGTATGTATACATACACCCACATATAAGTTTTTCTTTTTTCATATTTGAGGTATATAAATTTGATCATATTTTGTTATATTAGAAATATTGTGTTCTTATTCATATTATAAATCTCAATTTTGATATTTAGTAAGTCCAAAAATCATACATATATTTATGTGTATATAATGTTGTAATTAGAAAAATATATATATATAAATCTCAATATTTTAAATATTGTATCTTCATATATTTAAAAAATAATAATCTTAACCTATGAAAAAAATAAACATAATAATTATAGAAGCATATTCCAATAACATTTTTTTTTGTAATCATATATTTTATTTAAATAAAATAATAGTGTAGTTATATTTATGTGAAAAGTACATTGTATTATATGACATAAAGAGATTTTATTTTAAGTGCTCCACTAATTTATCACACACACCCACAAACACATTTATCTACATATACATATACATACACATATAGATATACATATATACATATATATATATGTATGTATATGTATGTATATGCCCTAGCTAGTGGTGCCCCTATGTTCACATGGGAAAACGATGGCATTGAATTTTGTCTCGTATTATAGTTAGGTAAAGCGACACTATATATATTCTCTTGGGTCAATTTTTTCAAACTTCAAGTTGAAAAATAAAGGAATCTAATAAATTGGGTATGCGTCATAATTACATCACTATAAAGTTTGGTTCAATTCTTTAAAAAAAAAAAATTGTAATTATTATATTTTTAGCATATAAATATATTATACTTTTTATTTTAAAAATAAATTATTAACGTTAATAAAATAAAAATAATATCGAAATTACGTAACATCTGTTAAACAATTTATTTATTTTTTAAATTCGTCTTATTTTCGAAACTATTTTAAAAAAAAAAAAATTTGCTCGTACCCAAGAAAAAAAAAATAATCGAGGAGCAAAAAATTCCATTATATAAACATATATATTTGATGATATTTTTCTTCAAGATATGTGTGTGTGTGTGTATATGTATATATTTAAATAATTAAAATTGAGGTTGTAATTAAATTAGAATATGTTGTTGTATGTGGAAGATAAGCCAAAAGGGTGTTGGGAGGTTGAAATTCTTTGATGCTAACCACGACTTGGAATAATTCAAGTAGAAATAGAAGAACAAAATCACCAAAAATCTCGTAGAGAGATAGATATACGAGTAAGTTATTCGTTAGTATGTCATAATTAACGGATTATGAAGTGTATATAGAGTTGTTGATAGTTTACTTTTTAAACCCGTCTCGTCTTATTTTATTATTGATATAATTAACGTACTTTTAAATTTATTTAAATTAATTAAATTTTGAATAATAAATATTTAATATTGTATATTATAATGTTAGTTTATATTTTTTTATTATATTTAATTTTAGTTTAAATTGTATTATATTTGATTACTATTTAATATTTTTAAATTACAATTTTTATATATTTTTTAAAAATTGATATTAAATAGTAAATATTTGGAGAATTTTAGAATTAATATATAATCAATTACGTTATATCAATATACCAACTTGGGTGTTATTGGTCAACTCGATATTCATGGCCTTTGACTGCTTAAATCACAAGCCACGTAAATTCAACATCAGGCATCAAAACATTATCCATTCAATATCCAATCCTCTATATACATGTGTATGTATATATATATATATATATATGTGTATATATATGTAAATATATAGATATAGAGAGAGAGCACTAGAGTTGTTTTTATTTAATTTATAATTAATAATAATAACCAACAAAATAATTATGGGTGCTGAAGTAAGTAATTGTTTAATTTTTAATAAAAATATTTATGACGTCATAATGACATCATACACCGAGTTAAATTATTAAATTAATTTTTAAAATCCGATGTTTATTACAATTTAATTTATAATATTTGTTTTAAATATATAATTTTTTATTTTATAATAAAAAATTAAAATAATTTGAACATATTTTAATAATTTAAAAAGAATATTAGACTTTTAATTTTAATTTTATTAATTATTTAAAATTTATTTTTAATTTTTTTAAATATGCAAACAAAACATAGTTATTTTAATTTTTCTTGAATCAAATTATAATAAAAAATTACGAATTAAACTGTAATAAATATCAAATTTTAAAAACTAATTTAATAATTTATTACAATAATTAAAATAGATATTCAACTATGATTTAGTGCTTATAAGTTCACACATTTAAGCGCCGAAATAATAAGGTATGAATTAATTTTAAAAAAAAATATTATTATTTTATTATAAAAAAGCATATTCTAAAATTAATTTTAATATCACTAAAAATCTACAATATTTGGAAGAGACAAAAGGTCCACGTGGAGGGGAATTATTTATGGACCACATCAGCATCGCGACTGGATTGGACACGTGGACGATAACAAGAACATCCACGTGGAAAGAAAGGCATCAATAATTTGTTTATTGGGACCACACGAGGATAAAATAAAGTTCTCAAGGCCGAATCACAAGCCCGCCTTGCTTTTAACACTCTTAAATACCTATTTAATTAAAGCATTAAGAGATTCGAACTAATTAATCTTAGATTAAGTTAATTAAACTTTAATTAAGATCATAATGATGGATCCCCTAAACATGTACAAAGTATGTTGTGCATGCACCATGCGCAAATGGGAGTATTGATGCTTTAAGTTTGCTTAAAGGTGTATCATCATATTCTTCCTTTTTACCCAACAATATTTTTAATGTATTCCTTATATATGCTCACTAATATATACTACAAATATTATATATATATATATATAAATACATGGTTGAAAAGTTGAAATTAAATTCATAAGATATTTTAGCATATACCCTTTTTATATATCTTATATATATATATATTATTACTATGAAGCATATATTTTCTCATAATTGAATTTGATTTTTGTAATTATAATTATAAATATTTGATTTATACTTAATTTATTTGTGTATTAATAAAATTGTATTGGTTAAATTGAGTTAAATTTAAATAATAAAAATATTTATATCTCTCTCTCTATATATACATATATACATGTATAAAAGGAGTAATATTTTATATATAATTTACCATAAAATTTAAATCATCAATTAAAAATAAATAAAAGAGTTAGGGCACAAATATCTATGTTGCTGTCTGACCGGAACGCAGCGTATTTGGATAGAAACCTCCGTTGTTGGGGAACTGGCCACTTCCGTACCCTGGAAAGCTCCAGTACAAAACCGCAGACAGTAACATTAACAGTTAACAGTTTTAATTACTTTATTAAAAAAAATAAATCAGTAAATTATTAATTTACACGTGTCCTCCATATTTTTTCGTTAATTATATTTTTAAAAATACGACGCACGTGTGAGGGGTAACGTGCAATGGGCAGGTCGCACGCGTGGCGAGGATTGGAATTGAAGGAAATAATTGTTTTTTTTTTTTAAATAAATAAATAAAAATTGTTTTAATTTTAAAAAAATATTAAAAATTAAAAATAAAAGAGTGGGGATGTGTCGTGTTTGTAAGGTAAGGTGTGAGGGAGAAGAGGGTGCAGGGTTGACCGGAGACAGGAGGGTGGTGGGAGGTGGGAAGCACTGTCCCCCACACGCGTGTGGATATGTTTCGTCCGCTAAACGACACCGTTTTCCTCCTTCTATGTGCTCGTAGTTTCATCTGTTCCTCTGCCAGCTGCTCAGCCTCTGTTATTTTTGTTCTTGTACCATCGAATTTGCTTTCTGCTTTCTTCTGCTTTTATTTATTTATTTCAATTAATTACTACTTATAAATGACAAAATAAAAAACAAAATATTTTGAGCGGGGCCCAGTTAAATCGACGAAATAAGATCCATTGGATTGGCGGGACCCACACATCTGGAAACCACCCGATTGATTGATGTTATCCACGCAAAAACATTTTTATTTCGAATAAAGAGGTGGAGAGACAACCTGGACCCGCACATTCCTGCGTCCACCTTTGACCTTTGACTGCCACACTCACTCAAACCTAATTATTAATTTCTTCCCTTCTTTGCACTCTTCACCCCCCTACTTTTTCATTTTTTCCTTTTTTCCCCCCCAAAACTCTTCTTTATTCCTTTTCTTACCCCAATTTATTCCTTCCTATTTCTAGCTATTATTTCTTTGACCAATAATTATAATAGTTGCAACATTTGAAAACTTTATAACCCATTCTTTGAAATTTATCATATACGGGTCAACCCAAATAATTAAAACTAAATTTACTAATAAGTACCGATAACACGTTAATTTATCAGTTACGATTCTTATATTACATTTAAAAATTATAAATTTCAATCTTATTAATAATTTAAAATCCGTCACTTTATTACCGTGTTATATGTTGACAGGTAATCAATTAACTTATAGTTGAATTGAAACTTTAATTCACTAATGTGATAAAAATATTGCAGTGACCAAATTTGATTAAATTTTTTTGAATTTATTATATTTTTTGACGAAATAAATATTTGATGACTATTAGATTAGTCTGGTATAACTTTTTTACTCGTAATGGGTTGAATTTTTTTTTTTTTTTAACAAAAAAAAGTTAACTTTAACTTCAATTGCATAAAAGGAGGATTTATCATCTTTTCAAGAGTAAAAAGATAATAATTTAAAGGAGGGTAACTTTAAACTTTGGAAATTAGGAAATTACTTTTTTCTTATATCTTTTTCATTCTCGAGAATTTTTTTTAAAAAAGCAAAGATTTGACACATTACCAGACTGTAAAGCAAGTACCAAGCATAATGTTGTTTGCCTTCATTAATTTCTACTCTTAGTATAGCACAAAAGTTGGTCTCCTTTTTTCTTTTGTTTCGCATGAAAAAGATAAATAAAGTACAAGCACGAAACAACCAAAAAAATAATAATAAATCACCATTTATTGTGGTAATAATTTAATAAAATTACACTAATTTATTTTTTTATTTTTTATAAAGTTGATTCAATTTAGAGAAAAAATAATTCATAAATTTACGAGATAGTAAGTTTTTATAGTAATTAAAAATTTTATCTGAATTTTAGATAATATGAACAAAATTGTTTTTAGCAATGTCCTTTTCTTTAATTTACAAGAGATAAAAGAGTAAAAATGCAAATTAGGGAAACTACAAGGGCATAGCTGCAAAATAAGTAAACCAGTCATCAATTATTAGTATTACTATTAATGCAGCAAAATGCTGCTAAAACAAATCAGTCACGTTACTGGTTTTGATGGAAACGGGAGTTAGATTTTTAGCATTAAATTAATTATTATTATTTAAATAAAAATAATTAATATAATACTTTTAAAAAGTGGGACCCACACCAGTCGCACATTTCGTTTGACCAGACACCCGACTCTGGGTTAGCTTCCAACTTACAAATCCCACACGTGTGACCATTGAGTCAGATAAGCCCAGTACCCCGGTCCCATCTTCTCCCTCTCTCTCTTCTCTGTTCCATTTCATATAAGAGAAAGCAATACCATACAAATCCAGAGAGAATTTGCAGAACATCTCTGATTTAGAATCAGTACCTATCACTCTCCTCCTCCTCCTTCTTCTTCTTCTTCTTCTTCTTTTTCTTCTCACTGTTCATAATCCTCTTACGAGCTTTTTCTAACAATAACATGCCTGGGAATTTAGAGTCCTTGGATTTGTCTGTACAGATTCCGTATCACTTCAGGTGCCCAATCTCTCTTGAGCTGATGCGTGACCCTGTCACCTTATGCACCGGCCAGACCTACGACCGAGCCAGCATCGAGTCATGGGTTGCCACCGGCAACACCACCTGTCCCGTCACTCGGGTCCCCCTTACAGATTTCACCCTCATACCTAATCACACCCTGCGCCGCCTCATCCAAGACTGGTGCGTTGCGAATCGTTCCTACGGCATCGAGCGGATCCCTACTCCGAAGCAACCGGCGGACCCGGCTATGGTTCGGTCGCTTCTCAACCAGGCCTCATCTGGGTCTAACCCAGTTCAGTCTCGTCTCACAGCTTTGCGTCGACTCAGAGGACTCGCCCGTGACTCGGACAAGAACAGGTCTGTTATTTCGTCGTATAATGCACGAGAGGTGCTTGTTAATATTGTTTTCTCAGATATGGATTCCGATTCATCGGAGCTGAACCACGAGGCGCTTGCGTTGTTAGTGATGTTTCAACTCACGGAGTCTGAATGCGCGGCAATCGGGTCGGACCCGGAGCGGGTGAGTTACCTGTCCCGGTTACTTTTCCACGGGTCCGTAGATGTCCGAGTCAACTCAGCGGCGCTCATCGAAATCGTTCTCACCGGGACGAGGTGTTCAGATCTGCGAGCGCAGATTAGCAATGTGGATGCGATATTCGAAGGTGTGATCGAGATCTTGAGGAATCCGAAATCGAATCCGCGCGCGCTGAAAGTTGGCATCAAGGCTTTGTTCGCTCTTTGCTTGGTGAAGCAGACTCGGCACAGGGCTGTTTCCGCCGGAGCGGCGGAGACCCTCATCGACCGGTTGGCGGATTTCGACAAGTGCGACGCCGAGCGAGCCTTAGCGACGACGGAGCTTCTCTGCCGTGTGCCGGCGGGCTGCGCGGCGTTCGCGGCGCATAATCTGACGGTTCCCCTGCTGGTGAAGACTATTCTGAAGATCTCAGGACGCGCGACGGAGTACGCGGCGGGGGCTTTGCTGACGCTTTGCTCGGCGTCGGAACAGAGCCATAGAGAGGCGGTGAACGCTGGGATTCTAACGCAGTTGCTGCTTTTGGTGCAGAGCGAATGTACGGATAGAGCGAAGAGGAAGGCTCAGTTGTTGCTGAAGCTGCTGTGGGATTCCGAAGATTCTATTGGGAATTCTGACGATTTCGCTTGCAGTGAAGTGGCGCCGTTTTGATGGTGATTGTTCTTGTTTTTTTTTTTTTTTAGTGTTTAATTTCTTTTTTTAATTCTCCTTAAATTCAAGAAAATTAAAATTTTTATTAGGTAATTACTTGTGGGTAGTCAAGAAAATAGAGGGAAAATTTGGAATTTAAGGTGGTAGATTGGTATATAGGGAGAGAATTGTGATTGTGTATGTAATTTTGTATGTAAGAATTTTTGTGGAAAGTTGAAGAAAAAGTTTAAAAGCAATTTGAAAATATAGAGAGAGTTTTCTTATTTCAATATTCTTACTTTTCTAATTTAATTTTCTTTTTTTTCTTTACACACTAAATTTATGTATTTATTAATTATATTATCAATCATAATATAATAAAAATAATAACACTCTTATAAAATTAAAAAAAAAAATGCCATATCAATTATTAAATTAAACAATAAATGTTGATTTGGGTTATTTTCTAAACTATTAATTTTATAAATAAAATTATTTTATTTAATATCAAAATATATTATTAAAATCAATAACTTGTCTTCAATTATATTGACAAAAAATATTAATTTTAATTTAATTTAATTGAAATAAATTTTTTTTTTTACTAGGGTTAATTTAATAACCCAATGTAAATTTACTATATGGGCACCACCTAACAAGTCAAAATATTGAATAGAGATGTCTCGATTTGTCAGCAAAGGTGGCTTAATTTTAACTGCACAAGCACACCAAAGTCAAAAACTTGAATTATGTAGCACGAGGATAAGAAAGAAACATATCGGATTCTCTCGTCAACTGCGGATTTTGACTCGACAGTTATTTAAATTTATATTTATATTCGAGACTTAAAGTTTTAAATTTTATTTAATACAAAATTAATATATATTACGTTAACTTATTTAGAACGATTGAACATAAAACGTTAGTAAGTAACTTTTTATACTGTTAAATTTCAGTGCTCTAACTCTAAATAGACAGTAGAAATTAAAAAAATTATCTACTCAAAATATGATAAGGGTCGAAAAAATTTCTAATGGAATAGTAAAATGTGTAGAGATCGAAAAGAATGGCAGCAGTAAAAGCGATTTACTAATAGATGAAAGTTAGGAGAACGAATATTTTTCTCATTTTAATATCAAGCTTATTATATTTTTATTGAAAGAATAGAAAGTCATTACTATTAAAAGAAGTATATAAATTTTAGTCATTTTCTTTATTTTTAGTCTTAAAATTTGTTCGAATTTTCCTTATTTAAGTTCAGATATCAACGTTTTGAATTGGGTAACGAACAACTTATGTCAATAATTTAGCTTAATTTACTGCATAAGCTCTTGAAATTTAGTTGGGTGGCTCAAGATTTTGACTCAAGTACAATCATACGTCGATGAGTCAAAATATTAACAGTTTAAAAATAGATTATTTATGATAAATCTTAATTAATCACGTGACTAAATAATTATATATTTATTTAAAATAAATAAATAAATAAATAATATTTGAAACTAAATTATAATTAAAAAAAACATTAGATAAAATTAAACTATAATAATTACTAAACTTTGGATAATAAAAATTATATATATTATACGCGTGTGTATGTATATAAAAAAAAATATATATATATATATATATAGATGATGGGTCACATGTTGGTGGGAATAGAACCATGGAATCACATGGGTTGGTTGGTTATGTTTTATTTAATTAAATTATAAGAAAGGGTGTGGGTGCGGGCGGTCACATGTCCAGCCCAATTTTGTTCCTATTCTTTTGGGTTCAGCAACTACAAATGGGGGATTTTTCCCTTTTGTCTTTCTACTCTTTGATTTCCAGCATTTGGGTCCCAAACATTTAATCTCTCTCTCTCTCTCTCTCTCTCTCTCTCCCATTATTTTTTTAATTCCTATATATATATATATAAATTTTCAATTAAATTAGTTTTATTCATTTTATTAAGTTTAATCAAAATCGAAATCGGATTTGAACTCGTGTTTAGGGTTTTGTTGGGGTTAAGTTTAATAAAATCCAAAATCGAAAATGGGGGATTTTTTCCTTTGTCTTTCTACTCTTTGATTTCCAGCATTTGGGTCTCAAACATTTAATGTCTCTCTCTCCCAGTTTTTTTTCTTCATATATATATATATATATATATATTTTAAATGTCTAATTAAATTAGTTTTATTCATTTTATTAAGTTTAATCAAAATCTAAATCGGATTTGAACTCTTTAAACTTTTTTACATTTGATTTTTTTACTGATCTACTGAAACTTTCCAGATTTGGAACTCTATTTGTATTCACGTCATTTAAAATTTACTCTAAGTTACATTTTGATACTATTTAAATATCTTAAGTGTTTTTAGTCTTGTTAGCAACACTCTCCCATTATTTTTTTAATTCCTATATATATATATAAATTTTTAATTAAATTAGTTTTATTCATTTTATTAAGTTTAATCAAAATCGAAATCGGATTTGAACTCGTGTTTAGGGTTTTGTTGGGGTTAGGTTTAATAAAAATCGAAATCGAAAATGGGTGATTTTTTCCTTTGTCTTTCTACTCTTTGATTTCCAGCGTGTCGGTCCCAAATATGTAATATCTCTCTCTCCCATTTTTTCCTTCTTCCTATATATATATATATATTAAATTTTCAATTAAATTAGTTTTATTCATTTTATTAAGTTTAATCAAAATTAAAATCGGATTTGAACTCGTGTTTAGGGTTTTGTTGGGGTTAGGTTTAATCAAAATCGAAACCTGAGTTTATGGTACAGTTTGGGTTAGGTTTAATCAAGCTCGAATTCGCAAAATCAAATCAATTTTAATTTTTAAGTAAATAAGTTGAATTTTAATTTGGAAATATTTGAGAAGACATTTTTTTTAACTACTATTAAAATTTAAATGTATTATTATATATTAAGATTCAGGTAGAAATATTATTATTTAAATTTTAAAAATAAAAATATTATCAATTATAGCTTTAATTGTTAAACTACCTTGCTGCTTGCTGGTAGCCAAAATAGCTTTAAATTCTGAGATTTTGACTGTTCGCATGGGAGTTGACCAAATACGACGTCGTACAAACCCTGAATACCACCAAGATAATTTGGGCTTTTAAGCAAATATGTTGGGCTGACCTTATACATAATTCGAGCATTATATATTTATATAGACTGCGGACTCAATGATATATAGATATATAAAAATAAAAATTTTATCTATGAATATTAAAATGAAATATATATTTTCGTTCTCATTCATATTATCTAAAACTTAGATCATCAAATATATGAAAATATTTGTACATAGTTATTACTAGCTACATATATATATATACACACACACACATATTGCTGTTAATATATATATATATATATATGCATGTATATGGTATATATGATTAGGGCAAGCATTAAGGCATCTAAAGCAGCAAAAAGCCATATGAACTTTTATACATCAATATACGATTAAACAAAAACTGTTTGCACCCAGTTTAACGATAGAATGATCCTGTATATACATATAGACTATGACTATATATGTAGAGATTATGACTATACTTTGCTGTTTTCATATAGAAACTGCAAGATCAGCTTTATACTCATCAAAATATAACTATAACCTGAGATCCATAAAGGAAAATGAAAGAGAAATCAACACCCAGAAAAAAAAAAGTTTAATTCTGTTCCAAAAAAACTCCAAGTCTGTATAAATTTGATCAATTAGAAGAGACCCAGATCGTCATCTCTTCTGCAGCTTGCTCGAATATCTTTTCCACTTGCTCAGAACCTGCAACATCGCTACTTGCCTGCTTGTTTTACCAGATGGAGAGAGAGAAACTCATCAGATACACACATATCTATATACATATACATGTATGTATGTAGATCAAGATAAGTATATATTCAGTAGCTAGTAATAATTAGCTTTCCTTTTAAGGTCAGAAAAGTTGGTCGGCTATTTACTTTTGAAATGTTACGCTAGTTGTATATCTATATTTGTATATATAGTAACGAAGATATATACTGTAAATGAAACCGCGAAATAATTCACTCACGGAAAGTTGCATCATGATCGTGCGGCGATTAGAGTCGGAGGAGACAGAAATCGAAAGCAACTCCAATTGGTGCTTCTCCAACACAGAGCATATCGCAGCGAAGAGGCCTGGCTTCTTGACCGAACACAGATTGATTTGGGCTTTATCACCGCAGATGTTCAAGCTTAGGTTTCCAGAAAACCAGACCTTAAAACCTACAGGGGTAGGGTTGGTAAATTCTGGAACTGAATTACTATTATTATTATTGCTTGAAGAGGGTTGATCCATCGAGATGGGCTGTGTTGAATCCATGGCTGATTTATGAACAGTGATTGGATCCTGACTTTCACGTTTGCGCTTTTCTAATTCCTTACGTGCTTCTAGCTTTTGCACGTCTTGCTGTAGGCCTTTTATCCAGCTCACTGCTTCATCCACAATGGTGATCTTGTCCGGCTGCAAGTACACACATACGCACATATATATATATATGTATATACTCTATATCAATGTGTATGTCTACGCATTCAAACATTATAAGTAAGAATTTGAATATTGATATTCATTCTACTTTTCTGAGGTATTATCCTTCTTTTTTCCAGCTTATACTCTCTTATAAAATAACACACAAACAAATAATACTTAATGATGCTAACTCAGTTATGTAAATAATCACCGATAAAATTTAATTATATTTATAAATATTTTTTTAAAAATTAAATATTTTTTAAAAATAAAAATAATATTGTATTGTAGAGTTAACAACGTAAGTTAATTTAAAGAGTTTATAAATACGTATTCAAATCTAACGATGTATTCAAATATGAAAAACGCAAGTGAGGATTTAAATTTTAATGTTGGTGCTAATATTCGAGATTGTTAATTTTTTATTTTCAATTAGTACCATTGGATATATATCTAGAGAATGCTGATTCGGTGATACGCATATAGATTAAGATAAAATAATTTAAGTATGAGTATTAAAATGACAGTAATATATTAAAAAAAATTATTTTTTCTATTCAATTCATGTCTTTTTATATATATTTAGAAAGTACTGACTCAATGACACACAAACAGATTAAAATAAAAATTTTATTTAGGAATATTACAGTGATGATAATTTACGAAAAAAATTATCTTTTTTTCTGATTTAATATTATTGTATTCAAGAAATGCTGAATCAGTAACACGCAATTAAATTAAAATGAAAAATTTATAGAGTAGTACCATAATGATAGTAATATATAAAAAACTTATATATATATTTTTAATTCATGTATTTATATATATATCTACATATTTAGAGAATGTTGACTTACAAACAGAAAAACAGATCAAGATAATTTTTATGTATGAATGAATATTCGAATGACATTACTTGTATATTAAAGATAAATAAATATGATAATATATGTAAAAATATAAAAAAAATATATATTCAAGTTGTAAGTAAGAATTCGATTTTTAGTATTGATGTAATTTACATAAACATTAATATTTTTTAATTTACATATTTTTATATATGGTACAGAAAGTACTCATTTAGTAATTTAAAAATAAATAATAATAGAATTTTATTTATGAGTATTATAGCAACTCTATAAATATATTAAGAAAATAAATATGACGTTATAATTATGATTTGACGGTCTATCAAAATATTTATTTTAATTTAATATAGTAAATATCTAAAATCAAAATAAGAAGGATGACATATATGAAATCTTAAGAGTTAAGAGTTTTCTCTTGCGCCAACAAACTAAATTTGCAGGCTTTTGATCATAAGTCAAGATGGTCGGAAAAACCACAGTGGTGCAGCCGATCAACCTCCAATTTTTGAAAATCTTTTCACTTAAATTTTTTAAAAAACCAAGCATATACATATATATTCATATATACAAAGATTATATCACCCTTAAGAAATGACCAAAAAAGAAAACCCAGATAGACTGTGAAGTTTTGGTTGGGCTAATCTCGAAGAAGAAGAAGAAATGCAATTATGTGTGATCTGGGTTTCTGTTGTTATTTTACTAAATAGGTACATATATATATATATATACATGTATTAATGATGATGCACTCAAAACGAAGATGATTATCAGGAGAATAAAAACCAAGACAGGTGAAAAAGATGAAATGTCCAGCCCACCTCTTTCACTAAACACTCTATCTGCTCATCAAGGAACAAAAATGAAAATGGGAAAAGAAAAAAGAAAAAGTAAAAGCTTTAGAGCTGTCACAAATGGAGAGACAATTGGATCAAGGAAAAGCTTATGAATTTTTTACTGCATGCAAGACTGTAAACTATATATATGGTCTATATATACACACACACACACACACACAAAACATAAATGGAACAGTTATATTTAAAAAATACATAATAGGGGCAAAAAAATTGAACTAATTTCTACTGAAAAACGCACTACATTCATGTATACGAATTTATGAACATAAAACTACTATAGATATGTATTTACCTTACGAGGAACTTGTCGCATCATGCCGTTAAGGTTAGTGAGCATCAAGGCACGAAGGTCTTCGAACATGTTGTTCATCTTCTTCCTCCTCTTTCTCTCCGCAAATACATGATTCCCAAGGTCTGCTTCAGCTTTCTCTTCTTCTTTCCCTTTATTCTTCTTGTTCTCATCGGCTCCGATCACCTTCTTCCCTTTCTCCTTCTCGCCGGCAGCGGCGGCTTGGGGCTGATCAAGATCGGGACTTGGCACTATTAGGGAATTCAGGCTAAGATTAGAGGTCAAGCAAGGAGGAGGAGGGGGAGGAGGAGGGTCCATGGGATACTTGATCTGGGTTTCTTCAGCGTCGGAATCCAAATTCAAGAAATCACATAGAAAACCAGGTTCCTCCCACTCTTCTATCTCCATAGCCAGCAATTATGTATGTGTATATGTGTATGAATAGGTGTATGTATGTGGTCTCAGAGAGGGAGAGAGGTTGGCGTAGAGAGAGAATGAGAAAGAAGGGCTATATATAAATATATTATAATATATACAAGGGGTATATATATATATATTATACTACATATAATAGAAAGGTGGAGAGGAAGAGACCAGAGTACAATCATAAGATAATATGGCGTTACTGGCCATCAAAAACCAAAAACGGATACGCACAAGGCTAAGCGCGTGGTTTTCTGTAACATTTCTTTCTGTGGGTCCCATTTGGAGAGGACCCCACTTGGCATTTCCATTGGCCCTTCAACAAATCTACCCATTATTATTATTATTTTTTAATTTAATTCATATTACCATATACGACTTCTTCCTAATTCATTCAATAAAAATTCACCATTTATCACTTATTAATATAACGATTAAGAATGTAACAGCCTGTCCCAAAAATTAAATTAGTTTGGGATGATGTTTATAAATTATGAATATATATAATAATTAAAAAAAAATTATTTTATTTTAATTTAATTGAATTTGTGAGAAAAAATGAATTATGAACGAAATTGAAAATAATTTTGAGAATAAGGGATAAAAATTTGAGTTCGATTGGTGTTTTTGAAAAAAAAATAAAAATAAAGGGTCAAAGTAGAATTAGAGAAAGTTCGGTAACGTAGGATGACCAAGTTAGCAGTTTTGACGAACCGGAGCGCGCCGTGTGGTCAGGCGTGCTGACGTTGGCACCATGCAGGAGGCTATGTTGGTGATCCGCATGCCCCGCGATCGGACGACCAATGATTGATCCTGTGTGCCAGGATGGTTCGGATCCGCTTCTCCCTTATGCGCAATTGAACGGTCGAGATCAAATGCGATGAACGGTTCATATTCGTTTTCTCTTTAGGCACAATCGAATGGTCGAGATCAAACACTATGAACAGTCTAGATTCGTTTTTTTTCTTAGGTGCGATCGAATGGTCGAGATCAAACGCGATGAATGATCCAAATTTGTTTCTTCTTTAGGTGCGATCGGACAAACGAGATCGATCGTGATGGACGACACAGATTAAAGTAGAATGTGTATAAATATTTCACATTACACAGAACCTAAACTCTAGCCGCCAGCCCTCCCACCGGAAAAGAAGAACCAGACGCCGAAGAAGGAAGTTGACCGTCGACCGCTGCTGCACCGAAGCCACATCTGATCGCCAAAAAAGGTAAAAATTCTCCTACCCACTCGGAATTCGATTCTGAGCACCCTTGTGGCCATATCGAAGCAAAACAAGGCGAGTGAGCCAAAAACTATAGGCAAAGCCCGACAAGGCTGCCCCGGTCCAAAACCCGTATCCTCCTTTGATGAGCCATTTCTCGGTTCCTATTTTGTGTAATTTTTTCATTATTGTGTTCACCGTTATGTTTTTTACAAGTTGACCGAAGGAGGAATCCCAGCCGCGAAGGAGAGCTGGTGGAACCGCCCCACCCAAAAACTCTACCACCGGTAGGTTTCAATTTTTGAATTTTTTTGACCAATCGAGACTCTCTAACGTATTTTTTCGTAGGGATATATATAAATTTGGTCAAAATCGGTATAAACAGGCTAAAAACAGCTAGACCGAGGTAAACCAGCGCTGTGGGCGGTAGTGCCGTCGCTGGAACATGACAGCGCTATGCCGGAATTCCTAAATTAGTGGGAAGGGATTTTTAATATCGATTTTAGATTTTTGGGGTATTTTTTAGGTATGTAGAGCGTGTTTAATCTTCGTATAAAAAATAAGAAAATTCGGAGACCGTTAGGAGGCGCGGTAGAAAGTACAGTGTTTCGCTCACCGATTCGGATAAGAATCCTTCATCCTATTATTCGATATGGAATTGAAGCTTAAAAATCAATAATATGATATTCTGTGAAATTTAGAAAGTTTTGGGAATAATTACAGGTTACCAATGGAGCATAAACCGGTTACTTATTTATTTGTTATATTTAACTGATTATTTGCTTGCACAGCTATAAATATATGATAATATATTGAAATAGTTAAATGATTTAGTTGTATTTTTTTGATACATATATCGCTTATTTTGCATGATTCACAGTTGATTGTGAAACGAAAAATTAATATACAAATAAAAAATTACTTGATGATGTGAATTAATAAATGATTGTCTTACTTGATATCCTGAGAGATGGTGGACGGACTGGATACATAGGAGACTCTACTATGAACGTCATCTCATACCGGACGGGGTATCGAGAGATGGTATTTTGGTGCTCATATCGGACATGGTACGGAGACGACTCATTTCACCCTCATACCGAACAGGGTATCGAGAGATGACATTGGTGACGCTCATACCGAACATGTTATGGGGACGGCCAGATAATTGACAGGTTTAAATATTGGGTTCATGCGTAAGGGAACATTCCTATGGATCCACACAAGTACTAGTAAGTGGATAAAAAAATAAAGTTATTGTTCTTACTCACTTATATAAGAAATCATAATGTTATGTGAGTTATTGTCATTATAAGTTGATTTTGAAAATCTCATAATGGTATGTAATAAATGATTTTCTTATAATAAATAAACTTACTTAAATTAAGAGATTTATTAGTCGTTCTATATTTTTTTTTTTACCAACCTTCAGTTTTCGTATCGGTGAGTAGCGTGATATTCTTATTGAAATAGTATAACTCACTTTTATTAACCATTTCAGATCAAGAAGATTAAAACCCAGATTCTAATTAGCAGGATGGCTGTGAGTAGGAGTCCCCGAATCCTATCAAAAGTTAGTGGAGGTTAACCTCCCTACAACATTTATTTACTATTTTCATATGTTTATTTTGTTTTTTTTTAACGAACTGCTATAAAATGAACATTTTCATATTACTATTGGGCATTTAAATTTATGTATAAAGAATGTAAATCTTAACGTTATTATACGCTTCTGCATTAAATTAATGAATTTATTTACCTTTTAGTTACGAGCTGTTACAAAAAATTTTAAATTTCACGTAAAAATTATTAAGTTAAAATTTATTAAAAATATAAAATTCGTCACTTTATAAATACATACAGTTAAAAATAGTGATTAAATGATATCAATCTTTAAAATTTTAAACTAATGAAGTCGACAATTGAAAAATTAATCCTAAAGTATTATCTAAAATTTTTCTAGTAGTATGATATTTTATTGAAATAGTTTAATGAGTTTTTAGATTTTAATCAAAGGGTAATGATGAATTTAGTCAAAAGACAATAATTATTATTCATTTTATTTATCTAAAATTTCAATAATAATTTAATTAAAATAAAAATTTTCAACAATTTATACTAGATATATTACTATATGAGATATTTTACCATATGTATTAGTTGATCCATTAATTAAATAAATATATCTATATTAATTTATAATTTAAATTGTACTACGCATTTGCACGTGTCATTATTAGAAAGGGTAAATATTATTATTGTATTATTATTAATGTATAAATACGTAATTATAAAATGTATGATTTTCATAAAAAAATTAGTTCGAATTATTTATTAAATTATTTTTTTTTAAAAAATAACTAAGAAATTAATTGCCGAAAAACCAAGTTAATTAAAACATCGTAATTAAATTTAGTTAATTAAAAATCATATATACATCATCAATTAAAGCGTTACATATGTTTCTGTAATGATTCAAAAGTTTTAATGAGTATGTGTGTGTGTATATATATATATATATGTACTTGAAATATAAAATATTCAATTTAATATAAGAATATATATGTAAATAAATCTAAACAATAGAAGTAAGAATTTGAATTTTGATATTGGTGCTAATCTTGTGAGATATATTTATCTATAATGATAATAATATATGTAAATATTATATATTTTTTATTATATATATATATATATACATATATATTTAAAGAGTATTGATTCAATGAAACGCATATAGATCAATATAAATTTATTTATTAGTACAGTCTATATAGATATGATCAATTAGAAGAGACGCAGAAAGTCATCTCATCTGCAGCTTGCTTTGAATATCTCTTCCACCTGCTCAGAACATGCAACATTGCTACTTGCCTGCTTATTTTAGCAGATGGAGAGAGAGAACTCATTAGATACACATATATTCTGATAGTTGTATGTGTATATATATATATATATATATATGTAAGTGTTTCAATGTCATGGCTCTCTCTCTCTCTCTCTCTCTCTCTCACTCTCTCTCTATTTATATATAGTAATGAAGATATACACTATAAGCCAAACCATGAAATAATCTTAATTTAGAAAGAAAAGGAATTAATTCGCTTACGGAAACTTGCATCATGATCATGCAGCGATTAGAATCGGAGGAGATGGAAGCCGAAATCAACTCCAGATTGTGCTTCTCTAACACACAGCATATTGCAGGGAAGAGTCCTGGCTTGTTAACTGAACACAGATTGATTTGTGCTTCATCACCACAACTGTTCAAGTTTAGGTTTTCACCAGTCCAGGCCTTAAAAACTCCGAGTTCAGAATTGGCAAATTCTGGAACTGGATTATCATTATGAGCACTGATTTGATCCCGGCTTTCACGTTTGCGCTTTTCTAATTCCTTGTGTGCTTCTAGCTTTTCCACCTCTTGCTGTAGGGCTTTTATGAGGTTCACTGCCTCATCCACAATGGTGATCCTGTCCGCCTGTAAATACATATATACGTATATAGACTACCTCATTATGGGTACGTGCATCTCTACATATTCAAACAATATAAGTAAGAATTTGAATACTAATATTTATTCTAATCTAATGAGAAGATATCTTCTTTTATGGATTAAGAAAAACGCGAAAAAATATTAATAATAAAAATTTTCACGTTGCAAATAGTTAACGATAAAATTTAATTTTATTTTTAAATATTAAAAAAAAAGTCGAATATTTCAAAAATGCAAATATTAAGTAATTTAAATAATATAAACATATGTATACTCAAATTTAAACAATGCAAGTGAGGATTTGAATTGTGATATTGATTCTAATTTACAAAAATACTAATTTTTATTTTCAATTATTACCTTTATATATATATATATATGAGTATCGTATTAGAGTAACAATAATTTATGAAAAGATTATATATATTTTTTAATTTAATATCTTTATATTTAAAGAATATTGATTCATTGATATATAATGTACTAAGATAAAAGATTTGTCTAATTCATACATTTTTATCACATATTCAAGTTGTAAGTAAGAATTTGATACGTGTTATTTACGGTAATCTATAAAAACGTTATTTTCTTTTCTCAATTTATACATTTTTATATATATTATAGAGAGTACTGATTTAGTAACGAAAAATAAAATTTTATTTATGAATATTAAAATGATTATTTAAATATATTAAGAAAATAATTATAATATTATAATTATAGTGTGAAGGTCTACTAAAATATTTATTTCAATTTAATATAAGGAAATATTATAAACTCATAATCTAAATTTTGTAAACTATTTTTTTTACTGAATTTACTTCAATTTTGGTCATAAATTCCACATTATTGCAGCCTATGACCTCCAGTTTTTGAAAATTTTTCACTTAAATGTTTTAAGAAACCAAGCATATAAACTTGTACATATATATATATATATATATATATCACAGATTATATAACCCATCAAATTGAAAAAAAAAAAAAAAAAAAAAAAACCCTGATAGACTATGAAGTTTTTGTTCGGCTAATCTCGAAGAAGAAGAAGAAGAAGAAGTGCAATTAATGCATGATCAGGGTTTGTGCTGTAACTTTGCTATACAGGTACATATATATATATATATTGATGATGATGTACTGAAAATGAAGATGATTTTCAGGAGAATAAAAACCGAAACAGGAGAAAAAGATGAACTGTCCAGCACACCTTTTTCACAAAACACTCTCTCTGCTCATGAAGGAACAAAAATGAAAGTGAAAAAAAAAGCTTTAGAGCTGTCACAAATGGAGGAAAGTTCTGATCAAGGAAAAGCTCATAAACCTTTTACTGCATGCAAGACTGTAAACTATATACATGGTCGATATATAGACTCACACGCATACACGAAACATAAATGGATCAGTTCTCTTCAAAAAACTTAATAAGGGGAAAAAAGTGAACTAATTTCTACTAAGAAACGCACTGCATTCATAAATATGAATTTATGAACATAAAAATACTATTAAGAGAGATATATATATATATATATATGTATTTACCTTAGGAGGAACAGGACGCATCATTCCATGAGGGTTAGAAAGCATCAAGCCATGGAGGTTTTGGAACATGTCCTTTATCTTCTTCCTCCTCTTTCTTTCCGCCCATATACGAGTCTGTTTGTCTGCTTCAGCTTTCCCTTCTTTCTTCCCCTTCTTCTTCTTCTCCTCATCATCACCACTCTTTTTAATAATCTTCTCATCGGCTCCGATCAACTTTTCCCCTTTCTCTTTCTCACCCACAGCGGCAGCGGCAGGATCGGCGGCTTGGGGCTGATCAAGATCGGGACTTGGTACTGTTGGGGGATTCAGGCTAAGATCAGAGGTGAAGCATGGAGGAGGAGGGGGAGGAGGAGGATCCATGGGATATTTGATCTGGGTTTCTAAAGCGTTGGAATCCAAATTGAAGAAATCCCAGAAACCAGGTTCATCCCACTCTATGTCCTCCATAGCCAGCTGTGTATGTGTATCTGTGTATGAAAAGGTGTATGTATCTGGTCTCTCACAGAGAGAGAAAGAGCGTGAGAGTGAGAGAGAGAGAGAGAGAGATGTCTGGAGAAAGAAGGGGTATATATGTATGTATATATATTACCAAGGGTAATATATATATTATAATATATATAAGAGAAGTTAGAGAGGAAGAGCCATCCAAAACCAACCGGACATATGTAAGGCTAAGCGCGTGGTTTTCTGTAAGGTTTCTTTTTGGGGGGTCCCACTTGTAGAGGACCCCACTTTGCATTTCCGTTGGTAGTATTTACAAATTTATATATTTTTTTAATTTAATCTTTTTTTACCGGACTCACATACCATATAACAAAAATTTATTATTTTTTTATTAAAACGATAATTTAATAATTAAAAAATTATTTAATTAAATCTCAATAAAAATATAAAATTCATCACTTTATAAATAAATATAATTAAAATAATAACTAAATAATATCAATATTTAAAATTTAAATTAATAAAATTAATCAATTCAAAAATTAATCTAAAAGTATTATCCAAAATTTTTCTAGTAGTACGATATAGACGAGTTAATTTTTAAGATTTTAATGACATCATAATGACGAACTTATTAAAATATATTAATTATTATTCAATTTATTTATTTAAAAATCTTTCCATCATAATTAAAAAAAATATATCAATCATTAATATAAGATATTTTACCATATACATACATATATATATATATATATATGACCTATGCCTTAATTCAACTTTAGAAAATTTAGTTAATCAAGTTAATGACTCATATCATTATCATCAATTAGTTCGTCATAATTAATTAACTTTTTCATTAATTAATTACCCATAATTAATTAATAAAATTATTATTTTTACGTGGTTTAATTATTAATTATCAATTTTATTTAATTTAAAAATTATTTACATTTTGGTAGCTAGACGACAAAAGATGAACATTTTAATTCCGTTAGAACTCTTGAACTTGTGAGTCACCCTTAGCTAGCTCCTGACTGTTCCATTAACCGTTACATATGTTTTTGTAATGATTAAAAAGTTACGATGGGTATGTATATATACACATATATGTATATGTATAACGAAACGTAAAATATTCAAACAGCAACACATATATGTATATACTGAACCATATATATATATTGTTACAAGAGATTATTTAACGGAGATGGAGAAGGATGTGTAAGTCACGCATGTAAAATATAAACAGAACAGGCAGCTATATACATGTGTGTATGTATGTATGTATGTATGTATATGTGTATATTTAATACAGGTGTCCGATAATGGAGAGGGAGAGAGAAGGAAAGAGAAAATGTGAATATATATATATATATATACACATACATACGTCATGAGAGTAAAGCATTACAAGGCAAAATATAGAGGAATATACCACTGAATTACAAATCTTGAATCTTGTCTGTATATATATCTATAAGTTTATATATCCGCACACAATGTAATTAAGAATTTAAATATTGATTATAACACTAATCTACATATATAGAGATTATTATTATTTTTTAACTAATAATTTTTCATAAATTTATATTTATTATTAATTAAAATTTAATTCTATAACAGAGAATAAGATAAGTGATTCTTTTTGGGATAGTGTACCTCATTCATTATTTAACCATTTCAGATTAAGAATATCAGGATTCAGAATTTGATCCACAAGAGATATGCGGATAGAATGCTAGTTTTATTTATTTTCTGTTTATTTTTTTGTATTTCTTTTAAAATGATAATTCTCGTAATAATATTCGATACTTTAAATTATTGTGTAAAAAATATAAACCTTAACCATTTATTTCGTTTTTGTACTTAAATTATTATTTATTTTCTTTAAATTTTCGGAGTCAGTTACAACTAATCTACATGTATAGAGATTATTATTATTTTTCAACTAATGACTTTTCATAAATTTTATATTTATAGCATGCTGATTCCAATAATACATAAGTAATTAAGATAAATTCGGATATTTAAGAGAGTAAATACGATATTATAATCAAAATTTAGCAATGTAAGATAATATTATTTCAATATAATTTAAAAAATATATATGTACATGTAAATATGTATATAAATATAAACATTAGAAGTAAGAATTTGAATTTTTATATTGATCAAAATACTCTACAAAAATATAAGTTTATTATTATTATATATACATATATATTTAGAAAGTGTTAATTCAACAAATGTAAACTGATTATGATAAAATCTTATTTATTAGTATCGAGAATAGTAATATACAAAATGGTTATTTTTATATTTTTAATTTATATATTTTTATACATATTTAAAAAATGTTAGTTTAGTAACAGAAATATCGATTAAAATAAATTTTATTTACAGAGTATCAGAATAATAATAATATAAAAAATATTATTTTTTTCATTAATTCGTAGTTTTTATATATGTTTTAAAAGTGATAACTCGATAATATATAACTATACAGAGATAAAAACTTTATTTATGAATATTAAAATTAATCGGATATAAGAAAAGACTACATGTGTACATATATATTATCATTCTCATCCATATTCTCTAAAATTAAAATATTTTACTAAAAATTGTTACTAAAAATGTATAATCTTGAAAGTAATAACTATATGTAAGTACCAACTAAAAAGTAACCTACTAATACTTACACATGTATAGACCATTTCAACTGTAAAAAGAATCTATATATATATATATATATATGGCTATATATGATTAGGGCAAGCTTAAGACATTTAAAGCAGCAAAAAAGCTATATGAGTTTACATCAATATACAATGAAAAAGACCACTTTAAATTGCATCTGCCCAGTTTAACGATAGAATAGTCCTGTATATATATATATATATATATATATATATACTACGACTATGTATATATATATATAGACTATGACTGTACTTGCTGTTTTCATATAGAAACTGCAAAATCAGCTGTATAATCATCCAAAGATATCTATAACTTGAGATCCATAAAGGAAAATCAAAGAGAAATCAGAACCCAGAAAAAAAAAAGTTCAATTTCTGTCCAAACAGGCTATATAATCTATATAGATTCGATCAATTAGAAGAGACCCAGAGCATCATCTCTTGTGCAGCTTGCTTGAATATCTGTTCCACTTGCTCAGAACCTGCAATGTCGCTACCTACCTGCTTATTTTAACAGACGGAGAGAGATAACTCATTAGATACACATATATATACGCATACATATATATTAATATACGTATACATTTACGTAGCTAGTAATAATTAACTTTCCTTTTTAAGTTTACACAAGTTGGTGGGCTATTTACTTTCGAAATATTCTGCTAGTTCTGCGTGTGTGTATGTAAGTGTTTCAATGTCATGGCTCTCTACGTATATATACGTATGTATAGCAATGAAAATATATACTATAAATCAAACCGTTAAACAATTCAAATTTAGAAAGAAAAAAGAATTGAAGGTGAATAAATTAATTCACTTACAGAAACTTGCATCATGATCATGCGGCGATTAGAATCGGAGGAGACGGAAGCCGAAAGCAACTCCAATTTGTGCTTCTCCAACACAGAGCATATTGCAGTGAAGAGGCCTTGCTTTTTGACCGAACACAGACTGATTTGTGCCTCATCACCACAGATGTTCAAGTTTAGGTTTTCAGAAAACCAGACCTTAAAACCTACAGGGGTAGGGTTGGTAAATTCTGGAACTATGTTGTTATTATTATTATTATTGCCATAAGAGGGTTGATCAATCAAGGTGGGTTGTGTTGAATCCATGGCTAGTTTATGAGCAGTGATTGGATCCTGACTTTCACGTTTGCGCTTTTCTAATTCCTTACGTGCTTCTAGTTTTTGCACATCTTGCTGTAGGCCTTTTATCCAGGTCACTGCTTCATCCACAATGGTGATCTTGTCTGCCTGCAAGTACATACATATATATATACACACACACACACACACACACTCCATCAATATAAATATGTGTATGTCTACATATAAAAAACAATATAAGTAAGAATTTGAATATTGATATTCTTTCTAATATATAGAAATGTTATCTTTTTTCAAGCAAACAAGATTTTTCACTTTTATACGGTGTGACTCAGTAATTCGTAAATAATTAACGATAAAATTTAATGATATTTATGAATATTAAAAAAAAATCGGATATCTTAAGAAAATAAATATTATATCACAACGAAGATTTAATAATGTAAGTTAATTTAAATAATATATACTAACATGTATTCAAATCTAAACCAATGCAAATGAGGATTTGAATTTTGATATTGGTGCTAATCTTTGAGAATACTAACTTTTGTTTCTAACGGATGATTTTTTTTACATATATTTAGAGAATGTTGACTCCGTGACACGCAAATAGAGTAAGATAAATCTTATTTATAAGTATTAAAATGATAATAATCTAATATAAGAGTATATATTTTTTTCTTATTTCATGTGTTTTTATGTACATTTTGATAGTATTGACTCGATGATGCACAAATAAATTAAAATAAAATTTTTTATCTATAAGTGTTATATTAGGCTGACAATATGCATAAAAATATATATATATATTTTTTTTCTCATTTCATATTTTTATAAGTATCAAATTAGATTAAGAATAATTTACAAAATACTGATTAAGCGATAAACAAATAATAATTAATGATAAAACTTTTCACATTTATGTAAGTGCTGACTCAGTAACACGCATATATTTAACGATAAAATTTAATCATATTTGTGAATATTAAAGAAAAAATTTGAGTATTTTAAGAAAGTAAATATAATATTATAATGAAGATTTGATCATGTAAGTTACTTTTAAGAACCCATATAAGTATATTCAAATCTAAACAATGCAAGTGAAGATTTATATTGGTATCGGTATCAAAATTCAGATATAAACAATATATTCACATCTAAACAATGCAAGCGAAGATTTGAATCTTGATATTGATACTAATATATTAGAATTCTAACTTTTTATCTTTAGTTTATACATTTATATATGTATATATATATTCAGAGTGTGTTGATTCAGCGAAATCAAATAAAATTAAGATAAAAATTTTATATATAAGTATTAGAGTGACAATAATTTATGAAAACACTATCATTTATTCTTATTCATATCTTTATATTTAAAGAGTGCCGAATTAGCGATACGTGAATAAATTAAAATAAAAAATTTATATAAGAATATTATAGCGATAGTAATATATAAAAAATTTAGATTTTTTTTTTCAATTTATGTCTTTTTATATATATTTAAAGAATCTTGATTTATTATCACAGAAGTAGGTCAAGATAAAACTTTATTTATGAATACGATAATGATAGTACTTTATATGTTAGAACGAATAAATATGATATTATATATAAATATATATATAAATACGTTAAAGATGCAAAATAAGAATTTGATTTGTGATATTGATGATAATCTATAAATATATTATATTTTCTTCTCAATTTATATATTTTATATATACGATAGAAAATACTGATTCGATAATGTAAAAATAAAATGTAATTAAATTTTATTTATGGGTATCAAAGTGATTCTATAAATATATCGAGAAAATAATTATAATATTGTAATTACGGTTTGACGGAGTATCAACATATCTATTTCAATTTAATACGAAGAAATTTTATAAATTCATAATCTAAACTTTGTAAAGTATAATTTTTTACTGAATTTGCTTTACTTTTCACTTGAAATAATTGATTAAATATGTAAATCAAAATATGAAGAATGAGATACATGAAATCTTAAGAGTTGAGAGTTTTGTCTTGTGGCAACAAACTAAATTTGCAGGCTTTTGGTCATAAATCAAGAAAAGGGGGGGAATGAAAAACCACAGTGTTGCAGCCTATTCACCTCCAATTTTGAAGTTTTTTTCATTTAATTTTTTCAAAAAACCAAGCGTATACAAATATATATATATACACAGATTATATTACCCTTCGGATTTGAAAATAAAAACCAGATGGAGTACGAAGTTTTTGTTGGGCTTGATCTCGAAGAAGAAGAAGAAGAAGTGCAATGATGCGTGATCTGGGTTTGTGCTGTAACTTTGATCTATAAGTACAGGCATATGTATATGTATAGATGATGATGTATTGAAATTGAAGACGATTTTCAGGAGATAAAAACCTAAACAGGAGAAAAAGATGAAATGTCCAGCCCACCTTTTTCACAAAACACTCTATCTGCTCATCAAGGAACAAAAATGAAAATGGGGGGAAAAAAAGAAAAGGCTTTGAAGCTGCCACAGATGGAGGAAATTTTGGACAAGGGAAAAGCTTATGAATCTTTTACTGCATGCAAGACTGTAGACTATATACATGGTGGTCTATATGTACACACAGAAACAGGAAACATAAATGGAACAGTTACATTCAAAAAAAAAAAAATTAATAGGGGGAAAAATTGAACTAATTTCTACTAAACAACGCACTACATTCACAGATACGAATTTATGAACATAAAAATACTATATATATATATATATATTTACCTTCTGAGGAACATGACGCATCATGCCACGAGGGTTAGTGAGCATCAAGCCATGAAGGTTATCGAACATGTTCTTCATCTTCTTCCTCCTCTCTCTCTCCGTCCACAGATGACTCTCATGGTTTGCTTCAGTTTTGCCTTCTTTCTTCCCCTTCTCCTTCTCCTTCTTCTCATCGACTCCGATCACCTTCTTCCCTTTCTCCTTCTCGAGGGCGGCAGCCGCGGCGGCAGGAGCGGCCGTTTGGGGCTGATCAAGATCGGGACTTGGCACTGTTGGGGGATTCAGGCTAAGATTAGAGGTGAAGCAAGGAGGAGGAGGGGGAGGAGGAGGAGGGTCCATGGGATACTTGATCTGGGTTTCTACAGCGCTGAAATCAAAATTGAAGAAATCCCAGAGCTGGTTCTCGGTTTCCCATAAGAAACCAGATACATCCCAGTCGTCTTTCTCCATAGCCAGCTATGTATGTATGTGTATGAAAAGGTGTATGTATCTGGTCTCTCAAAGAGAGAGAGAGAGAGTGAGAGAGGGAGGTTGATGTAGAGAGAGAATGAGAAAGGGGTGTATATATATATATATATATTGGTAATATATACATATATAATAATATGTATAAGAGAAAGGTAGAGAGGAAGATACCAAAATACAATCATAAGAAAATATGCCGTTACTGGCCCTCAAAAACAAAAAACGGATATGTGTAAGCCCAAGCGCGTGGCATTTCCATTGCCCTTCAACAAATTTACCCAAATTTAATTTTTTTTTTAATTTAACCTTTTTTTACTTCTTCTAGAATTCACCTAATAAAATTTCACTATTTACCATTCACGCGTTTGGTCTAACGGTTATAATTTTTACCTTCTATTTAAAAATTATTAAATCAAATTTTATTTAAAATATATAATTCATCACTTTATAAATATATAAAATTAAAATAATAAATTTAGAACTTGAGAAATTAATTCAAAAATATTATTTAATTTATTTATTTAAAAAGTCTTCTTATCAATAATCAATATCTATTTAATTAAAAAAATTTATTGATAATTATACCAAATAATTTAACATACGAGACATTTTATTTTAATATTAATGAACTTATTTTTTAATTTAGTACGAGATATTATCAACTATCAATTAACTAAATATTATATACTTTTATATATTTTTATAAAGTTATAAATTTAAATTATACTACACGAGTTGATATTATTATTATGTTATTACTAAAGTGTAAGTACGTGTGACTGTATAATATATAATTTAAAAAAAAATGAAATTACTTTGTGATATTTATTAAATTATTTTTTAAAAAATAAATTAATCTCTCCAAATAATTAATTAAAATATAATAATTAAATTTAATTAATTAAGATTTCAACTACTATAAAATTCGAGTTAATAATAATTAGCTCGATAACTATTGACTAATCTCATTATAATTTTATTGTTTATTAATTAATTACCCATAATTAATTAAGTAAAGTTATTAATTAATAACTCAATAATTAAATATTTTGACATGGTTTAATTATTAATATATCAATTTTATTAAATTTAAAAATATTTACATTGGCTATAGCTAGAGGACGGGAAGGAATATATATATATATATATATATTTTTTTTTCCGTTAGGATATAACTTGTGACTCACCCTTAGCTAGCTTTTAACTGTTCCGTTAAGCGTTACATAGGTTTCTGCAATGATTAAAAAGTTAGGATGAGTATGTGTATATGTGTGTGTATATATATATATATATGTGTATGCATATATGTATATGCATTGAAATACAAAATGTTCAAACATCCATACATACATATATATATATGTTACTACAGGGTTATTTAACGGAGAAGAAGGTTCAAGGATGTGTGAGTCACGCATGTGAAACACAAAACAAAACAGGCAGCTACTTATACGTGTGTGTATATGTGTGTGTGTGTATATATATATATATATACACGTCATGTGTTTTTTTTTTGTGAAGAACATAATAAAAATATGAAGGAATATACCGCTGAAATAACGGGAGCTGATGCTTAACCGCATAAGCAAGGTGGAAAGCTACTTTAACTGGCGCTGTATCCCAAATATTTCAGAAAATAAACTTGCTTATATATATATATGTATATACATGTATGTATGTATGTATGTATGTATGTATATATGTTCTTCCTCCCCTCGATGGATGTGTAAATGTGAGAAGAACAAACTTTAACTTTTTAAATAATAATTGAATTATAAATATTATTATGGCTAAAAATTCACTTAGTTATAGTTATGCGAGAACCGACTGTAACACCAAAAAATCGGACGGTCAAAAATGGATCTTGAGATCCAACGGCCCAAAATCAACAAACAAACCTCCATATATAAACTTATTTTCAGCCGTTTAAGAAACCTAATTGATTCAAGAAAGAAGAGAGCGAGAGAGAGAGAGAGAAGGGAGGGTGAATCGGGCTGCGTCAGAAGGAGAACGTGAATCGATGGAGGAGCAGAGATTAGAAGCTTTCCGACGTTCGCACATGCCGTCGTGATTAGGGTAAGTCGCGATGAGAATCTTTTTCGGATGTAAGCCTAAATCAAGAATCCGCCATTAATTCCTTCTTCTGCAAGATTCTTGTTAAAAGAAAAACGTATATGGTTTTGGAATGTGCAGGTTACGTCGAAGAGTTTCAACGTCGTCGTCGCGACTCATATCGCGTCCGCCACTAATTCCTTCTTCTGCAAAATTCTCGTTAAAAGAAAAACGTATATGGTTTTGGAATGCGGTGCAGGTTACGACGAAGAGTTTCAACGTCGTCGTCGCGACTCATATCGCATCCGCCACTAATTCTTTCTTCTGCAAAATTCTCGTTAAAAGAAAAACGTATATGGTTTTGGAATGCGGTGCGGGTTGCGTCGAAGAGTTTCAAAGTCGTAGCCGCGACTCATATCGCCGGGATGTAAGATTCATCTAACTTTTTTAACCTAACTGCGATTGTATAACTAATCTGTTGTATAACTAGTCTAGAACTACCAGAAAGGAATGATTAGAAATCGCTATATTTGAATATAATGAATAACGTAAATGCTCAAAATGATTCGAGATCTGGAAGGTTGCCATGGTGTCGGTGAATCTAGGGTTAGGAGTTGGTAGGGAAGATGCACAGTTCAAGTGGGCCGAGTCTGGGCAAAATATTTGGGCCTTACTCAAATCACAAACGAGCCAAAACCCAGAAAAGCTACAAGTAAGAAAACACCTACATGGGCCTGTGTAGTCCTTCTCTATCCACCTCTCCGAACACAATATCTTGAGTACCTATGATGGTGACCACATCTGCTGGCATGTGATGTTTGGACATAGAATCGAGTCCTTGTGAATGGGCAGAGCCGGGTGCTCTTATTTTACGACGGTAGGGACGATTGCTTCCATTACTGACCAGAAAGACACCAAATTCTCCTTTAGGTGCTGCAAACTGCGGTATAGGTAGAAGGAGCTGCTACGGAAAAACCTCTGTGTGAAGTTCGAAATGGTGAATTGAGGTTAGAGTAGGCCGATGATCCTGTAGTCATTTGGCCGGCCATGATTAAAATCTAAGAGTGATATGAAGGATGGGCCAAACAGTGAAAATCTAAAGATAGCAGAGACACGTAAGTAAAGAATTAGAATGGGTCAATGCAAGTCCCGAAGTGGAAGGGATGAATTGATTAAGGTGAAACTTGAAGAACACTTAGAATTATGGGGAAAGAACCAATCTCAACAAAGATATATGTACTTCTAAATAGCACCCTAAAAATGCAGTGTAAACCCAAACGATTAAATAAGAAATGGGTAAAGTTTTAAGGAAAATAGGTAAGAGAGGATATACATATACATATAATTGTATTAGGATGATAACTCGATGACCCTATATTTTAAAGAAATCTTAGAATAACGAGAAACAATAAAGAATATGAGAAAAGGGAAGAAATAAGAAATAATACAGTGTAATAATATAAAAAGGAAAGTTAGATAAGCTATGAAAATTAAGTTGAATAAAAAGTGACACATGAGAAGTATGGAATAGTTGTTATGTGATGAGTTTGATTTGGTACATCGTTTAATCAATTATCATAGAGGGTGTGTGGGTGATTGAATTTCTGGTCGAGGTGAGTTTGATGGTGATGGATATTGTTCATGTCCTATGGACAGTTTTGTGTATAAATGTGAATTCAGTAGCTTGATATTCGTAGTGGTACGGATACAAGTATGACTACAGTTGTTGTGCTCTTGGAAGGGTGGGTGTGTGAGGTCGGTTACGGTCGAGTGTTAAACCAGTTTCAAAGAGCGTGTAATATACTGTACTATACTAGTAAACAGATGGGCAAATGCGTGTGTAGTCATTATGGTCGAGTGAAAACCTGATTTGTTGGTAGTATCGTACAGTTTCTATTGGTAAATGCGTATGCAAATGATATTGTATGATATGCTGTACATATTAGGTGAACAGAAGGTCGAGTGTGAGTCCATATGTTGATAGTATTGTACGGTTTTCATTAATAAATGTATATGGAGGTGATATTGAATGATATGTTGTACATAATAGGTGAACATAGGGTCAAGTGTGAGCTCACGGTAGTATCATACAATTTTCATTGGTAAATGTATGTAGAGGTGATATTGTATGATATGTTATACATATTATATGAACAGAGGGTCGAGTGTAGTCTCGTTTGCTAGTAGTATCGTATGGTTTCATTGGTAAATGCATATGGAGGTGATATTGTATGATATATTGTACATATTAGGTGAACAAAATGTCGAGTGTGGGCCCGTCTGTTGGTAGTATCGTATGGTTTTCTTTGATGGATATGTATATGTATATGATTTGTGTTTACATGTTATGAAGTTATTTGTTTTATTCTCTTATGATAATGATGTAACGATATTGTACGATGAAAAACCATGGTCCTCCTGTGAGGAAAGAAATGAAAGGGATGGAAGTTAGATAGGTATATTGAAAAATTTAGAAAGTTGATATTACTGTGCTAGTTAAAAAAAAAGCTGAATGATAACAATGATGTGAGTTGTAAAAATGGAGATTTAAAAATGTTAACATCTTTATACTACTTTACCTATTAATGGTAAAATACGAATTATTATAATGACAAGTCTAAATGAAAAATAATAAAAAGAAACATGAAAAAAAAGACATAAATGTCTTTAACAAATTTTAATAGACGCTCAAATATATATATATATATATATATATGTAGATTCAATAAGGGTAAGGTAAAGAAGACACTTGTACTACATACAATTGTAAATTAATCTGTTAAACGCCTTTTAATGGACATTTGTAACTCATTCTTTTATGTCTTACAAAACAGAAAAATCAAAAAATAAGTTGAAGACCAGGTAGGACGATGACGGGACCCAAAAGCATATAAGAATTATTCCATCCACAGTTATGGTAAACTTAATTTTTCAAATTCTAAAATGTTATCTTCTTCGGTAAGTAAAATAATCTTTCGTAAAATTATTTTTAGATTCTGTATTTTGTTAGATGTCGAAAATGAAGTATTTGGTTATAAAAATATTATATTTCTCCAGAAAACACGAGTCATTACACCGACTAACACAACTTTTTTTTTTTAAAAAAAAAAAAGTAGTTAAGAAATTAAATCAAAAAGTGAAACCTATAAATTGCATAAAAATACTCCAAATTTTACCTGCTATGTAGACAAAAAAATGTAAACTATAATGTGTATTTATACACACATGTACCATGTTATCCTTTTGATTCTTTGGTTAAGTTACACTCTAGGCTGCTAAACATGCATATATACATATATATATATATGTTTGAAAGAAACAAATATTTTTCAAAGAGTAAATAGGAAAGAAAGAATCGAACCCTACATTATATTGAAAATGTGAACAAAAATATGAACTTGTAAAGAATTTACAATTTTTTATAAATAGAAGTAACAGCCTAGCCTCAGACCAAGAAACCAAGGGGACAATAAGAGATGCAGCATGTACATACATATGTATATATGTGTATGTATAAGATTTTAAATTAAGCAAAATACTGAATAAGCTGTACCCATCTAAAAGCTTGATATTTGTCATAATTATTCCAGAAGATATCTAATTAAAATTGTCACAGTACTTTTAATATTTCTTGCTCATGCTGCAATTTGGCTCAACTAGTCCTTTGTAATGTAACCTTGCAGCTCATGAGCAACTTTCAAATGGTTCAAGTTCAATATCATCATCACTATCCACCCCAATTATTGGATCCAATGATCCATGAAAGAAGATTAAATTTGGGGAAATCTTTAAGCAACAATGACATAATTTTCCTCTCTCAATATTGTTATGTAAACAGTGCCGTAGTCTTACAAATGGGGCACAGATTTTTCAGCACAAGCCACTGTTTGATGCAGTTGGTATGGAAGTCATGTCCACAGTCTAGCCTCCCGAGCTCATCACCATCAGCATATTCCTCCTGTTGAAGACAAAATGTAAATCAAGTTAAAACTGACATGCTCGATGAAGAGAGGCTTCTTCCAAGAAAAGTTCTAGGAAAGCTACTTAAATGGCCATTTCATATCTGGCTTATACCTGACAGATACAACAAGGCTCCACATCTAGTGCTGATTCATTTGCAGTACGGACATAATTATGTTGCTTCATTATCCTCAAGATGGTTTCTTCAGGTAGTCCGGTGCTAACATCTCCTATGCGTTCTTCCAGTGCCAAAAGCTCCTAGTATTGCAATCAGTGTAAGGAGAAAACATGAATTTTGAAACGAATGAGAGGGAAATAAACGGATATTATCTCTTTTTTTCTTTACCTCGTAGGACATGTTATCAACATCAAGGCGCATATCTCTGTGCCTGTCCTGCATCTCGGCCATACCATAGTATACGAATGGATCAAAGAGCATATAATCCTGGCAGATCACCACAGTGAGGTCAAATGATAAATAAAACCCTAATCACCATTCCTGGTCAGTTAATGCCTGTTTGCACACAGGTTCAGCTCTAGTAAAGTTAAAATGAGGTATTTCCTCCCCGATTTTACAAGGTGCAACATGATATTTAGAAAACTGAAATGCCAAAGCAGAGTTGAAACACATCCAGAAACTTCTTTACCTAGATATATGATACCAAATTATTCATCTGTTCCCCATATCTAAATTTATCCCCATTCAATACATTTGCGAAGTTTTCTTAAAATGAAGGAAATAGCTCTAGTCCAAAGCGATTACCACATTCACCAGTGAAACCGATTTCCCATACACCAGTTAAGCACTCAAACTACATAAAAATAAAGGAGTATAATAAATCACTACTGGTGTTGTTTTAAATTGGTCAAAGAGCCTAATTTGGCCCTTGAACTTTGGTGAAATTATTAGTTTTTCCCCTTCTACTTCTGTTTGGTTGAATTAGGCATAGGAATCTTATCTTCATACCAAATAAACCCAAAATTGCCAACTTCAGCTACTTGGATTTCTCTCTCTGGTTTTTCCTTTGCATTGAGATATGCATGCTTGAGGGTCTTCCTTGAGCTGAGAACATTTTAGGAGAAAGGAGAAATCGAATTGTGTCTGTGTTGGCCAATTGTGAATAGTGAAACAGTAGAAAGAGAAGTGGCAGTTGTGATGGATTTTGGCAAAGGAAGAAATCAAGATGGTGAATTTTATGTAATAGAGATGAAGGGTGATGGCTACGGTGAAAGGTGGTGGTTGTGGTGTGGTGAAGTTAGTGAAGGTGCTATAAGTGAAGATGGGGAAGAGTGGCCCGAGCAAGAGAAGCCGGACAGTGAGATTGTAAAAAGGTGGTGAGGACCATGTTCTGGTGGTTGTGGCTTAGTCGAATTAGTGTTGATGTTGAGTGAAGTGGGAACAGGAGTAATCTGAAAAAGATAAGCTAAGTGTAAAGAGGGAAACAATATGTCCACATAGCATGACAAGTTCAGTGCTTATTTCTTATCTCAACATCCAAATGTGCAACAGTAATGGCCACATATGCATATTTACCATGATAACAACTGTTACTATTTCCATCAAAACTGTCTATTCGATAAGAAAATTAATGTTTGGTCTTTTATATAAAAATAACTCAAATGTGCCAACTAAAACTTAGTACTTTAATTCCTGCATGTAGACAAAGATTAGAAATACTGCAGTCCTAAGTTTTGAATCAACCTTGTCTTCCCCTGAAAAATTATCTTGACATGGGGAGAATTTATCATGCCCCATATTATGTATGAGAGCATGGAATTTCATTTGAAAACCTCTGCCTCATTTATTTTTGTTGTGCCAACTTAGATTCAGCAAAAAAAATTAGTTGATTCAGTAATAAACTTCAGGAGTAAAATGCATGAGAACAACTGTACAAGGTAAAAAAAAAAGGCTTCATATTGATGACTTCAGCTAAATTCTCTCTAGAGTCAACATAAGCAGCCAAAATAAGGTTACAATAATTCAAATGTATGCAATTGTAAACGTTGCCGTACCTCAATTCGCAAGTTTTCTCCCCTACGCATGGCATTCAGGACCTGCCGAATCTGGCACAACAAGAACACCAGTAGTGGCTAATCAAAAATCCAATATGAGCCATAATATTTTCAAGAATAAAACAGTTAAACATTAGCAGAGTGCTGAAACCATCCACTTAAGAATAAACAGCAAAATTTAGACATGTTTAGGAAGAACCAAGCAAAGTCTGCCGTAATACTCCAGGTGACCATTATAAGATGATAACCAACTATGAACACCATGTCTGACCTATTGAGAAATCTAATGCTGTACAGCAGTATATTCAAAAACATATTACAAGAATACTGCAAGGAAGAGGATAGCTACATTAGAGAAAGCATCCCATTACTAAAAACAAAAATAACCACTTCATTTTTTCAGCAATTTGGAAAAACAGTCATTTTGATGCTAATCCTGCTGCTAGAATATAGCTGCATTAGCACTCAAGCGTACATAGATCTTAAAAATCCCTAGGCAAAAGTGAAAGACAAACTAAAGTTGAGTTTTCTAATTTCTAAAGGGAATTATCAAATCATGCCTTCTAAATGGAAGAAGCTGAATGAAATCAATATAGAACATCACGGTAAAACTTTAGGGTACCCACAAGTAAATGTGCCACTATGGATATCAAACCATTTGATACAGGGCATAAGGTGCAAATTATTACTCTTGTCTATAACAAATGAATTATAATATGGTCATATAGGAAAGAATTGATTAATTTCAACCGTAAAAGTTCACATCTTCTAAGGTGAGGATAAATTCAAGATTGTGAGATATGCTACAAGCAATAGTTAAAACAAGATAATGGACACAGTCTGTCAACATTTTGTAATCTGAAAAGCCAAATATCAGGGATTACCTGTATCATACAATCAACTCAAAGAATGTCATAACAACACTGACAAAATTCAGACGAAGAGAAAGAATATTTAAGAGACAAACCTCAGATATCAGTCGATGCCGCCCTTCAGTATCTGCAGCTACAGCTCGGAATGAATGGGATGCACCAATAGCATCATCACTTTGTCTCTCCAATAACAGTGCCGATCGTCGATTTTGTTGACGATGGCCCTGGCTATTAGATCCTGATGCCATCATTGTATCAACAGAAGAAACAGAAGGGCCAGAAGGTAATGGGGGAAAGGAACTAATAGAGTCCAAGTCAATAGTTGGAGATAAATGCCAAGGAACAAAGTCTGGTAATCTTTGTTGATTAGGTGCCAAGGCATTAAGAGGAGGAATCCAGCCAGGAGTTGGAAAAGGATGGATGCCTGAACTTGATCCAATTCGAGCAGCAGATGGAGCACCTCCAGAAGTGCCAATATTTGCCGGGGCCAGACTCCAACTAGCAGGATCCTGCACTACATTCCTCATGTCAGCTGCAGCTGCAAACATTGGATGCTCTGCATTGTTTCTTGGAATGCTTCTTACATTTGCATCCTCTTGAAATGCAGCTTCTCTCTCACCAGGGATTAAATTACTTGATGAACCAACCCTTGAAGTGGAAGTCCCACTCCAGTGGAAAGGCTGCACATTTCTTGACAAAGCAGAAATATGCATAGCATGCGGCTGACTCTCAGCACTACCCATATTTGTGGTTGCCGGTGGTGTTGATCTCAACTCCAGAGAGCCATTAAATGGGACAGATCTGGCAGACTGATGAAAGGGTGAAATATTCTGCTGTCTAATAAACCCAGTTGATGGTAGACTGAAATGTGAAGATTCCTGTTGCTGCCCTAGATTTACTCTCCTACCAGAATTTCTCACTGTGCTTTCTGTGTTCCCTCCAACACTAGAAGGAAAAGCATCAGAAGCTACTCCCCTAGCACCAACCCCAATTCTTGGAGTTGGTTGATCAGGTGGACTTGGAGAATTCCTCAAGGGCATAGACAAATTTAAGCTGCTAGAAGAATCATATCGACCAGAACCAGTATGCCAAACAGAACTTTCAGCTTGTGTATAGCTGCTTGAACTTCCACCTGAATACTGTCCAGGAGTACCTTCAAGCGCCTTTCTCTTGCAGGATAAACCCCAATTGCCGAGTGAAGAACCTGAGATGCCCATGTTTTCCTCCAGCACATGGCTAGAGTTTCCAGATGAAGTCTCACCATTACTTGAAGAACTAGCACTAGGGTAGATACTGACTCCTGTATTCTGCCCACCATTACCACTTATACCCACATGCCTCATATTCAAATGCACATTTTGTGAATTATGACTAGAGCTAGAACCTTGCAAAAATAAAGGTCCACTTCTAACCTGGTTCCGATTGTGGCTGGTGTGGAGTCTCCCAGGAAAAAGAATATTAGTTGGCTCAAGTCGCCTTTCATCTACCCGAAGGCTACTGCCAGCACGCACATTATAAGTAGAAGACAGCTCCGGTTCCATCTTCACCCTGTCATTATTGACCTGGTCTTGGGAACCCACTCTAAGGCTAGGTTCACCGGGATTCCAACCACTTAAGCTCTGGACATCATGAGTGTTCAAATTTATACAAGTTGACCCACCAGAAGATACTGCATAACTTGGCAATAAGCTGTCCACTGGATTAAGCACATTATTCAAGGAATTCTGAGGGTTTATACCAGAATTGTTTGAAACAGATCCATGATCAATGTCAACTGTTTCAGGTAAGGATTCAATGATATTCCCTTGCCGTTGCATTGGATTTAATACCTTCCACCTAAAATCCTATTCCTTTATTCCGGAGGAAAAGGTGGGTTCAATTTACACACTTCTCTGCCGCACCTAAAATCATGAAATCAGTAAAAAAAAGAACCAAAATGAGCAGAAGCCAATAGATGAAAGAACTTCAGATATAACATTCGTGCAACATGCACCCTTACATACTAGAAAAGTTATAAGGCTTCCATATTATTGAACTCTAAATAGTTATATGCAAACTGACTGCCAACATTAGCTGCCTCTCATCAATAGAGAAACCTAGTTATTAACATCTGAAACTGTAAAGAAGCAACTATTTCTTGCGGCCATGTTCATTAATAGCTACATAGAAACAACTTAGACATGTTTATTTTCGATTCTGGAACCTTCATATATCAAGTGGATCTATAGATAAACAATGGCAGGCTACTTTTCAGGGCAAATTCTAGAATAAATGTTTTAAGAATATCTACAAGTTATAGCATATAAATTATAATAAATACCAGTAATCTTCTCCAGTACTTTTTAGGGGCAGAGGTGTCAACTGCAGTTGAAGTACTATGTAAAGAGGCAATTTGCTGCCAAACACAGAATTTCTCCTATATCAAATTTACATCATGTCAATACACCGGAACCAATCACAGGCTCAGTGTCACATATGCCACCATGTCAGTTTATTGAAGCTTTATATTCATTTCCAGTAATTATTATGATAACTGCTATGGAAGAAATATCATTATTATAATACCAAACCAATAAGCTTCTCTGTCTATTTGATACAATGTATATTATATTCAACCTATTCTTACACATAACCGACGCTCATCCGTTAGCCTTCGCTTTCGTAACCGAAGTAATTATTGCATTTACCTGCCATTACCATTATGGTTTTAGCTCATATACAGCACACACTTAGCACGTGAAACTATGCTGCCAGGTCCACATAAACAAAGCACTAAGAACCGAATGGCAAACAAGTTTTATTTTTCCCAATGTCCTTTCTGAACACTAACAGCAATGTGCTTGATAAGTTTTAGCTTACTTCCTATGAGACACTCATTATTCAAAGCATTGAAACAAAGATAAACATAAATGTGAATATCGGATTAAAAATTACACAAGCATTGAACTGACGCTCATAGACAAAGAATAAGAACCAAAATGCCCATATCATTTTACCGAAAATTCAAGAATCAAACAAAATGGAAAAGTAAAAATCACTGCAAACAAAACTTCAACTCCTGCATTGACAACACAGACCCCAACTTCACCGATTTAGAAATCCCCAAACTAATAAAAAATATGTTCAATTAGGGAAAAACACACAAAACTAAAAGTCTAAAAGTTCAAGAAAAATAGTAGAAAACTTTGTAGCAATGGTCTGATACACTGCCCATAAATCACAATCAGAAACCCGCAATCTATAAATTATTGGTCAAAAAGAAATGCCCAATTCAACGAGGCCAGAGATAAACAAACCAACTAATTCAAAGAAACAAAAAAAGAACAACAATCAAAGGGGAAAATGGAAGAAGCAGAAAAGAAAAACCTGGAAAAAAGCAACAAAATCAAAACGATAGGAACGAAAACCCCAACTAGAGCCACACAGATCCTTCTCACCCTCCAAAAAATTGCACGAAAATGAACTAAAAAAACCAAAAAATTTCGCGAGACACAGAATCCACAAAACAATACCCTAAATTTCGTTAAACTGGAAGCGATCTTGATAAGAAAATAGCTTAGGATCAAATGCAAATATTAAGACAAGTACCTGAGAAACTCGAGAGCCAAACAGAACGAGAGAAGAAAGAGAAGCGATAGAACCGAAAACGATCAAATGACTACTCAGAGCAGTAGCTGGTTTAACAAAATCTCTTGTAGGCGTTTTCTTTCTCTTTTCAGTTTTCTTTTCCTATTTTCTTTTTCACTTTTCCATTTTTTCTCTCTTATCCTTCTCTCCCTCGCTCTCTCTCTCTCTCTCTCTTCTTCTTCGTCTTCCCTGGTTCAGTTACTTCTTTCCCTGAAAATAAGATGATTGACGGAGGACAGAGACAAAAACTCCTCAGAAAAAAACATATATATATATATATAATAAATTAAAAAAATAAAAAAAACCCAGAGAAAGAGATTAATAAGAACATACAATTAATCTTAATTAATTACTTAATTAATTAATAATTAGTAATTAATTTATGGAGGTGAAGAATTAAGGAAGTGGTGGTGGGTAGTGTGGGTTTTTGAGTCTTTTTAAGTGAAGGAGAGACGGGCATTTGTAGTGTACACGTATCTTTCATGCACCAGCAAATGTGGGGTCCATGACATCTCCTGTTTTTTTTTTTCTTTATTTATTTATTTTTTTAATATTTGACCCATATAATTTTTTTTTAAATTAATTTCATAAAAATCTTTACATATATGTGTAGATATACATACAATTTTACATTAGATTTATTTTCTAAATTGAGAAGATTTATTCATATTTTATACTATTTTCGGATATTATAATTTATGATTTTGAATTATATCTATTAATAGAGAAAATAGGAGGGATTAATAATCATTGAATCTAAATTTAAACTATAAATTAAGAATTATTTATTAAGTAAAATTATATAATTTGGAATACAATATCCGATCATTTATATATAATGTTTAACGATTTAAATTCAGTTTAAATTTAAACCAAATATGCTGAAATATAAAAAATAAGTCTGAACTAAAATAGATTATTTTATTTTTTAAAATATTTATGTTAATTTTTATACAAAATACTTAATAAAATTTTAAAAAATAATTTATTTATAATAATTAAAAATCATATTTACAAAATTAAATTATAGTTTATTATTTAAATTAAATATATTTTTTAAAAAATAATTTAATCTTAATTTTTTAGATTAAAATTTAAATTATTATCAATTCAGTTTAATTTTTATAACGCATAATAAAAATCTCAATATATATATTAAAATGAATTATATAAATATATGTAGTAATATATAAACATAATTTATTTTCTATAAAATATAATTATATATATTATTGTCAATAGTAAAAAAAATAAGTAAGTTATCTGAATATTTAATTACATTTAATTTTAACTATAATTAAGTCAACCACAAAATCAATTCAAAATTGTACAATTTGCTATGGATTCATATAATTTCTATAATTAATGGTAGATTAATATTTACTTATTTAAATTAGATCATATTATTTGATATTAATTATATGATTATAATAATAATAACGAGTTATGTGAAAAAAAATATTTATTTTTAAACCGAATTAATTGTAAATATATATATATATATATACTAATTAGTACGTTATTTTGCATAAAAATATAATTGTACGTGTCGTTGTTAAAAACCCACACTACCCACCACTACTTCCTTAATTCTTCACCTCCATAAATTAATCACTAATTATTAAGTAATTAATTACTAATTATTAATTAATTAAGTAATTAATTAAAATTAATTGTATGTTTTTATTAATCTCTTTATCTGAGTTTTTTATTTTTTAATTTATTATATATATATATATGTTTTTTTCTGAGGAGTTTTTGTCTCTCTCCTCCATCAATCATCTTATTTTCAGGGAAAGAATAACTGACCACGGAGGACGAAGAAGAAGAGAGAGAGAGAGAGACAGAGAGAGAGACAGAGAGGGAGACAAGAATAAGAGAAAAAATGGAAAAGTGAAAAAGAAAATAGGAAAAGAAAACTGAAAAGAGAAAGAAAACGCCTATAAGAGATTTTGTTAAACCAGCTACTGCTCTGAGTAGTCATTCGATCGTTTTCGGTTCTATCGCTTCTCTTTCTTCTCTCGTTCTGTTTGGTTCTCGAGTCTCTCAGATACTTGTCTTAATCTTTTGCATTTGATCTTAAGCTATTTTCTTATCAAGATCGCTTCCAGTTTAACGAATTTTAGGGTATTGTTTTATGGATTCTGTGTCTCGCGAAATTTTTTGGTTGTTTTAGTTCATTTTCGTGCAATTTTTTTGGAGTGTGAGAAGGATCTGTGTGGCCCTTCGTTCCTATCGTTTTGATTTTGTTGCTTTTTTTCAGGTTTTTCTTTTCGCTTCTTTCATTTTCCCCTTTGATAGTTGTTCTTTTTTGGTTTCTTTGAATAAGTTGGTTTGTTTATCTCTGGCCTCGTTGAATTGGGCATTTCTCTTTTACCAATAATTTACAGATTGCGGGTTTCTGATTGTGATTTATGGGCAGTGTATCAGACCATTGCTACAAAGTTTTCTACCATTTTTCTTGAACTTTTAGACTTTTAGTTTTGTGTGTTTTTCCCTAATTGAACATATTTTTTATTAGTTTGGGGATTTCTGAATCGGTGAAGTGGAGGTCTGTGTTGTCAATGCAGGAGTTGAAGTTTTTATTTGCAGTGATTTTTACTTTTCCATTTTGTTTGTCTTGCATTCTATGTTTGATTCTTGAATTTTCAGTAGAATGATATGGGCATTTTGGTTCTTATTCGTTGTCTATGAGCATCAGTTCAATGCTTGTGTAATTTTTAATCCGATATTCACATTTATGTTTATCTTCATTTCAATGCTTTGAATCATGAGTGTCCATAGGAAGTAAGCTAAAACTTATCAAGCACATTGCCGTTAGTGTTCAGAAAGGACATTGGGATAGGAGAAATTCTGTGCTTGGCAGCAAATTGCCTCTTTACATAGTACTTCAACTGCAGTTGGCACCTCTTCCCCTAAACAGTACTGGAGAAGATTACTGGTATTTATTATAATTTATATGCTATAACTTGTAGATATTCTTAAAATATATATTCTAGAATTTGCCCTGAAAAGTAGCCTGCCATTGCTTATCTATAGATCCCCTTGATGTATGAAGGTTCCAGAATTGAAAATAAACATGTCTAAGTTGTTGCTATGTAGCTGTTAAGGACCACAGCCGCAAGAAATAGTTGCTTCTTTACAGTTTCAGATGTTAATAACTAGGTTTCTCTATTGATGAGAGGCAGCTAATGTTGGCAGTCAGTTTGCGTAACTATTTAGAGTTCAATAATATGGAAGCCTTATAACTTTTCTAGTACGTAAGGGTGCATGTTGCACGAATGTTATTTGTCTTTTTATTCTCTCTCACCCAGTAGATAATTTTATATCTGAAGTTCTTTCATCTATTGGCTTCTGCTCATTTTGGTTCTTTTTTTACTGATTTCATGATTTTAGGTGCGGCAGAGAAGTGTGTAAATTGAACCCACCTTTTCCTCCGGAATAAAGGAATAGGATTTTAGGTGGAAGGTATTAAATCCAATGCAACGGCAAGGGAATATCATTGAATCCTTACCTGAAACAGTTGACATTGATCATGGATCTGTTTCAAACAATTCTGGTATAAACCCTCAGAATTCCTTGAATAATGTGCTTAATCCAGTGGACAGCTTATTGCCAAGTTATGCAGTATCTTCTGGTGGGTCAACTTGTATAAATTTGAACGCTCATGATGTCCAGAGCTTAAGTGGTTGGAATCCCGGTGAACCTAGCCTTAGAGTGGGTTCCCAAGACCAGGTCAATAATGACAGGGTGAAGATGGAACCGGAGCTGTCTTCTACTTGTAATGTGCGTGCTGGCAGTAGCCTTCGGGTAGATGAAAGGCGACTTGAGCCAACTAATATTCTTTTTCCTGGGAGGCTCCACACCAGCCACAATCGGAATCAGGTTAGAAGTGGACCTTTATTTTTGCAAGGTTCTAGCTCCAGTCATAATTCACAAAATGTGCATTAGAATATGAGGCATGCGGGGATAAGTGGTAATGGTGGGCAGAATACAGGAGTCAGTATCTACCCTAGCGCTAGTTCTTCAAGTAACGGTGAGACTTCATCTGGAAACTCTAGCCCATGTGCTGGAGGAAAATATGGGCTTCTCAGGTTCTTCACTCAGGCAATTGGGGTTTATCCTGCAAGAGAAAGGCGCTTGAAGGTACTCAGGTGGAAGTTCAAGCAGCTATACACAAGCTGAAAGTTCTGTTTTGGCATACTGGTTCTGGTCGATATGATTCTTCTAGCAGCTTAAATTTGTCTATGCCCTTGAGGAATTCTCCAAGTCCACCTGATCAACCAACTCCAAGAATTGGGGTTGGTCCAGGGGAGTAGCTTCCGATGCTTTTCCTTCTAGTGTTGGAGGGAACACAGAAAGCACAGTGAGAAATTCTGGTAGGAGAGTAAATCTAGGGCAGCAACAGGAATCTTCACATTTCAGTCTACCATCAACTGGGTTTATTAGACAGCAGAATATTTCACCCTTTCATCATAAAAATCGAAGTAGGAAGAAAAGGGCAAAAGGTTCTATATCATTGAAACAATTTCTAAACCGCCCAAATATTTGTTTTAATAGAATAATTTCTAAACCACCTTCTTTCAAGCTAGCTTAAACTCCTCCGAGATCCCATTGCTCTCGGAATCTATACGGTGACTTTGACCTAGATGGCACATAAACCCAATGAATTAATAATCATTATTATTCAAGGATGCCACTTATGAAGATACTAATAGAGTTTTTGACGAAAAATTTTTAATTTTAAGTTTGACGTAATTAGTAGAGGACATTTTATTCAATCTCAGGTAAATACCTGAGAAACTCGAGAGCCAAACAGAACGAGAGAAGAAAGCAAAGCGATAGAACTGAAATGATTAGATGACTATTCAGAGTAGCAGCTCGTATAACAAAATCTTTTATACGCGTTTTCTCTCTTCAGTTTTCTTTTCCTATTTCTTTTTCACTTTCCATTTTTTCTCTCTTATTCTTCTCTTCTCTCTCTCTCTCTCTCTCTCTCTCCTTCTTCTTCTTCTTCATCTTCCCTGGTCCAATTACTTCTTTCCCTGAAAATAAGATGATTGATGGAGCACAGAGACAAAAACTCTGCAGAAAAAAACATATATATGTATAATAAATTAATTTTAATTATTACTTAAGTAATTAATAATTAGTAATTAATTTATGGAGGTGAAGAATTAAGGAATTGATGGGTAGTGTAGGTTTTTGAGTCTTTTTAAGTGAAAGAGAGAAAGACTTTTTTTTTTATACAAAGGAGAAAAAAGCCAAAATGGATAATTAAAGATTATACATTTTAGGCTATGAAATTCCAGTAAAGTCCTCCCAAAGGAGACTCAGAAGCTCAGTAGGCGGTTGTTGCACATAATTAGATCCGAGGGGGAGAGAGAAGGCCAAGTTGGCTAGGAGGTCGACACAACGATTCCCCTTGTGATAAATATGTTAAAACTTAATGTACCAATCTTTCGCCAGTCAATACTGAATAGCTGTAATCAGGTGAGAATTCACATTGATGGGGATCTGCTCTTTGTTGAGGGCATAATTTAGGAGTTGAACAGTGAGGACATTATTTATTTCCAAGATCATGTGACATGAGCCTAAATTCCAAACCAACTCAAGACCATCCAGAGCTCCCTAGAGCTCAGCCTGAAGAACGGTGCAGGTGTCAATGTTCTTAATGTGACCCCCAAGCCACTGACCGTTACTGTCACGACCAATGACACCTGCACAAGCCGTATCGATGCTCCCCGGAGAGCATCATCAGTGTTGATCTTAATCCAATGGTGAGGAGGCGAGGTCTAGCTGATAAGTTTCTCCACTTTACTAGTGCGATGGTCGAATATGGTTGTCCTAATAGTGCAAGCCTGAAAAGTGTATTTCGTTAACCTGAGGATCTTGTGCTTAAGTTCCTCCAAACTAGAAGCGCTACCCCCAAACGTGAAAGCATTCCTTTGTTTTCAAAGGAGCCAGTCGGTGATACCAAACACAATCTTCAAATCCCTAAAGGATGAGCACCAGCTGAACTTGTTCTGCAGATTAGCAGTGAGCCAGACATCAAAAGGAACACTGAAGAAAGTAGGAGCTGCCAACTGAGGAATGATCTTGTGTCAAAGATTATGCGCGTAATGATAACCCCTCAAGACATGGTTGAGATCTTTAATACCAGTACTGCAAACCATGTAGCTAGGATCATCTGTCATGTGTCTGCAAACTCGTTCCTCGCTCGTGAGAAGGCCCTTCTGCAGGACTAGCCAAAGAAAGTGATGAATGCGATGGGTGCCCGACCACTTCCACACCAAGTCCCACCTATTATCTGTAAAAAGAGAAAAATATCAGTAAGCATATGGTAAGCATATTTAACCGAACATTTATTGTTAGGTGAAAGGTTCTAATAAGGAGGATCAACCCCCCTATCTTTCTATGGAGGACTAATAGCAGCCAACTGAAGGAGAACGTTGTGTGGGAGCATGTACTGCAAAAGATTCCAGTCCCACTTGCCAGTCGAGGTCACCAAATCCTTGACATGCATGGGTCCCTGTGTATCAGCGACAGGTTAAAGGGCAAGGAGCTTGAGTGGGCCATAATTTCCTGACCAGTTATCATCCCAAAACCTCACAGTAGTCCCGTCACCAACATGCTAAGCCAACCCTATGTTAACTCCTCCCAAAGACCATTCAGTTTCCTTCAAAAGTAGGAGCACATAATCGAGTTAGGGAGAAACCTGTAAGAGTAGTCCCACTTATACTTGTAACACAAGATTTGAACCCAAAGAAGATGTAGTTTGGTCAAAATAGAAAATCCCACTTTAAGAAAGAAAGTCTTATTAAGCACTCTGACACTGGGGAGGCCACCCCCACTATGAGTAGTGGGGCAACACATCTCTTTCCAACTAACCAAGCTGACCTTCTTCCCTTCTCTAGACGAAGCCCAGACAAAGTCTCGCATAAGGTAGTCAATTTGATAACATAACAAGTTGGGAAAGGCAACGGTCTACACAGCATAGACAGGGATAGCCATGAGAACGGATTGGCTAGAGTGAGACGACTGGCCATAGAAAGGCAGTTAGCTTTCTACCCAAAGAGTTTCACCTGAACCTTCTCAAGGATATACCTATAGGTGTCCTTCGTGACTCTGCCATGAAGCAGGGGAACCCCAAGATACATAATCAGATCTGTCGAGACCTGAAAACCAAAATCATTGTTGATCCTAGTAGCTTCATTGGCCGCAACATTGTGAGAAAAACATATACGGGTCTTGGACATGCTAATCTTGTGCCCGGAGCTCTTGCAGAACTCAGCAAGTACAGTCTTGATGAGTTGAACTTACTTAGTCGAGGTACGGCTAAAGAGGATCAAGTTATCGACGAAAAAAAGATATGAAAATTTGGGGCCCCTCTTACTCAAGAAAACTGGAAGCCACGCCTCACAATTAACCAACTGATCAATGTATTGTGAGAGGCGCTCCATGCATAACATGAAGATCTACAGTGATAGAGGGTCACCCTGACGGATACCGCATAAGGCACAAATTCTTCAGTGGCCTCCCCATTCCATAATAACTACATAGAATCAGAACACACGCACTGCATGATAACTTTAACGAGGGGCTGTGGGAAACCAGTGTCCCGGAGGGTATCTTCAATAAAATCTCAACTAAGTCTATCATAAGTTTTTTAAAGGTCCACTTTGATCGTCATCCAACCGACTTTGCCAGTTTTACACCTCATGGAGTGAGTGACCTCCTAGGCCATAATGATATTGTCTAAAATACTCTGACCCTCCACCAAACTTGCATGTGTGTTGCTAATGAGGCTAGGCATAATGCTTTTGAGCTTGTTGACAATAAGCTTGGTGATAATTTTGTAGGAGACATTAAGGAAGCTAATAGGACGGAAATCCTTGATAGTAGTGGGCCTAGTCATCTTGGGGATCAAGGTTATTAAGGTCCTGTTAATGCCCTTCTCCAGCTCAACCCCCTGAAAAACATCCATCACCATCCCACAAATCGAGTCCCCCACAACCCCCTAGTGGTGCTGGAAAAAAGTCGCATTAAGGCCATTCGGTCCTGGGGCCTTGAGAGGTTTCATGGCAAACAAGGCCAAACGAACCTCGTCTTTAGTGATAGGGGCATTAAGTAGGTTAAGCATAGTTGTCATAAGGGGCGAAAACTTACCCCTAATCTGAAAGGAGAGCCCCCAATGTATCTCTGAAATAATGTTCTTTGAAGAAACTCGCAGCCATGTGTCTGAGATGACCTTCGTCGGAGCCCCAGTTTCCCTCAAGGTCTTGGAGCATAATAATTTTGTTACGTCAACGGCGAGCCAAGGTGCGAGCATGAAAATACTTCGTGTTCTTATCTCCAAAAGAAATAAACTTACACTACGATTTTTGCATCCAATATAATTCTTCCTGCATCAACACATCTTCAAGCTCTTTGCGGAGGACCATCTCTAAATTGATGAGATACTCAAAATGAGTTTGTTCTAGCTTTTTTTGGATACCAAAGATATGAGACAACAAACGTTTCTTCCTTCTGAAAATGTGACCAAAGACGGTAGTGTTCCAATCGTTAGTCTACTTGAAAAAGTGCTCAAGGGTGGCTTGGAAAGAGCAATCGCTCTGCCATCTGTTATGGACGAGCGTAGGGAAGTCGGGATGAGTAAGCCAAGTCGCAAGGAAACAAAAAGATTGGGGTTTATGGCTTTGCGTGTGGCTCACACTAGCATTAATAAAAAATGGCCTATGATCCAACTGAATTTTGGGAAGGTGTTGCACCAACATCTCGGGGAAGGTACTCAGTCATGTCATGTTGGCGAGAGTCCTACGAGATGTTGGGGGAAAGTGCCTCTACGCCAGGTGAAAGTAGGACCCATATAGTCCACTTAAGAGAGGTGTTATGGCTTATAAATTAGGAGAAATAAGATCACCCTTTACAACTTCTCCTAGCCCCACCCATCCTGTTCGAATTATCCCAGATCGCATTAAAGTCACAAGCAAACAACCAAGGGTCATCAATAGTTATACTAAGTTGGTTGAGAAAGTCTCATAAATGGCAGCGTTTCTGACCTTGGGGGCTCTCGTAGACCGTTGTAAACAATATCATACGGTCGTTCTTATTCCATTAGATCTTAGCGTGAATGAATTGACTATTATTAACCAATATATTGACTCGGTAAGGATAATGCTAGAGTAGTCAAATACCACCAGAGAACCCAAGAGCTTTCACTCATTGAGAGGAGTTAAAGCCCGTGTTACAAATAATCTGGTCAGCTTTATCCCCGGTGGTATGCAGCTCCATTAAGCACTCCCAGACATGTATTGTTGACTAAAACCCCAAAATATCTGGCCGAAATTGGAACTCACCGCTCCCTGACAATTCCATGTGAGAATTTTGTGTTCCATGGATAAATATGGGAGGAAGATAAGGCAACCAAGAAGCAAAACAAAAGGAATTGGGATAGAGGCAAAATCAGGGGTGGCCATATTAGATAGCATTGCTGATAGGCTCATCGAGCAAGCCAGTTTCAGCCTCTGCCTCATGGCAGTCCTGTGCCCCACCCAGAAGAGACGTGGCTGCGAGCTTCGACGCCTCTATAACCTCTTCGCGGTGCTTCTTCAATTTCAGGTCGCGTTAGGAGGCCTTATTGACCTTGATGCCCGACCGATGCTCATTTAGTGGCTGGGAAGCTTTCTGAAGGCTATTACTCGAGGAATGAGCATAAGAATTAACAATGGCAGCCGGTGCGACGATGTTGCCTTGCTCGACCCGTTCCTCTTCAGTTCGGTTCACAGAGTGCTTCTACTTATCGAGGATGGAGCTGATGTGGTGGATCATCACGTGTGGGCTAGGGCTAAACTGCAGGCCCATGTTATTCTCTTTAACTCGTCTTGCACCGGTCGAGTCAGCTTGGGCCACCACTTGTTGAGAGTTGGCTTGAATTAAGCTTGGGTTAGTCGTTGGCCTGTTATGTTAGTCCAAGTTTGGTATTGAGGGGGTAGGTTTTAATAGGCCTATTTTAGACTGGCTTGACTTAACACCGAGAAGTCCAACACCCCTTTTCTTTTGCCTGTATTTAATATTCTTCTCTTTTTCACCTCTTACTACACCTGCTTCCAATTCTTGAAAATTTGCCCCCGTTGAATCCGCCTCATGGTCGCCCTCCTCAGATGTTGTCAAGTCCATATTGCTTACCTCGTTCATGTTCTCATCCACTATTTGTTTCGTTCCCTCCTCTCCTTCCTGAGGCAATTCGATGGTTTCTTTTCTTATTCTGACATTTTTTGTAGATCGATTGTGTAATACTCGGTCCCAAAATTTGTGACAAAATTAATTTTAAAATTAAAATATATATATATAAATATAATTTTCAAATTTATAAATTTTTATTTAATGTAAAATTAGAAAAAAAAAAATAGGTGGATGACGAAATTAAAAACAATTTTGAAAAAAAATAGTGAAAATTTGAGTTCGGAGAGTATTTTTAAAAGAAAAATCAGAAACTGGAGGTCAAAACATAATTAAAAAAAATACGTCACGTAGGACCGCCCAGTCAGCAGTCCCGACGAACCAAAGCTCGTTGCGTGACAAGGCACGCTGGCAATCCACGTGCCCGCGATCGGATGGCTTGGATGTGTTCCCGCGCGCATGGACGGTCCAGATCTGTTCCCTCCTCAGGCGCGATCAGACGGTCGCGATTAAACACAATGAACGGCTCAAATTCGTTCTCTCTTTAAACGTGATCGTACGGTCAAGATCAAATCGTGATGAATGATCCAAATTCATTTTCTCTTTAAACGTGATCAAATGGTCGAAGTTAAACGTGATGAACAACCTAGATTTAAGGGAGACGGGTATAAATATCTCACTTCACACTGAACCCAAACCCTAGTCGCTAGCCCCCGCCGGAGAAGAAAACTGACAGCCACCCGCCGCCGCGCTGGAGCCACCCCCGACCGCCAAAAAAGGTAAAAATTCTCTCATTCGCACAAAATTTGATTTTGAACACCTCTATAGCCAAATCAGAGTAAAAAAAATGGTGAATGAGCCAAAAAACTACGGATAAAGCTCAACGGCGCCGCTGCGAGAAAAACCAAAAATTACCTCCGATAAGCCGCTTCCCATTTCCCGTTTCGTGCAATTTTTTCACCATTGTGTTCATTCATTCTGTTTTCTTCAAGTTGACCAAAGAAAAACGGGTAGTCGCGAAGGTGAGCCGGCGGAGCTGCCACACTGAAAAATTCCATCGCCGGTAAGTTTTTATTTTTTGATTTTTTTGGCCAACCGAATCCCTTTAACGTGTTTTCTCGTAGGAATTGGTATAAAATAGCCGAAACAGGCCAAAAACGGCCAGTCTGAGACAAATTTCCACCACGGGCGGCGGTGCCGTCACCGGAGCACGGCGGTGTCGCCGTGCCAGAATTCTAAAATTAGCCGAAAAAGATTTTTAGCACCGATTTTGGATTTTTTAAGGTATTTTTAGGTACGAGAAGTGTGTTTTTACCTCCGCAGGAAAATTTAAGAAACCCAGAGACCGCCAGTAGGCGCAGTAAAAAGTTCAGTATTTTGGACACCGAGTCGGATAAGAATCTCTTACCTTATTCTCTGTTATGGAATTGAAATCTAATTATAAATAATACGGTATTTTGCGTAATTTAAAAAACTTCGATAATTAATTACAGGTTACTGATAGAGCTGAAACCGGTTATTTATTTCTGCTTGTCGTGTTTTAACTTATTGTTTGATTTTACAGTTTTAAATGTATGATAATATACTAAAATTGGTAAGACGATTCAATTGTGTTTACTTGATGTATATATTGCTTGTTTTGCGTGATTTACAGTTAAATTGTGAAACTGAAAATTAAATATAAATGCTGGTTAAATGAATGAATGAAATGGTTGTCTTACTGGATATCCTGAGAGATGGTGGATAGATCGGGTACATAGAAAACCCTATCATGAACGTCGCTTCATACCGGATAGCGTATTGATGATTAATATTTTAGCGCTCATACCGGATGGGGTATTAAGGGATGATATTTTTGGCCCTCATACCGGACGGGGTATGGGGACGACCGATTAGTTGACAAGTCTTGTTATGGGTTAACACGTGGTGGAACATCGCTATGGACCCTCAGGGATACCAGTAAACAAATAAAAAAGAAAAGTTGTTGTTCTAACTAATTGAATATGAAATTATGATGTTGTTTGTGTTATTACCTCTATAAGTCGGTTTTAAAAATCTCGCTACGGTAAGTATGCAATAAATAATTTTATTTATGATAAATGAATTTACTTAATTTAATAACTTCATTAGTTGTTTTTATGATTTTTACCAACCTTCATTTCTGTTTCGGTGAGTATTGTAATATTCTTAGTAGACTAGTGTAACTCACCATTTCATTAACCATTTCAGATCAAAAGCATCAAGATCCAAATCCCAATCAATAAGGGAGTTGTGAATAGTTCACCACCCGGACTGTCTTCAAAGGCTAGTGAATGTCGTCTTAGGATGCCTAATTGTTTACTTTTCATTTATTTCTTAATTTTTTGCTTATTCTTTTAGAAAGATCATTCCCGTATCTCTATTGGATATTCTAAATTATTGTGTAATGAATATAAATACTAACTCTATTATTTCACTTCTGCATTCAATTCATGCCTTTATCTCCCTTTGAAGTTCTGGGGAGTTACAGATTGTCATCCGGGCACACGGAGCCTTGCCCTTTTCATTGAGAGACATATCATCAAGAGAGATCATAAATTTTTAAAGAATCCTAAAAAAGTATATGAAAGCCTTAGAGATAAGTATTTTTAGTGTACATGTATTTTATGCATCGACAAATATGGGGTCCATGACATCTCCTATTTTTTTTTCTTTTTTTTCTTATATTTGACCCATATAATTTATTTTTTAATTAATTTCATAAAAACATTGACATATGTGTGGATATACATGTAATTTTACATTAGATTCATTTCCTAGATTGAGAAAATTTATTCATATTTTATACCATTTTCAGATATTATAATTTATGGTTATCAATCATATCTACTATTAGGAAACTAGAGAATTGATAATCATTGAATCTAAATTTAAATTACAAATTAATAATTGTATATTAAGTAAAATTGTATAATTTATAATACAATATCCGACCATTTATACATAGTGTTTAATGATTTAAAGTCGGTTTAAAATTTAAACCGAATTTTAGAATCATTTCAATTTAATTCTATTCAGTGTATACTTAAATATGAAAATTAAGTCCGAACTAAAATGAATCATTTTATTTTTTAAAATATTTACAATAATTTTTTACACAAAATACTTAATAAATTTTAAGAGATAATTGATTTATAATAATCAAAAATCATATTTACAAAATTAAACTGTAGTTTATTATTTAAATTAAATATAATTAAGAGATAATTTAATTAGTTCATACCAGAATCAAATAGAAATAAAACAGTTATATTGATCCTTAATTTTTTGGATCTCAATATATATATGTAACTAAAGTATGTGATATTTATATCTTTTATTAATATTGTAGATAACTAAAAATATTTTATTTAAAATAAATTGTGTAAATACACGCAATCATCTATAAACATAATTTATTTTGCACGAGAAAATATAATTATATATATCATTTTCAATAGTCATAAAATAAGTAGAAGTAAGTTATCTAAATATTTGATTATATTCAATTTTAATTATAATTAAGTCAATTCAAAATTGTATAATTTACTATGAATTCATATAATTCATGGTAAATTAATATTTACCAATACAATGTAAATTATTTTATTACTTATTTGAATTAGATCATACTATTTGATGTTAATTGTATGATTATAACAACAATAACGAGTTACGTGAAAAAATTACTTATTTTTAAACCGAATTGATTGTAAATATATATATATATATATATACTAATTAGTATGTGAAAATAATTTATTTTGCATAAAAATATAATTGTATGTATCATTGTTAAAAATTTAATTTATAAGTGGATAAAGAATAAATTAGATAAATATTCAATTATATTAAAATTTACTTATAATTAAGTGAATCACACATATCAATTCAAATTCATTGTTAATTATTCATACAATTTCTTTATAATACGTGATAGATTGATATTCACCAATCTAATGTGATTAGATTATATTATTCAATGTTAATTGTATGATTATAACAACGATAAGTCATAAATCTTACGTTATTCTCATATTATATCATGTTTTATATTTTTTATATGGTTTAAATTTATGACCTCTAAACATAATATAATAGTTTTAATCATTAAATTACCGTGTTGTTGATAATATTATATATTAAAATAATAAAATATTTTTATAATATTTGAAAACATATATTTAAGTAATATTATGAACGTTCAATTAATATATTAATTTATTAAAAAAATGGTATAAAATAAAACTTTTTTAGTTGGTATCTATATAATGATGTAACATATTCTTCCATAAGCAACTTGATATAACATAGATATGTATATATATTTATTTGTTGGTCGTAGTGTTTTTTGAACAACTTGGTATAAATGAGTGTATTGATATTATATTTAGAGAGAAAGAGAAACAATCTTATAAAATTATTCATAATAAACTAGATTTATCTCTTCATTAAGCATGTTATATTAATTAAATTGTATATATTTTATTTTATTTTTCTCTTCTTGATTTTTTATATCTCATTATTCTAAAACAAAAGCTTGAGAAGATGTAACTTGTGACATGTGGTTATCTACATAATCAAAATTTTCTCAATCTTACTATAAAGTTCTAGATTATGCTTGGTCGGATGACATAAGATTTTGGATCCAAATATAAAATTAAGAATCTTGAGATTGAATAGAGTGTCCCCTACTAGTTACGTCAAACTTAATATTAATAATTTTTCGTTAGAAACCCTAGTAGTGTCTCTATACGTGACATCCTTGGATAATAATGATTATTACCTCATTGGATTTGTGTGTCATCTTGATCAGAGTCATCATATAGATACTAAGAGCAATGGGGTCTCGGGGGAGTTGAAGTTAGCTTGAAAGAATGTGGTTAAGAAATTATTCTATTGAAACATATAGTTGAGTGATCTATTAGGGTCCTCATAGGAAGCCATTATTTCAGAAGTTTTTCAACTCTTATTTTTTTATCTTTAAGTCATTCTAAGTAAAAATTTTATTATTTAATTAAATATTGTATGTATCTTTCATAATTTAGCAATAGAAATGATTTGGATTAAATTTTGTTTCAATGATATAAGAACCTTTTGCTTTTTTCTTCCGACTTTGATTTTTATAATGATAATATCGTCTAATTTGTTAATTTCATAAAAATCTAGCCAAGGTAGGAAATAAACCATAAGTATAAGTACATACATAACCATACATTGCATTCATTTCCTTAATTGAGAAGATTTATTCAAATCTTATGCCATTTTTAGTGATTATATTTATGGTTATGAATTATATACACGAATTGGAAAAATAAGTGACTCATAATTATTGAATCTAAATTTTAATTGAAAATAAAAAATTATTAATTAAATAATATAATTTAGATTGCAATCCTCTGTCTTTTGTACATAGGGATATTCAACGGTTCAAAATTAGATGGGCTTAAATCAAACGTGAAAATTTTTTGGATTAAAAACTAGATTGTTTCTTATTTTGTTCGATTTCATTTAGTACGAACCATATATTGTATTTAAAAAATTAATTTAGTCGATTCATACTAGAAGTGGACCGATACTTAGTGATTTCTTCAATCTTAATTATTTGAACCAATATCCAGATTGTTCTCCATCGGTTCAATTCGTTCTTTTTTTTTTTTGTTGGGCCAAATAATGAAGACCTCAATCCATGTATATTTGTAATTTTATATTGATATTGTAGACAACTAAGAAAATATTTTAAAGTGAATTATGTGTAAATAATAATATATTTTATATGAGAAAATATGATTATATATATCATTAGCAAACCAAATTAAACTTAAATATAATGTATATTTGTATAAAGAGAGAGAGAGAGAGATAATTTACCATGTTATATTAATTGAATTATATATATCGTGTTTTATTTGTATTTTTTTTTATTTTTTATTGAATTATTATAAAAAAGAAGACTTATGATAAAGATAGAACTTGCAATATATGATTATCCATTGAATCAAATTTTTATTAATTTTAATAAGGATTCTAAATAATACATTTTCGAATGTATAAGATATTGTATCTAACGGATAGTTAAAAATTTTAAAATTAGATAAAATGCCTCCTACAGGTTAGATCAAAGTTCAATATTGATAGTTCATCGTTAAAATACTATAGCAACACCTCCATATATGACATTTAGTAGATAATAATGGTTATCGGCTCGTTGAACTTATACGTCATCTTTGCCACAGCCACTGTATGGATTTCTGATATTAATGAGACTTTGGAAGGGTTGAAGGTGGCTTGAAAAAGGTGGTTAAAAACTTAACATTCGAAGTCTTTTTTTTTTTCTTTTTTTTTTGGTATGCAAGTTTTTCGAAAAAATAAGAATATTGGATAATTCAATTTTATTATCAAAATTTATATTAAATATATTTTTTTTTGTAACCGACAAGTTCACATTTTTCACACATTTTATAAGACGAATATGTGGGTGGATTGCACGTATCTAAAAAAGCTTCATGACACATTCTTGTGCCCTTAAATTTATAGCCTTACTTGCATTTGAATTTTTAGTGTTACAATATGAGGTAAATTAACTACTCAAGCTATATAATAGTTTTTTTTTTTATTATATCAAAAAAGAAAGATCTCAATATAAAATGAAAAAATTATAAATATAAACATAATATTTTAAAAAAATTATTGTTAAATATACAAATACAATTTAGTTTGTACAAAGATAAATTTTTATATTAAATACAAAATTATTGTATTAATTGTGTTATCATAATATTTTATGTGTATTATTAACCACTTAAATCAATCATTGACAACCATAATAATACAATAAAATATACAAGTTATATATCTTTTGTGGGATTCAAAATCATGAATCAATAATAAATTAATAATAAATTTACAAATAAAACTTAAGATAGTGAGTTTGAATAATAGTATATATCACCATAAAAGCATAATAGCAATAATTAATTATTCCTAATTCAATTTACTTCATGAAGCACCTATAGATTTTATAAAGTAAATATAATTTAATTTTAATATTTTTACAATATAATTACATATTTATTAATATATTTTTAATATTTACTAATATTATATTATGAAATAAATAGTATACGATAAATAGATGGATTTCATTCGCACGTTTGTATTAATTATATTTAATAAAATAAAAAAATATATAATTCCCAATTCCTTAAAAAAATTATATAATTTTCTTTTATACTCATAATAATTTACAAAATATTTCTGAAAAATATATTAAAATTCTACATGTTTATAATGCCTAATTTGGCAAATTTGAAATTGGCATGGAAAGAAAATTCCTTCATAATTCACGCACGTGCGGGAAAAGAACTTTCCAAAAATAATAATCTTAAAAAAAAAAAAAGGAAGAAGAAAATCCGCCAGGCGTTGTCTCTGCATTTGGTCGCCTTCCAAGATTCACCAAACCCACTGACACAAACCCCGATTCCCGAGAAAATCCACAGACACGAAAAGCTTCATTCATGGATTCCCGGAAATTGTCAGCTTTACTTTCTTCTCTCGTCTCTCAAGTAATCCTCCTCCTCTTCCTCTTCCCGTCGTCTTCTTCAACCCCTCACTCCCTCTCATCCGATTCCAATTCACAAGAAAACCTCTTCCCTCTCCTCCAACATTTTCTCTGTTCCCAAGAAATCCTCACCTCGCTGGTTCTCTCAATTTCCCGGAAACGGAAGAGAACCCTTTTTCCAGACCCGGAATCCGAACCGACCCACGAAGACAGATACTCCCCGCCGAGAGAGGTCCGTCTGACTCGAAGTCCCGGGTCGTTCAAGACCTGCTTCAACATGACATCCACGACATTCGAATGGCTCTCCGGCTTACTCGAACCGCTACTCGAGTGCCGTGACCCGGTTGGTTCGCCTCTCAATCTCTCCGCAGAGCTCCGACTCGGAATCGGCCTTTACCGGTTAGCCAACGGGTCAAATTATTCCGACATCGCGACACGATTTGGGGTACCCGAGTCGGTGACCCGGTTCTGCGCCAAGCAACTCTGTCGAGTTCTCTGCACTAATTTCCGGTTCTGGGTCGCGTTTCCTAGCCAAGATGAACTCAAATCTGTGTCGAATTCTTTCGAGGAACTAACTGGTTTGCCGAATTGCTGCGGTGTTATTGATTGTGCGAGGTTCAAGATTGTTAAAGACGATGAAACATGGAAGGAGGATAGCATTGCAGTGCAAATCGTGGTCGATTCTTCGTCTCGGATTCTGAGCATTGTTGCAGGTTTTCGAGGGGATAAACCAGATTCAACTGTGCTTAAGTTATCAACTCTGCACAAAGATATTGAAGAGGGAAGGGTATTGAATTCGAATCCGGTTTATGTCAATGGGGCGGCAGTGAATCAGTACTTGGTTGGAAATGGTGGTTACCCTCTACTTCCATGGTTAATTGTACCTTATGAGGATTTTCTTCCAGGTTCATGTGAAGAAAAATTCAATGCAGCCCATAGATTTCTCCGGGTTCCTGCATTGAAAGCCATTGCTAGTTTGAAGAATTGGGGGGTGTTGAGTAAACCCATCAGAGAGGAGGTTAAGTCTGCTGTGGCTTTTATAGGTGCCTGTTCAATTCTGCACAATGTTTTGCTGATGAGAGAGGATGATTCTGCATTATGTGATTGTTCAGGGGATGATTACGATCATCAATTCCATGGGGAGTTTAGGAATTTGGAGGATGATTCGAAAAAGGGTTTCGAAATTCGTAGAGCATTGGCTGCAAAAGCAGCAGAATTTCATGATTCAAGATCGATGCAGAGTGATTAAGAAGCTTGGCTGCTGGAAATTCTGTAATTAGTAGAGAACCAAGATGATTGGACATGGGTTCTTCTTCTTCACACATTTTTGAGATAGGTAATTCAAAATTCTTTCTGGATAATAATTTATGAAGTTCATTCATGTTGATTTTCTGGGTAATAACTGATTTGATTTGATTTGATTTAACATTAATCTCAATAAAAAAAAAAAGCCCCCTTCAAATTTGTTCTTTCTTTTCTAGCTTAAATCTTTGAGTAGTATTTGAAGAGGCACTCAGAGCTGCATCCCTCTGATAGCTTTCTTTTTTTGACTTTCCCTTTGTATTAAGAGGAAAATGTACATGTCGAAAACTTGATAGAACATTCATGGAGTTAAAAAGAATCCATCCATGGCTGCTTCCCCATTCATTTCTTCTTATTATTTGTACATGTTGGAAATATGGACTGTACTTTTTCTGCCCAAATCCAACACCATCAAATGGTATGCAGCTTTTCACCCAGACAGTAATTTACCTACAAATCTGATTTGCTGAATGATCTTCGTCTTGAGCTGTTATTGATTATCGTAACTAAGAAAATTCTTCGGAAACGTAATAAATTCGTTGAAACTTAATCTAACTCAGTTACCTGCACCTCTAACAATACATTAGTTAATTAAGTTTTTGATTATATTAAATTAAGTATTGTAAGTCGATCATTATGAGTCCATAACATACTTACTAAGTGATAACTTCTACATTATCTCGATAATTTTTAAATAGAGAAATTATGAAATATTGGTTTTGATATACAAAATCAAACACTTATATATATATATATATGTATATGTATTTACTTATATGATTTCTTAGTTTCCTTAACTTGCACAATCATTGATGGACAACTTTAAACCATTGTGCAAAATTGTCCAATTGATTTGATGTTCAATATTGAAAATGTAACACCATTATACTCAAACTCTAGTTTGAGCTACTAAATAAAAATTTTGATAAGTTATTAAATTAATTTGTAAAATTAAATATTTATTATAATTCAATTCTTAATATTTTTCGTTACAATTTGATTATTTAAAATATTTTTTATTTATTTTAAATTATTATAATTTTTTTTATCAGTAAATAAAATAAAATTAAACATTTAAATCAAATAAAAATTACGAGAAATCAAATTATAATTTGTGTCAAATTTTAAGAACTAATTTGATAATTTATCCTAAAAAAAAACGTACGAGAATTGCGTTATATTTATAATAAATATAAAATTTATATAAAAATTATCGATAAATTCGTAATTATTTTAACTATTATATACAAAAATTTATATTTTAAATAATAAAAATTTGAGTTTAGCACAAGACTGGATCTTGGCAATATTATTAGGGAACCCATAGACTTTTGATTTGTTTACAACCGGGTCCCAATGACCCTGTAAATGACCCGTTACCCGGATCCGGAACTCGACCCGGATCCATAGGGCCCTTAAAGTTTCCGTCCCCTTCCATAGGCCGCCCAGACCCAGACGACGTCGACCAGGCCCGCGAGTGGCTGATTATGTATAAATTTATAAATAAATTTAAAATATATTTATTTTTAGTAGTTTATATTTAAATAAATTAAAAAATAATATAAATAAGATGATAAAAATTAATTATATATGAAATCTAATGCAAAACTAAAATAAAAAAATAATCAATTTTATATATTTAAAATGTGTCTTCATGTTAATTTAAATTTTTATTATTTTCTAAGAAAATTTATACGCGTATAATGAATTAAAGCAATATATATAACGTCCTTATCACGTCGAATTTAACGGGGGTGGCATGGTTGGCCAACATCTAACGGCGTGTTACTACCCGGTTCAACGGCTTTGACTGAACCTTAAACGGCAACCCCCGGGTAAGTATTCTACTCAACTTTCTTAGGGAAAGGACGTAAAGGAGGTCCGTCGTCGTTTTACAATATTTGACTTCTCGCCAACCCCTATATTACATATATATATATATATTAAAAAATATTATATAAAAATATCACAATTATGAATATTTTGATATATTTATACAATTATGGAAATTCTATATTATTAATATAACTTTTTTCTTTATAAATTCATTACAAAATATTTTTTTTATTAAAAATTATAATAATTTCGTTAAAAATTAAATTAATTTAATCACCATAATTTTAACAATATATTAATAAATTAAATTTTTAATATTACTCAATTAAGTATTAAGTGAAATTAAATAATTATTTAATTAAATTTTGTTAGTTTTATTCTAATTATATTTATATATAAATAAATAAATAAAATTTCAAATGGTACTCCAATTTTTGTTAGTACAATAATGGGTTAGGTTAACAATAATTGACCCAATTGCTCTATAAATTTGATATGCATAATAATTTTTGTATAGGCAAATATACATACACACATATATATATATATATATATAGCACTTACATGTTAAAATGAGTACTCCTTATTTAATTTTGGGAAAAAAAAATATGTAAATGCCATTTTTATTATTACATACGATGACTACACCAAACATACAATAGACACGTATATACATAGTCAATCAATATCATAACATTCACTTTTGAAATATAAAAAACTATATATATACTCTTGTATACCTAATTTTTTTGGTGGGACAAGTAGGGATTTAAAAAAAAAAATTATGGTTTAATATAAATAACTATATATATATATATATGTACATGTATTGAAATAATGGCCAGCCATTATTTCAATGCCTTATCTATTACTAAATTAATTCATATATATATATATATCCCCTTTAAATGATATTAAATTCCTATAATTTATAGTTTCATTAAACCTTGTAAATATTTAAATTAAATATATATTTTTAACGACCTTTTCTAAAAAAAGTATTTCGAGACTAATTAATATGACGTCAGCCAATAACTATTTGTTGAGTAAACTTTTTTTGTGGAGTGCAGACACACCCACCAACTCCCTCTGCACCAACCCTCTTACTGCCACGTGTGAGTCAACCACGTCGTAGGTCCCACCACTTCCTTGAACCACCAAACGCCGTCACCACGTGGTAACCCCCATTTATTTATTTATTTTAATTTCATATTTTGTTTTAAAAAAATTTTAATTATCTTTATGCCAATTATAAATAGTTAAAAGTAAAAAATATATATATTATATTTATTTACAAATAAATAAATTTCTTAATGTTGGCGGTTAATTTATCTCTAAAAATTATGTAAGAACTTCTAAATGTTTAAAAATTATGACGTCATAAATATTTTAAATGATTTCATTTATAATAAAATAATTTAAGTTACATAGAACAATGGGTCAAAAAATGGGCCCAAGACTGGTAATGCTAACACCCAACATCACCTCACCAACCCCCGGCCGGGTTGGCGGGCGGTCTAACCACCGCGTATCTAATCCGAACCGGTTTCTGAACCTCCATATATACCTCTCCACTTCCATTTCAAATCTCAGGTAACCTCTAAACCACTTCCCAATTCCAAATTCAGGAGGGGATCTCAGAAGTATCAGAAGAGCTTTCATCAATGGCCGCCAATGGAGAAGAGAACCAATCTCAGATCGGGAGGCACCAAGAAGTTGGCCACAAAAGTCTGTTGCAGAGCGATGACCTTTACCAGGTTTGTATAAAGCATCATACGGTCACGTTTTCGTTCGATTTGGTGGATTATGGTGTAACTTTCGTTCGTTCTTTGCAGTATATACTGGAGACCAGTGTGTATCCGAGGGAGCCTGAGCCGATGAAGGAGCTCAGAGAGTTGACTGCTAAGCATCCATGGTTGGTTTAATTGGACAGATGATCACTCAGATTTCTATATCCTTTTGTTTTAAAATTAGATGTGTTCTCTAATTGAATGATTTGAATTTGAATTTTGGAAATTAACAGGAACATCATGTCGACCTCAGCCGACGAAGGGCAATTCTTAACCATGCTGCTCAAGCTCATGAATGCCAAAAACACAATGGAGATTGGCGTTTACACTGGCTACTCTCTCTTGGCGACAGCTCTTGCTCTTCCTGATGATGGAAAGGTCAGCTGTTTAAATTTTAAGTTGATTTCGTGAATGAATCAAATTTGCTCATAAATCCTCTCTTCAATCACGCGATCTAGAAAATAATTTTAGTTCGTCTTTTGCAATTGATTGCTGCAGATCTTGGCCATGGACATTAACAAAGAGAATTACGAGCTCGGTCTACCTGTAATTCAAAAGGCTGGCGTTGCTCACAAGATCGAATTCGGAGAAGGCCCTGCTATGCCTGTTCTTGATGAGATGCTTACAGATGTAAGTAAATAATTATAACTATTTATGACTAATTTTATTTGCATTGATTGCTTTTGAACTGCAATTATATATTTGATCCTCAAATTATTATATTCTTATCTTCTCTCCACTCTGACATTCCTCTGTAATCGCAAACGTGTTAGGTAGGTTAACTTCTGTTTTTGGCCGCCCCCAAAAAAATATATAATATCACCTTTAGTGCCAAAAGTGTAAATATATATAATTGAATTATTCTCTGCGGTGCTACGCAGGAGAAGAACCATGGATCCTACGACTTCATCTTCGTGGACGCTGATAAAGACAACTACATCAACTACCACAAACGTCTGATTGATCTCGTGAAGGTCGGGGGTATAATCGGCTACGACAACACCCTATGGAACGGATCCGTGGCGCAGCCAGCAGATGCGCCGATGAGGAAATATGTCAGGTATTACAGAGACTTCGTTTTGGAGCTCAACAAGGCGCTTGCCGCTGACCCTAGGATCGACATCTGTATGCTCCCGGTCGGCGACGGAATCACTCTCTGCCGTCGGATTAAATGACCGGTTTAGAGTCCAAATCACATGGTACCGCTAATGCAATGTCGTATGTAATTTTTTAAAGCTTTATTTTTATTTTTCGGCTTCCGGCCATTTTTTATTTGCGAAATGCTATGGATTTGTATTTTTAATGAACAAAAAAATGCGATGATTGAGGAATTATTATAACTACCATTAATATGTTGACTAAAATTTACGTTTTGGTACACCCACTCTCTACCAAAAGCTTCCCCACTATTCCACATTATATACACACATGCTTATTCTAAGTATATATATATATATATACACACATATATATATTGACCACTACCTAACAAATTTTATAATGGACTAGAAAAATTAACAAATATTCTTTTAATTTATACAAAAAAATATATTTTTGTGACTTATATCTTTACGGTTTTTAATTTCTGATAATGTTAACGTAGTAACCTAAAAGTTAATATTATTACGTTATATTTACATATTACTATTTTGAAATTCATAAAAAATATAAAATTCTTTTAATAGTAATTGATTTATAATAATTAATTGAATCGAATTGAATTAATAACTTAATTTTTTTATTAATGATACTGTAATGACAGAGTTTTAACTAAAATTAATATTTTATAACAGATGCGTTACTAATTGAGACACTCGTAATAAATTAAATTTGATATATCATTTAATTTTTATTTAAATTGAATTTATTTTTGAAGAGTGTGTACGATATTAGATTATCCTTTATCATTATTATACTAGATCGTCGCATTTACAACAAATCAACTTATTAAAGATAGTACGCCATCGATCTAGTTGAAATATGTATGCACGTATATATAGTTTTATTTGTATTTCCATGTGCAAAAAGACAGTTCACCTGCCGCCGCATCGGAGCACTTTCTGACCATCAGGTAAAAATTTTGAGTTGAGTTAAAATATCAGTCAATTCTTGGGTGTTACAAATCCAATAAAACAAATATTTTTTTAATTGAGTAATAAAAATCAAATAAAGGTGATTAAGGTAAGAAAATATAATTTTGTTTAATACATAAATTACGATAACATAATCCCATTTCATTTTTTTTTATTTTTCAATTTTTTAAAAATCGTATTATATTTTTCACTTAGGTTATAACATTTTATTTAATAATTACTACATGTATATTAATTATTCAAATACTATATATTAATTTATTACAAAATATTAATTAACACAATGGGCTCTATCATATAGGAAAATCCAATATACTTGAATGTTATTTTGTGGGCGCATGGCCCATTTTCACTTTGTAAAAATGTGGTAGATTCAAGGTCCAATGTAACGTGACCGATTGGAAAAGTCTTGTTGTTGCTATCTACTATATAAAAAAAAATAATTATAATATAACATAACTATAATAAATTTATATAATATTGCAATAATTAAAAACAATTATTTAATATATATATATATAAAAGAGCACGTATAAAGCACGTAGATAGATCTCGTAATTATATAAACACGTATTATAATACAATTTTATATACAAAATATATAAAAGTGATTCAAATTAATAACTTATTTTTTTAAAAAAAAAGACATATTAACTATATAATAAAAAATATTGAACCGTCAATAATTATTATATTATTGTTTTTAAACAATAAACTAAAATTATTAAACTATCATACGTTAATCATTGATATTCTATATATATATATATGTATATATTTATTTATTGAATTGAAATTATATTTATAATTACTCCATATTATGAGACTTTTACATAACGCAAGCGTTACTACTTTTCCTTGGTTGCCATTTCTCGTTTCCTTAACTTTTAGATTATGTGTGAAAGTGTAAAGTCGCTTTTAACTCCTTTGTTCTTGCCTGCGCGGAACTTGCTTATACACCATGTATTATTTTATTTGTATATTTTGGAATTACGTCTATTTTTTTTTTTTTATACGAGATTATGAGTTAAATTTAAATATTATAATTGGTATATATATATATATATTACGTAATAAAATTAATTAGCTAATAACTGCCCTAAATAAACTAAATTAGCCAATTAATTTAAGCAACTTTATTTCTTAATCCTTTCCGGAGTGGACCGGTCAAAAGATGTCTCAGGCCAGACATTCACGTTCTGAAATTAATTAGTATATTCTAATTGTTAATGATTATAAATTTATATTATATTTGTAATAAAAATTAAAATGCAACTGTCACAGAGCAAATTACAGCGTAGTTGCAGGGAAGAAGACGGTCACTGCAAAATCCAAAGAGATACAAGTTCATTTCGCTCTTCTCTCAATATTCTCTGTACATTTATTGCAGCTTTTTCGTTAGACCCACACATCTTCTTCTTTACTGCCACCTCTGGTTTACCCTTTTTTTTTCATTTACTTTTTCCACGTCCTTTTCTTCTTGCTTGCCGAGTAAGACAATATCCACACATTATATATATATATATATGGACACACTGGCTATGGATACCATAAGTAACCAAGAAATCTAACAAACCCAACTGAAAACACTGATAAATATCTACTTCTTTCTTATTTTTCCCTGTTCAATCGATTTTGATGGGGTCGCCGGAAAACTTCTCCGATGAACCGTTGACGCCAGCCGGGAGACTATTTCTCCGGCCGGAGCTGAATACAATCATCCACTCGGTAGTCGGGGTCAAGGACGAGGTCAACGTCGAGGCAGTGAAAGCCGTCATCAAGGACTCCGTCATGTTGCAGCACCCGAGATTCTGCAGCCTCCTGGTTCGCGACCGAAACGGGTTGGAGCACTGGAGGAGAACCCAAGTGGAAATCGACCGCCACGTGTTCGTGGTCACCGACCCGGTGATTCCATCACCGCCTTCCAAGACAAGCCTCGACGAAAACGACGACGTTGAGAGAAGGTTAACGGCGGTGGTAAACCAATACGTGGCGGAGCTGTCATTAAGTACGCCGCTCAGTACTGATAAGCCTTTATGGGAGATTCACTTGCTGGTGGAGTATAGGTGTGCGGTTTTGCGTGTGCATCACGCGCTTGGGGATGGGATATCGCTGATGTCGATGTTTCTAGCGTGTTGCAGGAGGAAGGATGACGGCGACGCGCTGCCGAGTACGGTGGTTTCTAGTTCCTCCGCCGGGAAGGGGAAGAAGAAGGAGAGGAAGATGACGTGGAGGAATTTGGTTCGGTGGTTATGGGGGTTGGTGACATTGGTGTGGTTTAACATTGTGTTTGCTGTGGAATTTGTGGGGAGAGGTTTATGGGTTCGTGACCGGAAAACGCCGATTGCCGGCGGGGCTGGCGTGGAACTCTGGCCGAGAAAACTTGCTACTGCCAGATTCTCTATTCATGATATGAAGCTTGTGAAAAGTGCCATTGCCAAGGCGGTAATTACTAACTTCCACACCCACACACAGCCACAGAGAAATGGCGGATCTTCCATTTTCAAATTTGACTCTGCACATTAGTTTATTCCAACTGCTTGGTTTTTCTTGTTGAGCAAATGATTTATGTGGGTGTTTTCTTTTTCAGAAAAAATGTTTTTCTTTCATTAAAAAAAAAAAAGGGATTTATACATTTTTTTTTTCTAAATTCTTTTGAAATTTTAAGAACAGGGTGTTTTGTAGATTTGACTTCTGAGATTAACATATATAGACATTCATTCTCTGATCAAGTAAGAACAGTAGAACAAACATGTGGTGGAGAATCTATGGACATAAATGGAGGCTGGTTGTCCTTCTCAAACAGTTATTTACCTTTCCTTTTTGAGTTCATTAGTGCTTCTGCATGTGGGTTTTGTACCAAAATGAAATTTGATGTAATAATAATTGATTTCTGTATAATCTTTGCTAAATTATAATCTCATATTGTAAAATTACTGCATGATTGATTAAAATTTTCAATTTTGATGTCAATGGTATTCACATATATTGGTTAATTGTATATTCTACAATGTATAATGCAGACCGTTAATGATGTTCTTTTTGCGGTGGTATCCTCCGGGCTGTCGAAATACTTGGAGCATCAATCATCGACGGGTATGAATTCCTTTCCAACAAACTATTATTCGATGTTTAGTTCATGATCTTATGCCCCTGTATGTTTACCTTTGCCTTATGTTTAGCTACAGTTTGAAGCAACTTTTTAACATGTTACAGTAATTTAATAGTTACTATCTTCTTAAATAATGCTCTAGAATCTTTTATTGTTAGGTCTGCAAAAGAGGATTTGTATAACAGGAACCGCCATGGTTAATCTAAGAGAACAGCCAGGATTGCAGGTAATTCACCTACTATCTTTTCATTTCTCTTCTTGAATTGGAACTACTTTATATAGCACTGTACACCTTTACCTTTCTTGGGTTTGAATGATCCCTTGAAGGTACCATGAGTAATATTTCATAGTAATTCAGTATTATATCTGAGGCATTATAGATTTTTTTCCACATTCTTCATTTTGGGTTAAAAATTCCGAAAACTCTTACGGGTGGTTAATTGGAAAATGTTTTCTTCCGAGCAGGAACTATGTGACATGATGAAACGCAATTCAGGAGCGCGGTGGGGTAACAAGTTTGGCATGATTCTCTTGCCCATTTACTGTCAAAAAGCAGGTGCAGATCCTCTGCAATATCTAAAGAGTGCCAAGGCAATTATAGATAGGAAGAAACAATCTATAGAGGCTCACTTCTCTTACAAAACTGGAGACTTAGTAATGTCCTTGTTTGGACCAAAGGTGAACATGATCTTAGAAATGAGTTTCTATTGATTCTTGAAGTTATATAAGAAATATGTTGAAAAACTCTTTTATGTTTCTTATTGCAGTATGCTAGCTGGCTAAATTACCGGATTTTATGTAACACGACCTTTACGATCTCTAATGTGATTGGTCCTCAAGAAGAGATTACCATTGCGGGCAACCCTGTGACGTATCTTCGCGCGAATACATCTAGCTTACCTCATGTAGGCTCTCTAACTTCTCATACTTGCTTCCTGTTTTATTTCGGATTATCATATTTTACTTACCCTGGCAACTTGCAAAAATAATCTCCTAGACTTTTAGAGAAATATGTGTTGAAAAATCAAACTTTGCTTTAGATAAGATGCCACAGTAAAATTAACCTGTGAATTTGAAATCAATGCCCCGTATTGACCATCATAAAAGAATATTTTGTAGTTTTATAAGAAAAATAAGGGTTATGAATTTACATAAAATACGACAGTACGATTAATTCCTGAATTTGAAATCACTACTTATATATCATGTATTATCTATAACTCATAAAAATATTCTGTAATTTTAATAAGGAGAGAAATGATTAAAGATTTATCCAGTGTGAGATATCATGTTGTTCGAAGAATTTTAAATGTTATCGGAGTAAAAGGTCATCGACAAATACATGTATTATTCGATAGATTCATTGGCATAACAAGAATGTATGTGATGGTTTGCAATGCAGGCACTCACAATGCACATGGTGAGCTATGCAGGAAAGGCTGACTTGCAAATCTTGGTGGCTAAAGACATCATACCTGACCCAGAATTTCTTGCCAAGTGCTTTGAAGATTCTTTGCTTGAAATGAAGGAGGCAGCCATTGCCACCACAAAAACCTAAAGAAGCTCGAGATTTGCACAGAAGCCAAAACAAAAAAGAGGAGGATATAGATTCTTTGACATTACAGAATACGTTTTGAGGATGAATTTGAAAATACAAATAAGATTTTCCAGAAAAGAAAACTATTTCTTTCGTATTAAAACTTCGTGTCTTTGTAATCGAATGTCCTTACTCGTATATCCTCGTTGAATTGTTGAAATTGTAAACTTTGTAAGAATTAATAGTAGATTCTAAACTGGTAAACCAAATTCTCAGTTTTACTAAATGAAGAATTATACATAAGTTACTATCAGTTCATAATATATATATTAAGTAAATTATGTTTTTCGTAAGCTTTAAATTTATATTTAAAAAATAAAATATAAAAATTTTCATTATGTCGATTAGTATAATTTACTTTAAATTAGATTCAAAAAAATTGAATTTTAATATTAAAAAAATTGGTAAAATAATAATAAAATAGAATTATTTTTTAGGACTCAAAGAAATTGCCCAAAAAAATGAAGAAAAATGTCAAGAAATTAAGAATAATATTTTTAAAATTTTAAAAAATTAAATAATTCAAACATGTTGCGCCCCGTAAATCTTATCCCCTCGGCTAACTAATCGTCTTAAAGCTAACAGTGAAGTTTACGCGGCGGAGTAACGACCGGGAAAAGGAAATGAAGGTGGGAATGATGGGAGTGGTGCACAGAACTCCTCCTGCTACCTCACTCCCTGTTCGTAACGTCAGGTCTAGGGCTAAATGCTCTTCGGTTCCTGGTAATGCATTATCTTTTTCAATTCAATTGTAATATTATACATACATGCATACATACATACATACATACATACATATATATAGCTTGGGTACTCACTCGGTTCGTTAGCACTTTTAGTTACTTAGTAATTCAATCTGGTTAAATTGTATGAAGTGGGTAGTATTGGTCTTTCATGTGTTTGAATTGGAAAAGATAATCCAGTAGATTATCTTTTCTGAAGTGGGCTAATGAGGTTTTTGAATTGAGTAGCAAAGTGGTTAAGTTAAATGATGTAGTGTGATTAAATCCAGTAGATTTCCACCCATAAGAAAATGAATGTTAGAAGTGATGATGCTGTGAATTTTGCTGTCTCTTCGGTTGGGTTAGTGTTCAATTTCTATTCAAGTCCTGAACTTAATCATTAAAGTTTTAGAATTGAATCATAATTTTCATATCTGAATCTGTTCGGTTGCGCTTTGATTTTCTTAGTGTGAATTGGAAGCTGCCAAATTCCAACTGAGAGAGATGATTACACTTATTTATGGTTGAGTTTGATTCAAAAAGTTAAATCTATATGATATGAATGCGATAAAGATTTGCATGAAAATGATGTTCTAATTGAAGGGTAGATACAATTCACTTTTGTAGCTTGTTCCTTGACTAATAGATATACAAATATGTCACTGTAAAAGTAATTATATACCGAATATGTAAATTATAGCTGAATTATACTATTAGATAATATGATCTTGAATAGAATAAAAATAAAATAAATTTAACTAAACATAGTGTGTCCATTAAGTAATTCAGTAATATAGGAATTGAACAAGAAGAACTGAATGGGATCTAGAGTTTATGGTTTTTCTTACCTTTATTTTGGTCCAAAAAATGTGATGCCTCAATGATTTTTAATGAGGATGGAGTTGAATAAAAAAATTCTACCTTAATAATATTTGAAGAATGGGTTCTTAAGATCGTTTTTCACAGATCATATCTCCTTCATCAAAGATGTGGCTGTTACTCAACCTCCTGATCATCTTCCCCATTTGTTGAGAATGCTTCAAACTAAAGGTAAGGTATTGATATTGTTACACCGTTTACTATAATGTATTTGATGCATTGTTTCAGTCTCTTTTCTTGTAATCTTGATATGCAATTATGAGGTTCTGGAAAGAGTTGTTCATGTTGCATGAAATAGAAAAATTAAGTCAGCAGATCAAAGATTAAAGTAAAAGACAAAAAAAAATTACATTGTTCGATCAGTGTGTCATACTCTACAATAGGGATGGATCTAAATTTATTATAGAAGACTTCTAAATATTACAATGTGATTATCTTTTTCTCTCATACCCTAGTTCCAATACACCAAAATCTCACAATGGAGTAATAATCTTGGTTCTAAAGGCGAAAAGTATGTATAGTATAACAGCTCATTTTCGCATTGGGTGGATGGTTCTTGTCTTGAATGTTTATAGTTAACCGGTTCCTAGTCTTTGTTATAACATGCACAGAGCACCTATTTTTTATAAGCAGACTGGCCTGGTTATTCCAATAATAATCTATTTTCTTTGCTGATAAGTGAAGTACCCCGAGAATAGATTACATATGGAACAATGCTATGGATTTTCAATCAATGACTATTTGCATTAAGAAGCAAATATATCACTGGTGAACTAATGATTGCATCAATATACCCTACGCATTCTCTGCCACTTTAATCCTTCGCGTCTGCAAATTGATCATGCATGAGATTTGAGCAAATTTTCTTCAGAAGAACTTCCTCCATGTATTTAGATGTTTATACATGATCTAAATCTGATCCTGCTTAACTCGAGGACTTATGTTTTAGTTTCTGTCTTGTCCTCTTATTTACAGGAGAAAACATCCTCTCGCCGGGATGTAAGCAAGGATTGATCCCTCTTGCTATTCCTCTTTCCAAGAATCCTGCAGGTCAGACGTGTAGATATTATAAGCTATTCATTTGCCTCAGGCAGTTTTTCAACAAAACTTTCTTCTTGAGTAGTCTAGCGATTGTTGGTTCATTTCTTAATAGGTTCAATAACTGCATTGCTGCGTTGGCCAACTGCACCACCAGGGTAAGAGATTTGAGTTTCTGATGTTCCATCCTAGTTTATTTCCATTTAATGTATATATTGGTATAAATTTATGGCTAAAAACATCTTTATATGGTCATTGCTATTCACACAGAATGGAGATGCCGGTGGTGGAAGTTCGCAAGCATGGCGTGTGGCTTTTGGCAAAAAATGTAATGCATTTAACCAAGAGCAAAATAATGTGTATTACTAAATGGCTTGTACTCTATAATAAATTAGCTACAAATTTGTGGGTTCTACTACTTTTTATGTTGGAATAACAGGATTGAAATCCAGGTAGATCAATATATTCAACGGATTTTGGTAGAAGAAGATGCAAATGGCTTAAATAAAAGTAAGGATGAACTATATCATGCTTCAGCAGAGGCTGGTGAGAAACTTTATAAAAGAGGTGATTTTGCAGAATCTCGGATTGGAAGCCTCGATAGTTATCTTTTAAAAGAGGTAGCAAGCGGAAGTTGTTTTAATCTAGTTAATAGAGATCGACAGTTGTGCAGTCGCAGATATTTTTATTTAGTATAGATGAAGAAAAAATATTTGTTAGTTATGCTGCTAACTGAAGTATTTTATTGTAAGTACCTCAGGTTGGACTGTTTCCAGATGTTTTAGAGCGTAAAATAACGCGGCATTTCGAGCAAGAGGATCATGTAAGCTTTTTTCAGTTTTTGGTCATTCTACAAGAACTGTGAATTGTCCCATCTCGAGCTACTCTCAACAACATTTTATATTCGTATATGGGTGGAAGGTTTCAGCTTTGGTTACGGGAGAGTTCTATACCAGGAAGGACCTCTTTCCAGGATTTGGACGTCCTTTTGTATATTATGCAGGGATTCTGCAGAGGTTTGTGCCTATCTTCTGGAGCATTTTGATTGTTCTCATAGTGTTGTGAGCTTCACAGAACTGCTCTCTGAGCAACATTTGAATTGTAGGGTAGGACAGCTTTCAGAAGCAAAAGATGCTGCAAGGGTGGCATTGAAATCACCATGGTGGAGTTTAGGCTGTGCGTACCAGGCATGGGACTTCATTTGACCATCTTATGTCCTTCCTGATTCTATCATCACTTACATATTCCATAAATATATATGTACATGATGCATATCAGGAAGTTGCTGGTATTGCACAATGGGAAGATGAGCAAATTGAGTACATCAAGGAGAAGGTGACAGAAGAGGGCAGACAAGAGGATCTGAAAAAGGGAAAGGCACCTGCCCAGGTATACCTTCACGGCATTCTAACTTGTCTGATTTTCTGTTCTGTAAATTTTTTCCTGTTTGTTAGTTGTGCACTTGGTATAAGGGAAAATGAGCATGTAAGACTACAGTTCAACTATGAGAGACCATGTTCATTTCAATTTCTTTGTGTAGATCGCGTTGGATGAGGCTGCATTTTTATTGGATTTAGCTTCAATTGAAGGAAACTGGGTTGATTCTGTGGAGCGAATTGCTGAATGTTATAAAGAAGCTGGATTGAATGAAATTGCAAGATTCATTCTGTACAGAGATTGATAAACAATAAGGATATAAACCCACAATCAAAGGGTCTTCCTTTTTGACATTTTTAAACATTTTCACAAAGATTCATTACAGTACTTTACAACAAAATGCAAGACTTGGTAGATACATTTTGTGATTTTGTGATTATATACAAGTTGAGCTTCCTTTTTTATATGAGATGGATTAAGTAGCTCTCCTTGTCATTGAGCCCTTGCAAGTTGAATAGGAGCCTGAATTTCTTTCATGGGTGCAACTGTTAGTTGCAGACTAACAGGAGAATGTGCAGTGAAAATCTTTAGCCTTGGATCAATTGTGCATTTATGAGTTAAAATGTAAAGCCCCTGCTTGGACAATTAAGTTTTTGTATGGAACAGGCTCTGCATCAGATAAGTTCATAGCAACTCATCAAATTATCCTTCATGTCAAGAGCTGCGCTGTAACTCAGTTGATCATCCCCCCTCGTGTGAGCTTTTAAGATCGGGGGTTTTATCCAATTACATGCCCATTAGAGAAGGAAAAGGAAACTAACTACCCTTCACCTTAGCAGAATTGTAAATTTACTATCAAATTCTGATCTGGAAAAAGATTTGGTCTTATTAGTGATAACGGATGTCAAGTAAGAATCCCTTTTTGATTAACTATAGGAGTTATTCAGGTTTGAAATGCTTTAACATCCCACATATATACATTACCAATAGACACTATATACCATCTCTCTCTCTCTCTCTCTCTCTCTCTCTCTATCACTCATGAGGTAAAAAAAAGAAAAAAGAGAACAAACTCTCACCATCTCAAATCCTCAATGTAAAAATCAAACACCAAAGTAACAAGAAAACCAAATTAACTGACCAGTGAATTCCTCACTTACTGAACTACATCTTTCTTCTTTTTCTATTCTTCTTATTCTTCTTCTTCTTCTTCTTCTTCTTCTACTACTACTACTACTTCTCTCTGTCATTCATGAGGTTGAAAAGAAACAGTGCAAACTCTCACCATCCCGAATCCTCAATGTAAAAATCAAACACCAAAATAATAAGAAAACCAAATGAACTGACCAGTGAATTCCTCACTTACTCGACTACATCCTTTTACTGCCATGATAGCAAAAGAAATATTCTCATGAGGCCTTGTCTTAGCTTGTTAGGCTTTATTTACTCACACCTTAGCCACTGATCGAGGATCGAGGTTTCTTGCCGCTACCTTTCTTCCGTCCAACTAACAGCCTCCTGAGAAACCCAACTCCTTGCTTCTTACTTGGGCTTGGCACAACGGGCAGAGAAGCAACAACAGTAGAGCTCCTGGTTTCAGTCTTTGAAGCAGAAGATGCTTCTGTAGTGTATACCACCAAGGCATTACAAGCATTGGAAGGAAGAACTGCTTGAGCCTGTGAGTCCTCAATGCATGAAGCTCCTCTAGTGTTTGAGGATCTAGAAACATCTGCTTTAAAACCATCTTCGGCTAGCATTTGATCGCGCAATGAAGTGCGTTTGTGCAACTTCTTGTTATAATTACTTGCAGCGGTTGCAGAACATGTCGCAGAGAAAACTTTATCTAAGAGTACTGCGTCTCGTGGTGTGGCCAGTGCCTTTAACTGTTTCCCCAGGTTCATTATAGTTTCCTGGCATTCTGCCAACTTCACAGAAGCTGCTGTTATCTCCCAACCCTGCATGTTTGACCAAGAGCATCAACAGTTGCTAAAATTTTCCATGAGTTGATACAAAATTATAATTTTCCCAAAAAGTAGTATATAAAAATTGAACGATTTGTCAATAGCTTACATTTTCAGATTGCATTCCATCTTGATTTATGCTATATTTTGCCGGTTCCTTCTTCGCAACACTGTTTTCAGCACATATTGCAGAAGTCAATACTTGTTTCTGAGAAGAAAAATTAAGAGAAAACCCATAAATAATTTTTTTACCTTTCTAGCTGGAGTTGAAGCTCAAGACATGTTGCTTCTAGTTCTTCACAACAATGATTTTTGTACTCCAACTCAACTTCCAATGATGAGAACCTCTGGAATACCTCGTTGAGTTTAACTTTGGCAACTGAAAGCTGGGTGTCAAGCTCTTCATTGATGAACTTTTGATTTTCAATTTGATCCTCAATTAATTCCTTTGATGCTTGCAGAGATTTCAGCTCTGTCTGTAAGTTTCCAATCTTTTGTTCTGATTCCCGAAGTTTCATCATTAGCTCTGCACTATTATCAGCTGCATACTCCAGCCTGTCTTCCATGTTCTTCATCTCATCTTTCAGTTTTTTGTTTTCTTCCTGAATATTAATCTGACTAGTTTCCATTTGAAAGGAAAAGTTTTGATCACATGAAGAAGAAACCTGTTTCAAACATGCTCCTCGCTCAGTACATGTATTATCTGCCTCCGATACATCATATAAATCCTCTCCAGCCTTAACTTTATCATCATTTGGTGGGTTGTTCTGACCAAAATGTTTCTTGCTCTTATCCCTAGAACTAAAAGCATCTTTAGGAGTGGTATAGTTGTTCAAGATCCAGTCCAGAACAGATGAGAGCTCGTTAGCAAATTTCTCAAGATCAGATCTCCCATTCAACAATTCATTACAGTTATGGATGAACTGCTGCAGAACAAGATTCAGTTCAGATCTTTTCCACTGGAAAATACAGACAAAGTAATCTGCAGAGGATGCTAATGGTGAGGAACTTTGATCTCTGTCAGACCAATTATCACAAGCATGATTACTGTCTAAAGATTTTATATTGATTCCTGCAACCAGCTTGATGATTTTACTGATTGACTGATGCAGGTTGCACTGAGTGTCAATATTTAGTGTTCCACTTGATGGATCTATGACTGGAGATGTATTTGGAGATTTCCAGGTGATATAACCACTGATATGGAGAGGATCAAATTCTTTAGATTGTCCTGATATTGCCATTTTATCAGTTTTCTCGGTATTGGGAAGACTAGTGCCAGACAAAGCAATCCTAATGTCCTCCAGTAGTTCCACAAGACTTCGTTTTGAAATTCGTGCTTGCTCTAATAGTGCTTGGAGAACAACCTGAAGCCAGTCAAAAGATTCTCCAGCTGCTACTTCTTTTGAGTTCATCTGTTTCACATCGTTGAAATTAGAATCACCTTGCGTTACTGGTACCAGTTCAGTAGTAGTTGAAGTGGGGTGACATGTCTGGTTTGAAGGTGTTTCAACAGAGATGATGGCCAACTTTTCCATCTCGACAAAATCATCCATCAAACTCATCTCGGAAATTCCACTGACACAGCAATCCTTTGAATTCCTGAGTCTCTCATCTCTGAAATGCTCCAGTTCTGAAATTAATGCACTGGCCCATGACCCAGAAGAGCTACCTCCATCATCACTACTGATGTCAAAGCCAGATATCAGAGAAACCTCGTTTGAACTAGAACTACGCACTGCCAGCTCCATAGATTTCTGACCTTTTGAAACTGAAAGCTCTTTAAGAAGAGCGTCAACCTGCAATACTCTTGAAGCTGGCTGTGAGCATGGTACTTTTGAAGAATAAAGTTCAGGATTCATTCTTATTATTATCTCTTTAAGATTCTTGTTTTCTTCTTGCACATCATGTAACTGCTCTATGAGGAGATTGACCTTGTTCCTCGGAAACTCGTGAGAGCTTTCCACCATTGGGTCTCTCACAATCAATTCTCTTCCGGGATTCATCTTTTTCTTCCTCATCTCCATCCTGTCCCTTCCTAATATCTCAACTTCACTCCTCATCTTCAGCATAGCTGCAGGACCAGGCAGCCTCTTCCGCATCATCAGGCGTAATTTCTGACATTCTGCTTCTAACTTTGAGATTTTCTTCACACCTTCCAGATACTGTTTATGTGCTAGGTCAGCAGATCGGCGATTGTATTCCATCTCTTCATTTCTTATCTCGAGCTCCTTCTCAAGAACGTGAAACTCATATTTTAGAAATGCATTTTCCTTTTCTGTTGAATCTGATCTTACCAAAAGTGCACTGAATTCTGCTTCAGCCTGAGACTTCCTCTGTTGTAAATCTTCAACCAACTTATCTTTAACTAAGAGAGCCTTAGTCAGATGAGTATTCTCAACAGCTAACTTGTCAAGCCTTCTATTTGCCTCACTTAATTTTTCCTCCAATGCTTTCTTTTCATTATCGAGTTCACTGGATGCCTTCATAACAGCACCACGTGTCCTTAGCTCCTGCTCTTTCCGAACAAATTCTAATTGCTGTATGCACTCCTTCAATGCAGCATCTGAATGAATCATCTTCTCGTTTCCCACCACTCGTTTCATTTCATCTAATTCTTTTACCATCAATATTGCTTCTAGTTCTGCCTTTTCCTGGCCTAAAAAAAACTTATTTCAGTAATTGGATTATTCCAAATACCCACATGAAAGATAGCAGAAGAAATGAAAAATCACCTGCAATGGCTTCTTGTCCTTTCTTTGCTTGACTTGCCATAGAGTCGTCATCTTTAGCAGGACAATCAACGAGGACTGAAGCCAACTTCTCGCTTAAATTTTTCACAGCTCTCCGCGATCTAAATTCTCCATTTGAAGAAAGGGTTTCCACCTGACTTAATCAAATAATGACAACTCAATCATATTTAGTATTCTCATTGATCTTGGGTTTAGTATGAAGAATTCTGAAAGTAAGTGTTTCTCAATCTTAAACCGGATGCCGAATTGAAAAGGTACTGGAGAGGTTCTAAGCTACCTCTTCATCGATTCGACTAAGCGAATTGTTGACTTTGTCAAAAGATTTATTATCTGGGGATTTTTTCCTCCAGCGCCAAGTCTTGGAATCCATGATATAAGTTCTGTGGAGAGGAACAAAAAGGGGAAAAAAATCAAACTTTCTCTCATCAACTTAATGGAGGTGATATTTTTGCTCCAAGAACAATGTAATGGCAACTAACACAAAGAGATTAACAAACAGAAATAAAAGGTTTGATTAATTATTCAAAAATTTAAGCTGACAATAACTAGCCCAGGTTAATAATTCATACTATATACTAATATAATGAAAGGAAATATCACTGAATTAGCAAAAAAAATTAGAGTTTAATATAGCAACCACCACAGATGGAAATTCATAAAACAATATGTCGAAAGTGTTGTATGTAATCAGAGATCCAACAGGGGTTGAGTACAGATTTGAAAAAGAAAGATATTGTCATCTGATTTTCTCGCTAATCACTGAGAAGTACAGTAGAAGAAGGACATGGAAATGGGAAAAAGAAGGCTCGGAATCATGATGCTTCTCAATTAATTTTTCTATCATTTAATAGTAACTCATTAACTTTTAATGAATTGCTAGTTCATTGTGTAATAACTGAATGGTTAGATCCCTAATCTTCCATATTTATCCTCGAAAAACCAAAAGCTTTCAAGTCACAGCACACTCAAAAAATGAAAATCCAAGCTTGTACCCAACAATGGCCTTGTAGTTACAATCAGACCCATAAGAAAAACAAGCTGAAATCTGCCATGAAACCAAAATCCCAAGAAAGAACAACCTCCGGAAAAACAAAAAACACCAACCCAGAAAAAATAAAAATCATTACTTTCAGTTTTTAGCCTCTTTACCTGAGTGGTCTAAACCAGACCCAGAAGTCTTATTAGGAAGAAGAGTTAGGCTAAAGCGAGAAAGATGAAGAAAATGTGAAATGCAATCAAAACAAAGAAGAAAGAGAGAGAGAGAGAGAGAACAGAAGGTGAAATGTAGTAGAAGAGTTTGTTTTACATTGGATGCTATGATTCCACCGACACTTTACTGCACACCGAGGAGTGATGATAAGAAAGAGAAGCCATGGGAGCTGACCCAAAAAAGAAAACAAAAGGAAGCGATGAATTCAAGCAAAGTGAGACATTGAAGGGACAAAAGCAGAAAGAAAGGAGTAATCAAAAGCGGATAAATTTATTTATGAGGGTGGGAAAAGAACAGAATGAGGATGCGGAAGAGAGCCGTTAGGTTTGGTAATTTTCTGTATTTGGATCCGTTTGATTTTTGTCGTTTAACGAAGGAGACAGTCAAGATTGCTGGATTTTTTGTGTGAGTTACACGCTCCCTTATTCCTTACTTCTTTAATTACTTTTTTCACTGTGGTTTAATATATATTTACTTTTACCAACGAAGTAAAAATTAAAATTACTGTTTACTTTTCTGAAACATCCTCCACCTGGAGCGGGTATTCCGCACGCGCACGAAAGAAGCGTGGGTGGAGAAACTTGGATAAACAATATAAAAGTCTAATTTTGTCGTCGGAATTTTTTTAATGTTTCCTTAACACCATCTATTTTTAATTATAAAATAAATATTTCAATTAAATATTAAAATATTTGTGATTCTTATAATAAATTAAATTATTTATTGTCAACAATTTAATATAATTTTTTTAATGTCAAATAATTCTTAAATTTGTAAATAAAAATTTTATTTAAAATAAAGAAAAATACTATTTTAAGTGTCAAAAAATGAGGTTAATCAATATGGAAAAAAGTTAATAAAATTTCATTTGATTTTAGCAATTTAATTAATTAGCTAACTAATTATAATGATTTGGGTATGTTGCTTACACCAATATGTATATATATATATATATGTGTGTGTGTGTATGTATAGTTGTAGCAATATATATGGTCTATATTTTTCTCACATTTTTTTGTGGTGGGTGTGACTTTATTTTGGGACCAAACTCTCAACGAAAATTTAGGCCAAATGCTTTTAGTGTCAAAGTTGACAAAACATAAAGTTTGATGAAACGTGCACCATCCATCATTGTTGGACTTCATCACCTCTTTCTATTATTTCCTAAGTTTTATTATAAAATATAAAAATAATAAATATTTTATATATATTTTTTACTATAAATATATAGAATTATATAGACGAAAACATTAATTTATTTATATTACAAAATTTTGAAGTATGATATAATTTAAAGTGAATAAATTAATATATTTTATTTAAATATTATAAATTTAAAATTTATTATTTTATAAATATATTATGAACTAACCGGTTTTTGATTTTATATTTATAATAATTAGTTAATTAGTACGTAAATGAGGGTCAAAAATATGGGAACTGAAGAATTTATAAATTTATGTAAGGCAAGTGTTCGTAAATCAGAGTGGCGCAGCGGAAGCGTGGTGGGCCCATAACCCACAGGTCCCAGGATCGAAACCTGGCTCTGATAAGTTGTAATTTTTTACGTTTTTTTGAAGCGGCGTCGTTTTCCTGCTTGCTTCACTTAAAATGCAAATTACCAACGACGTCGTTCTCCTGCTTGTCATACAAAACGCGAGTTCTTCAACATTACAGACCGTGGACTCGGCCTGTCTTTGTCATGAAGTGTAAAAACAAAGCCCACTGTCCAAAATTCAAATGACTAAATAATTATATATATTTTAAAAAACTCCTATTTATCTGTTATATACATATGTATGTATAATTAATTATATGCATTATTAATTTTATTAAAATTTTATTTGTTTACAGCTCATACATAAGCTATAATTCTGTTAAATGCATTATTAAATAAAATATCTATACTTATATACTTAGTTATAATTGAGAAAAATATTTATCATTAAAAAAACTATATGTTAAAAAAAATAATCATAGATAAATTTTATAATTCATAATTATTATTATTGTTACTCTACGTACAATTTTATGTGGTCCATGTCACTAAACTATTTGGACCGCAAATTTCAACATCAGGAATATAACAATCAATATTTTCAACAACCAATATGATACTTAATTAAATTAACATTTACACTATTTTCCAAAAAAAACCCATTTTAATTCATTAAATTTTAAAATAATATATAAATATTTATTTTTGAAATAAATTAAAATATTAATGAATTTTATTTAAAATTCTGAATTAATTTATTTTAATTTCTGAATTTATATGAAAGTATATATTTTTTTTTATTATGATAAATTTATAATTTATATTAAAGTTGGTTCGTAACTGAATTTAACTGGTTCAACCGCTACATAATTAAATTAAAAAAATTTAAAATAAATTATTAAGTAATTAAAAGTATTTTATAAAATATTTAATTATTATAAATAATTATATTAGAAAATAAAAGAAAATTGATTAGTTTGATATAAAAATTTTGAGAATTAATTTAGTAATTTTAATTTATTTAAAATAATTCCGCAAACCGACAAAACGTTAAAACCGTGATAAAAGACGGCTGACGAGGGTATTATCGACCAATCATTACCACATCAACGCCCGTCTTCCCAACGATCTCTTTTTTTTTTTCTCTTTCTTCCTCCAGGATTACCAACGCAATCCCCTTCCTCCTCCGCTAAAAATCTTGATCCGACTCGCTGAGCTAACTCATCGCAACTGATCGCCGCCGAGAATTTCTTCACTCCATATCCTCAGTCTTGAATGGAGATCTCCTCGGCCGAGCCGCCTTCTCCGATTGGCGGCAGTAGTGGCGGTGGTGACGCCGCTTCTGTGTCCTCGCGATCGGTAAACTCTTATTCATCGTCGTCTTCGTCGTCTAGTCCTTCTTCCGTGAAGAAGGAAGAGAGCGTATCGTCTTCGGCGGCGGCTGTGGCGAGGTTCGATGAGGAAGAGGAGGAGGAAGAGGATGTTTGCAGGATCTGCAGGAACCCAGGGGATGCGGAGAATCCGCTGCGTTATCCGTGCGCGTGTAGTGGAAGTATCAAGTTTGTTCACCAAGATTGTCTCCTTCAGTGGCTTAATCACAGCAACGCTCGGCAGTGCGAGGTTCTTTTCCAATTCTTGCCCTCCCTCTTTTTCTATATTCGGTCTTCGGTGTGTTCGTGTCCATCTCGTACACATGGGTATATTTTTCTTCTGTGCGATTATGTGGATGCCTATGTGCATAGTTTGATAGGTTTCTGGGGCAATTTTGGGGAACTGCTGTGAATTTGGAGGGGATTGTGGTTTTGGTGAGCATGGTCGATGATAGCTGAAATTAAGGTCTGATTAGGGTTTAGTGGATCTTTTCTTTTTTGTGCTAATTTTATTACTCTTTTGAAGTATTGCTAAATAATTCAGTGGATTGCATGTGATTCCTGTGAGTCGCTGTGTTCATGAAATGTATATGGTGATTGGTTTCTCTTTTCATGATTTGAAGTGGGTTATTGGTTTGATAGAGGTTACCAGAGAACCTTCGTTTAATCGTCCACCAGTGGGGAAGCATGAGGAAATGACAAGGGAAATGCATGTTTTTTTATCATGAGAGAGTGAGAGAGAACAAGTTTAGCGATCGTAAAGGTCAATAAATGTTGTAAATGTTTTTTATCTAACCTGAAAATCATCAGATCATGTAAACTGCACTCTTCTATGCTATGAACTTTGAATTGAGTCAAATAGATTATGTATAAATGCATAAGCTGCCCGTTCTAGTTTGATCACAGGCAATAACAATAAGTTCTTTGGAGAAAGAATGACATTTTTGGTATATATTTTTGCTTTCAGTCGTGGGTTTTATTCATTGTCTTTTAACATCTGATTTTGGTTTCTCTATTTCTCTTATTGACTTTGAAATTATAGTAGTTATTAGGTAGTCTCAAATTGTTAGGGTCTCGAGAAGATAGTTTTGAGAAGGAAGTTAAAGTTGAAGCACATATTTGTTAGTTAAGATAGATGAAGTGCTGCAAGTGCATTGTCGGGCTTGAAATTTAAACTCAGCATTTATGTGCAGATGTTTGTGCATGTCAATATAAACGTATAAGCTAAAGCTTTCTTCTGTTTTCTTGAGTGCACTTTATTAATTTGTATTTCAGTAGCATCTATTTACCTTGCAGGTTTACTTATTGCTGTGTTTTCCCCTCATTTCATTTTCTCTGTGTGTATTTCTACCATTAAAAAGAAGTACTTGATGAATAATGCAGGTATGCAAGCATGCGTTTTCCTTCTCCCCTGTTTATGCCGAGAATGCGCCATCAAGACTTCCTTTCCAGGAGTTTGTAGTTGGAATGGCAATGAAAGCTTGCCATGTTCTGCAGTTCTTTTTACGCCTTAGTTTTGTACTTTCTGTTTGGCTCCTTATAATACCTTTTATTACATTTTGGATATGGCGGCTGGCCTTCGTAAGGAGCTTTGGTGAAGCCCAGAGATTATTTCTAAGTCACATCTCAACTACAATTATTCTTACTGATTGTTTGCACGGATTCCTTCTTTCTGCTAGCATTGTGTTCATTTTCCTTGGGGCTACTTCTTTGAGAGATTACTTCAGGCATTTACGGGAGCTTGGAGGGCAGGATGCTGAGAGGGATGATGAAGGGGACAGAAACGGTGCTCGTGCTGTAAGGCGACCTCCTGGGCAAGCTAATAGAAATCTCGCTGGTGATGGGAATGCTGAAGATGCTGCTGGAGCACAAGGAGCTGCTGGTGCTGGTCAAATAATAAGGAGGAATGCAGAAAATGTTGCTGCACGATGGGAGATGCAGGCAGCTCGCCTTGAAGCACATGTTGAACAGATGTTTGATGGGCTGGATGATGCTGATGGTGCAGAGGATGTGCCGTTTGACGAACTTGTTGGCATGCAGGGTCCTGTGTTTCATTTGGTTGAAAATGCATTTACTGTAAGTGTGTTTTCCCTCTTTTTTCTTAATTATGTTTATCTCCCTTGTTTCTTGACGTGTACATGTACTGACAGTCTGGTGTTATATATTTTTTTATTGTTCTCATTTTTTTCATTTTATCTTTGATCATTATTCCCTTTTACGATTTGCATGGAGATCCTTTGAACAAAATAAGAAATGACATGCCCTTTCTTTTAGTGTTCAATCCCTTTTGTGATTAGCCAGTAGAGGCTAGATATAGTGGTAATTGGCTTAGCATGCTTTTATTTTGCATTAATTTCATGTATGTGCTTCACATCCTTTTGAATTTTTGGTCGTGTATCATAATTCTCAGTACTGTATGGCCTTTTAGTACTTCAGTGCATGATTGTAAACCATATGTTACATGACAGCATCATGTCTAGTTGCTCATGTCACATGTTAGCTATCACAGGCTTGGAGGTGTCCTGCAAATTTAATCAGTGGTTGCTACTGCTGCATGATGCTAACTCAAATCCTTTCTGCATATCGTATGAAAATGACAGCTTTATTGTTGTAGGGTTGATGTTTGCTCACCCATTTGCTTATTTTTTGGATGATATACAACCAGTTGCTTTCCATTGATTGTCAGAAATAAAATGCCTACCCCCTGTTTTGAACTTTTCTGTTACATTTCATGCCAACTGGGTCTTATTCTTTTGCAGGTCCTGGCAAGCAATATGATATTCCTTGGTGTGGTTATCTTTTTGCCCTTCACTATTGGTCGGAGCATACTGTATTACGTATCCTGGATTTTCTCCTCTACTAGTGGTCCTCTGCTCTCAGCAGTTATGCCACTTACAGATACCGCCCTCTCATTAGCAAATACAACACTGAAGAATGCATTAACTGCTGTTTCAAATTTGACATCTGAAGGCCAAGAAAGTGGTCTGATCGGCCAAGTTTCAGAAATGCTAAAAGCAAATGTTAGCGGACTAAATGAAATTTCAAGCAATACAAGTGCACCAATTTCAGCCGAGCTTTTAAAAGGGGTTACTGTTGGAACATCTCGGCTTTCTGATGTTACAACTCTGGCTATTGGATACATGTTTATATTCTCTTTGGTTTTCTTCTATCTGGGCATTGTTGCTTTAATACGGTACACTAAGGGTGAGCCATTAACTATGGGAAGATTTTATGGTATTGCTTCTATAGCAGAGACAGTTCCATCTCTTTTCCGACAGTTCTTGGCTGCAATGAGGCATTTAATGACAATGATCAAGGTGGCTTTCTTGTTGGTCATTGAGCTTGGGGTGTTCCCTTTGATGTGTGGATGGTGGCTAGATGTTTGTACAATCAGGATGTTTGGGAAGACAATGTCTCATAGAGTCCAATTCTTATCCGTTTCTCCTTTGGCAAGTTCATTGGTTCATTGGGTTGTAGGAATTGTGTATATGCTGCAAATAAGCATATTTGTTAGCCTTCTTCGGGGGGTATTGCTCTTCATGTTCTTATTACTTTTAGTAATCTGGTTTCCAGGACAGTACCTGTTTTCTTACTCATCAGTAACCTTTCTTTACTTGTCATATGCAGGTCCTGCGCCATGGAGTTTTATACTTCCTTCGAGATCCAGCTGATCCTAACTATAACCCTTTTCGTGATCTAATAGATGATCCTGTTCACAAACATGCTCGCAGAGTTCTGTTATCTGTTGCAGTTTATGGGAGTTTGATTGTGATGCTGGTATTTTTACCAGTGAAACTTGCAATGCGGGTGGCACCCTCCATTTTCCCACTTGATATATCGTATGATACTATCTGTTTCAGTGGTATCTATTATCTTTCTGTATGTGAAGTTTTGATACCAGATATAACCTTTATTTTTTTGAAATATTTGCAGGGTGTCAGATCCATTCACTGAAATTCCTGCCGACATGCTTCTCTTTCAAATCTGCATTCCTTTTGCTATTGAGCATTTTAAATTGCGAACAACAATAAAATCTCTCCTCCGTTATTGGTTTACAGCAGTTGGCTGGGCACTTGGTTTGACCGACTTTCTACTGCCCAAACCCGAGGATAATGGTGGCCAAGATAGTGGAAATGGAGAACCAGGGAGGCAGGACAGACTCCAGGTGCTACAATTAGGTGGACAGGATCGTGCCATGGTTGCACTTGCAGCAGCTGCTGATGATGCAAACAGAAGCCTCCTTGGATCAGGGAACCCTGATGTTTCCGAGGAATATGATGGTGATGAACAGTCCGACTCTGAGTAAGTTGTGGGAGTTATATTTGTAATCTTATCAATCATCTTTCTTGAGTAAATTTGTTTATAGTTTAGTTGGCTGAATTCTTTGCTTTTAAGGAATTGTATGCAGATTCATGAATGGGGAATTATTTCATAAAAATTCATGGTTTTAGATCATGCCATTGTTTAGCCTTGTATAGAAAGGGGTTTGGGTTAGGTTTTCAATATTTTCTTTTATTATGTCATATGTTGTAAAAAAAAATTAGGGTCATAACTATATTTTTTATCCACATTTATTTTTCCTAGATTTATATGTAAAAAGAAAATCTGTGTCTGCTTGAGTAGCGGATTAATTATCTGTTTTACTTCATTTTGGTTTGGCTTGTTCTGGTTTTGGATAGTTCTTTTTTTAACTTAAATCAATTGTAGATTCTGGGCATGTAGCCACCTGAGAACGGCAATGCATTAAAGAAGTTTTTGGGTTGTTTGTTTGCCTACATGTCTTGTTATTGTTAGATTGAAAATGCTTGCTTCCCACTACCTCGGACCTTGGGGATGAGAATTATACTTAAAGTGATGCTATTTAGCAGGTACGGCTTTGTACTGCGTATTGTCCTCTTGCTGGTGGTTGCGTGGATGACCTTGCTTGTCTTCAATTCTGCCTTGATAGTGGTGCCAATTTCACTGGGACGCTTGCTTTTCAATGCCATACCTCTCCTCCCAATAACTCATGGCGTCAAGTGCAATGGTAATATGACCTACAGAATCAATCTTTAATTTGATCTGCCTTGTATTTCTGGGATGGAAATCCTAATAAGCTCATGGTTCATTTCTTCTTAGATCTTTACGCCTTCATCATTGGGACATACGTCATCTGGACTTCCATAGCTGGAGCTAGATATTCTATTGAGCATGTCAGAACAAAGAGGGCTGTGGTTTTGATAAGCCAAATTTGGAAATGGTGCGGCATTGTTATGAAGAGCTCTGCACTTCTTTCAATATGGGTAAGGGTCTTTCTTTGTCATTTTCTTTAGGAACAGTTATATTATCTATTTATATAATTTTTTTTATCAAATTTTTTTAAACCTTGAATCTCTCTCTTTGTTACTTTGCAGATTTTTGTTATTCCAGTATTAATTGGGCTTCTTTTCGAGCTTTTGGTAATTGTGCCGATGCGAGTTCCTGTTGATGAAAGCCCAGTTTTTCTCCTGTATCAGGACTGGGCATTAGGTCTAATTTTTCTGAAGATCTGGACAAGACTGGTAACTTATAATATCACTTAGGTGCATTTCCAGCCTTACAAAATGAAGGCTTAACCTTCTGTTTGCATCTGCACAGGTTATGTTGGATCACATGCTTCCATTGGTGGATGAAAGCTGGCGAATTAAATTTGAAAGGGTGAGGGATGACGGTTTCTCCAGGCTGCAAGGCCTTTGGGTGCTTCGGGAGATTGTGTTTCCAATCATGATGAAGCTATTGACAGCCCTATGTGTACCTTACGTGTTGGCAAGAGGAGTTTTTCCTGTGCTAGGCTATCCGTTGGTCGTGAACTCGGCAGTCTACCGATTCGCCTGGCTCGGATGCCTCTCTTTCAGTCTTCTGTGCTTTTGTGCAAAAAGATTTCATGTTTGGTTCACAAACCTTCATAACTCCATACGGGACGATCGATATCTCATCGGCCGCAGGCTTCATAACTTTGGTGAAGACTTTGGAGAGAAGCAGAATGAAGCAACTAGCTCTGAAACACAGAATTCTGATTCTAGAGTTGCGGGTTTAATCCGACATGACAGAGAAGTCGATATGGGTTTGAGGTTGAGACGTGCTTATTGAGAACAGAGGTTAACTCGTGCCAACAGTAGGCCCCAAGGAGGTTTTTTCTGTCAGCACGAGGTTTAATATAAGCAGTAGGTTTTGAGCTTTTAGTAGGTAAGTTTGCAGGCTGTGTCTCCTCCATGCAGGTCCTGGAAATGTGATTGTAATTTTAGAAATATAATAATTCGTCTCTGTGCATATTACGACTGTTGACTTAGTAATTAGAAGGAAACAGAGTTGGGAAGACCTGGTTTTATTTACAGAAAAAAGATTACTGTAACGTGATTATACTTAGCCGAGCTGAAGCTGATATATATTGCCATCAGATTTATCTCGCTCTGCCTCCGAAACTTCCAATCCATGTTTTGCAGTGTTTTAATTTTCAAACTACATGGTAAGATTAAGTTCTGTGTTTGGTGTAATTGGATATGATCATTTTAATTAGGGTCCAACTAACGTCTTGGAGAGAGTGGTTTGGTTTATTTCTTTTTCCCTATCTTCTTATACGGTATACAATATAATACATGTAAAATATTTAGAGATAAAATGCATGTTTACCTAAACAAGATTCATAGATTTCTTTCAAAACACTCTTAAAAGAGCTACTTCATAGATTTCCACTCCTCCCATTACAATTAAAGACGACCAAATTCTGATCGAAGCCAAAAAAAATACCATAAAAACCAAAAATCAGTTTATAGTTTAATCGTTTCGATTAGGTCCATCTTTTCATTCAAATTTTCAATTTGAACATCGCTTTGTAGTTTGTATAGTTAATCGTATAGAATTTAAAAACACTTAGGTTTTTCCTCAGTTTTGAAAATTCACAAGACGGCCTAAAAGAAGAAAGCAAATGCACACACTTGACAGAGAACCAATCAATCACCTTGACTCTTAAAACTTTGAGAATCGAAAGACCATCAAGTTCCAAACCAAAAGGCAAAGATAGCAAGGAACATGGAAGTCACAATCTTCAAAATATCTTCTCGCAGTATACACACCAAAACCAGTACCTACTCAACTAAACAAATTCTTTCGGAAAATATGTCAAAACCACAACTACAGGGGAATCTACTTTTAAGTATCTCAAAAACACATGCTCACATATAAACTCAGAGGTTGTCATTCAACGACAACGAGGCCAGTTGATCAGCCGGATTACCGGCCTGTTGTTGTTGAGCAACACTCCTCAGAACCTCCATAGCCTCGGCCACTTTAGCTTTTAGTGCTTCAGGTGACTCGAGCAAGTGCAAAACTTCAGTCTGATCCATCTCCAGAAGCATCCCGGTAACCTTGGCTGCAGCATCAGGCTCTAGCTGTTCCACTAGTGGGTAAAGATTCTCGCCGAGCATCTACAAAATGCCAAGACCGTACAAATTTAATCACCTAAAATATAATTTTTTTTTAAAAATGCCAAGGGTATAAAGATTTTTGTACAAACTTGTATAGCAGCTGATGCGGATAAAAGAAAATTAAGCAACTTAACTGATGAGAACTGATCACCCCAATACAATGTTAGTTTTTGAAGTAATTTTGTATGTTCAGTTCTCTTTAAGCAATAGAAAAATTGACCATTTGGAACATTTTTTTTCTAATATCACTAAAACCTAACGTCTGGCATTGGAAATCCATGTGCATATCATGTTTTTAAAGACCCAAAAGCCGTTCCCTAATCAAAGCACAGAAGATGCATACCGTCCTCTGTTGCTCTGAGGTTGCATTTGCAAGTGCTGTGGCTAAAGCTCCAATAGGAATTGGCTGAGAAATTGTCGAATCACGCAGTGGCATTCCGCCCATGTCATATGGAACAGAAAGCATGCCTCCGGCAACGCCAGGCATGGGAACATCAGGGAGGCCACGCCCTGGTGGGTACCGGTAGACACGGCCCCTAGGAATCATCTGTCAATCATATGATCCATGAGATTTGAGTTATTAAGATGCCAAAACACAAAGAAACACAAAAATGAATGGGAGAACTCCAACCTGCTGTTGCATCAACGGAACTGCTTGTGGAGTTTGCTGAACAGCCCCTCCCCTTCTGCCACCAGGACGCTGCCCTTGCTGTCCTTGCTGAACCATGGGCACGAAAAAATTTGGCATAGGAGCCCCACCAGGCCTCATACCAGGAACAAGCTGCTGCTGATATCCAAATCCAGGCTGACAGAAGTACAATAATGGGAAAACAATCATTACTTCAGGAAAGAAATATATGAATGTTTGTTTGCTTTCATTTTACAGTCATATAGGAAAAGTAGTTACCTGAGGAGGAATAATAGCAGGGGGTGCCTGACCGTAGAATATCTGTTGTCCAATACCAGGCCCACCTGTGGGGTACATTGGCATTCTAGGAGCAACAGAGGGTGTCATTGCAACAGGCCGCATTTGAGAAAACTGAGCCTGTATAAGCAATAAATATCACGTATATATGTACGCACATGAGGTAAAACAACCGGATGAAGACATATTTTAGAAGAGTCAGTATCAAAACACATCACTGCCAAAGTAAGACAGGAGAAAGTATCTTGAATGTGCATTATGTTTTCATCTCATAAGAGCATCCTTTGAGAAGACAAATAACTTATAACAGGTCTAATAGTGAAATCAAAGCAAAACTTCATCAATATAAAACAGAAAAAGAAGCATCCTTCAATGCATCATGGTATCTGAGATATATTCTGCACCCTATATAAGTTCATTAATAGACTGGAATAGAATCATATTAACAATGATAACTGCAAGAGAAGTGCATGATAAACCAGTGTAGCAGTCAACATGCTGCAAGAAGCAGTAAAAAAATACCTGCAACCTGGCTCTTCTATCTTCCTTCCGCTGTGCAATTGCCACATATAGAGGTTTGCTGACAACCATTTTTCCATTCATTTCCAACAGCTATGATGAGAAAAGAAATATGAGCTTAGGATATAATCTTTGCTACTGCATGAAAACAAGTAAACTTACAGCTCTAGATGCTTCTTCAGGAGTTGAAAATGCAACAAAGCCTGATCCTTTACTGATTCCATTAGGGTCTCGCATGACCTGTTGTATTTAAGATGGAGCTGTAACCAATAGATTATCATGGTGTTCTGAAATAAGAGAAAAGAAGCACAAACCTTGCACGATGTTATGGTTCCAAACTGAGAAAAAAGCTCCTTAAGTTTATCATCACCAATGCTATCATCCAAATTCTTAACATACAAGTTTGATCCCTGAAATTTGTCTGCTGCCTCCCTCATACTCTGCTCAAATCGAAGCTTTAGTTCAACTTCCCTTTCAGATTTCTTTTGGGCTTTCCCTACATACCACTCCTTATCATCAAATTTCTTCCCATTAAGGGCTTCAACAGCTCTAGCAGCATCATCTGCATTCTCAAAGTTCACAAAGCCAAAGCATTTTGATTTCCCATCCCCTTCCTTCATCACTACAGCACTGGTTATCGTTCCGAATTCACTAAAGACGTTCTTCAGGTCATCATCGGTTGTAGACTCTGAGAGATTCTTTACATAGACATTGTTAAATTTTGTCTTGCTAGTAACAGAGTCTCTTTCTTGTTTGCGCAGAAAGGGTCCTACATAAACTTGCTTATCATTCAATAGCATTCCATTCAATTTCTCTATAGCCTTTTGCGCAGATTCCTCATTGTCGTACTGTACAAATCCATAGCCCTTTGATTGGCCTGAGGAATCTGTAGCTACCTTGCAGGAGAGAATGTTTCCGAATGCAGAAAATGTATCATGCAATGCCTTGTGGTCAATCAATTTATCCAAATTCTGCACAAGTTCAAATGATTTGCAAAGTGAATAAAGAAATAAAACATCTGATTCTAGCAGAAAGAAAAGGCTGGCAATAACAAAGGACTATACACAAGAAGATGATCATCAGATATGAATACCTTTATAAATATATTCCCGGAACCACTTTTGCGAAGACTAGGGTCACGGTGGGAATACATAATCCTAATTGGCTTTCCATTAAGAGGAGTGAAATTCAATACATCCAGTGCCCTTGCAGCTGCCAACAGTTGCAATAAAAGATGTCAAAAAACAAGACTTTTAGAGAAAGAATTAACAGAGAACACAAGTTAGAAGATGCAAATAGAAAATAAAGCTTTTCTAAGGGAGAGGAAAATTCATCAGAAAAAGTCAGCTGTAAAACGCTTCGTTATTTATTGAATCCTTTTCATACCACGGTTAAAGGCAACTGAGCCTCTGCTTTGAACCCTAATTACTACCAAATAATTTCCATCAATAACCCATATTCCACATTGTACAATTCCAAAACATCCAAGCACAATATAAACCCTAAATCTTAATAACAAATAAATTTATGAAGTACTGAGCACATGAAATTAGCTGTTCGAGTTAATCAAGAAAATATATTAATTAATTATTATATCAATCAAACTTGATATAAGAAGAGCAGCAACCGGAGTCAAGAGCAATTTACCATCTTGTGGGTTGCTGTAGTTAACATAGCCGTAACCGAGCGATCTCCGGGTCGTCAAGTCCCTGCAGACCCGAACAGAAACGACTTGACCCACCTGATTAAACGCATCGTACAGCTGCGAATCCGTCACGTTCACGTCCAGATCGCCGACGTAAAGCGACGTCGTCACGAACTGGTTCCCCACCGCAGCTCCGTTCGCATTCTGGCCTGGCACCTGAATCTGAACTTGCGCCATTTCCTCAGAGAAGCAAACCCTTTCTCTCTTTCCTAGAATAAATATTTTTCTATTTTTGGGATTTCTCTTCTCTTCCCTCTCCTCTTCTTATTCGATACACAATAAATACGAAACCAAGATAGAAAACCAGAGCAGAGCTACAAAGCCTAGCTAGAAAATGACAGCAAAAAACAGGGATAATAAAGGATAAATATCTCGTCTTTAGAGGTTTTTTCCTTTTGTTTTTGGGTTTTAGTGGAGGAGAGGGAAGGGATAGGAAACGAACGGGATTGTTGCCGGCGGTGAGCGCTGCGGCGGCGCGTGATAGACTGACACTGGGGTCGAGTAATTTCCAGGGACGAAGAGCAGATAAACTGCAACGAAAGAGAAGGGTTAAGTACGAAACAGAGGCGATATATATATCGCAGAATGGGAATACCTTCGGTGTAAACCCTAAGATGGTGTGAGGACGAAATCCAGCCGTTGGATTTAGTTGAGGTGGGGTCTGATGTGGGACCCACCGGAGGAGAAATGTGAACGGTGCTGTTGCGGGTGAAGTTAAAATGTCAGTTGCGATGAGGTTTAAGGCTGTGTGGGAGTTGGCCAGCCCACGCGTCAGTCTCATCGCGTGACGCGCGTGACACCTACTGTAAAGTGTGCGTAAAAATGTACTGTTTGAGTTGTAAATTTGACTGTTACTTTACCCGCTAAAATCGGTTTGAAGAATTTGACTCGGAATAAATTGAAATTTACTTAACCATTTTTTTTTTTTTTTTTTTTTTGTAAATCCAAAAGACTTCTCTATTATATGATTAAAATTAAAATTATTATTCACATTTTTATCACTTAATTTTAACTTAACAATTAAGTAATTAATAGATAAAAAAGATTAACTTCGCAATTAAGTTTCAAGCTTTTTTTTCTTTAAAAAAATAATAAATTTTAACGTTTAAAAAGATGAAACGGAAAATGATTACGTTATTTACATATAACCGTCACGACTAGTAACGTTAACAATCACGTGAAGTTGTTTTAAATTTTTTTCTGTGTGCTCGTGGAAATTCGAGTAATTTGTTTTCATCGAATTTATGTTCGTAGCCTGTTTTAGAACATAATTAATGTTTTTAGTTAATTATAAAAATAAATAAATATAAATAATAAAAAGTAAAAAAAAAATAGAAAATATTTAATTTTTCTTTCTCAAATTAACTTAACAAGTGTCTAAAAATTTATAAATAATAATCACGAGTTAAAAAAATAAGCTCTAAAAATATATAGTTTTTATTTAACATACGAACAATATTTGAAAAGGAATGAGCATAAACTCGTTATCCTCAATAGCAATATCAACAAAAAATCAATAGAGTTTAGTTTTCGATTATTTGAGTTTTAATTTAAAATAAAGATTTAAGTTTCGATTCTTAATTATAACAAGTTTAACATATATTATAAGGTAAAATCAATACATCAATTTTCAGTCAGATCAATCTTTATATGTTTAAAAAAAATTTAATTTTGTTACAATCGTTAATAAAAGCTAATATTATTAACTTAGAACATAAGTTTATTAATATATGATTTTTTTTTATTGGTATAAGTATTAGTTGAATGTTATGAGATATTTAACATAATATTTAAAAAAATGTGGATGTGAATTGGTCTAAACAGATCCATAAATTAAAAGAAAAACATCGTTACGATGATAACTAAAAAGAATGACGACTATGGGATTCCATATGGCTCCTTAGCCAACTCCTCCTTAACCGGGATGTCCAAATGGGAAATTACTGTAGTGGTGACTTAACTTATCTTCTTCTTCTTCCTCCTTAATTAGTTGAATCAACTCCACCACTGTCATTATTGTCCGATTCAAACCTTCCAATTGACGAGGAACTAGTCAAAGAGTTATGTCAATTTATATTTATATTTTAATATTAAATAGAATATGACGTGATATTTAACTAACATTTGAACCAACATAAAAATTTCATGTGTCAAATGAATTTGTTACGTGGAACTCTAAGTAACTGATGTTAATTTTTATTAACGGTGTAGAATAAATCAAATTTTTTTAAAAAATATATAAATCAATTTGATTAAAAATAATTATAAGAATTAATTTGAACAAAAATAGAGAATACGTTAAAAAAGCACTAATTTAACCTATATTACAATGTACTTTAAAAAAATGTTAAAAAGAATCTTAAAAATATATTAAATTATTAATTTAATCAATATGAAGATAAATTGATATCATTAAATCATATGTCTTTTCAAAAAATTAATTTTAACTATTAAAAAATAATTTAATTTATATATTATTTTTTTTTATAAAATTTATAACTAAATACAAGATTTAAGTAAAAAATACGAAAAATTATATTAGATAAATTCGAAAACGAATTAAAATCATCTAGTTGACTTCTAATCCACACCTAATTTTTTTTAAATAAAATTTAAATAATCTGAAATCGAATTATTTATTTTATAACGAACTCGTATTATCATTTAAATTAAAAAAAATAAAATTTAAGGAACATATACTTTAAATCACGCGTACTGAAATCCATTCAATTAAAATAAAATTATTATATTATTATCGGAATAATTTTAATCGCAAGAGAATGTATCATATTCATCATTTGTAACCACTCGTGTGCTAAATTTCACTCGGTGGTTAATACATTCTCAAATCAAATTTTACACAAGAGGTAACTTCTGCTAAAGCAATTTAGTAAAAGCTTTTGTTCTATTGAATAAGAATAGAGATTGGAATCAATGTAATTTACTCCTTTCAAACATGATTACAAGAGTTTTTGCTGGCACTAAACATTTGATTTAAAACTATAACTATCGCGGACTATGAATTTTACGAGGAGATTTGACTTTTACCTGATGCAAAAAGATAGTTACATAAAGCGAATATGAATCTCCCCGTGGAGAGGGACTAAAAGTGGCACAAGAAAAATGAACATGGCTGGAATTGGATTCGAGTTTTGGTTACCGAATGTTGACCGAAAGTAAATTTCGACTCGGAATCAAAAGTCTGAAACTCCTGGGTCAAGTCGAAAATTCCACTGGTGGGAATCTAGGAATGAAATTTTCTTGAAAATTTTGGGAGAATTATATACCAAGAAGATGGAAAAACATTTAAACTAATTGAAATTAATCTCACAAAAATGTAAAGCAATACTTGGTATTATTGTTCATCATATAAAAGAATCATATAAAATTAAGCATATGTTTATAATAAATTGATTGCTTTTGCAATGTTTACTTAATTTAAATTAAATGCGAGCATTGACATTTAAGAAGAACAAAATAAGAACCTATAAGTAAATTCTGTAATGACAGCCATTTCTTTCTTCTAAACATACCCTAACCTCTTTCTAACATATGCAGCATTTCTACAAAAATTCGGTACCCACTCTGTATTCTACTAAAGAAAATTTGGACATTCTCGGCATTCTGAAGGAGAAACTTAGGCGGTAGCCGCTGACCACGCCCTGCTTCCAAACAGGGTTGGATTCCGGCTACAATAAAGAAAAATCTTAATGGTTTTCTGATGCACAAAAAGGAGGCTATCCCTGTCTAGCTGAAGTTAAATGCGGCGGCAAAGCATTCAATGCGCTTCGCGTTCTCATTATACGTGCAGCACTAAAACCAGAAAATCTCATCCCAAAGAGACAAGAACTTGAGGACTCGGTGACTGTCTCTTTCGGAGTATGGTTCCCATCGGAAACCTCATGAATGTTCGGCAACTCACCACCCACATCCTGAAATCAAATCACTAAGCATTGAGATTCAAAAGATGCATGATAAATGAACATGAATTATATATGTATAGATCACATTTAACCTTTAGTCCTGATGCTGACAGAACATGTTGAAGGGGTCGCTTAACCTGCGGGGACCAACTTGTTAGGGAAGAGATACATGAACATTTTCTGATTCTTTTGATATATAGCTAGCATAATATGACTAAGAAGCAGTTTAGTTATTTCCGCCACTCATCCAGGAGGATCAAGACTCCATAACAGAGGGAGTGCTCAGCATGAGCAGCCAAGTGAGGAAGCCGCGGAGGGCATTTTCAACTTAAAGAAATTATCAGATTTACTAAAACCAAATATGCTTTCTACCATATTCCCCATCCATGCAGAAGATCAATAATCTTTTTTACTCGTGAATGGATTGAAGTGAAAAAGAAGCCATGCAGAATAAAGAACCCCAACTCCTTGCTCTTCAACCATTCAAAAACTTAGCAGTATGGTGGGATTGCAAGTCAACAAACCTTTTGAGATCCATTTGAAGCAGATGATAATTCTGGTTCTCGTGGAGAAACAGGAGCCAAAGACACAGTCTGGTGATTAAAAAAAATATCAATAAGAACAGGGAACATGATCATATCAAGAACACAAGCAGTTTTGTTAGCAAAATTAATTAGTTTAGCCAAAAATTTGACCAAATCAAAGATCAGATAAGGAAAGATAAGAGGATGCCTTCTTTAATACAAAGAATATAGATTTCCATTTCTGTAGAAAGTCAAAGTTCTCAGTCAGCCAATCGACAAGGAACTGCCCAGTCCATATTTGGTTAGCAGCAGATAAATTTAGCCTAAGATCTAAATTGAAATACTTCGTATTTAGGATAAACAAAGAAGGTCAATAGTGTCATTTGTCATTTCTAGACAATGATTTGAAATTGGTTAAAATATCAATTTTTTTAACTTCGTAGACCGTTGAGGAATAGGAGGTGTGATTTACCCTCGATGATGGCGTCACTGGCGCTGATTCAAGAGCTGGCCTAGATGAACTTGATAGAGAAGCCTACAGGTTTCAGCCGAAGTTAGAAAGTAAGAAATAAACATTCATCAAATAAGCTGAAAAGAAAACTTGAGAATTTGAGGATGTAAAACCAAGCATAAACAGAGACTCATGGCAAAATTACTAAAAGATAAAAAAAAAAAAAGATGTAATGAATTTTTTGATTCCAAGTAACATGACTAGGCGATGGATGGACTAAAAAGCTATAGGAAAGTGTTAAGTAATTGACAAATAACAGCAGATAATTTATAAACATGCAAGTCCAATATGGAGACATTTACACTGAAAAGAAGAAACATGTATGTTATATAGATAAATTCTTCAAGCATATACGTTGGTACATGCCTGATTTCGCTCTGCAGTTCTACTTTGTTCCAGATTCTGGGCAAAATCACACAACCTCTTTACTCCTTGTGTCGTCAAATCCTAAACAGGCCAAAGAATTACCACAAACCAGTACAGACAAACCATTCATTAACAAAATGTGAGCATCATTCATAACAATGTGGAGCAATGCTATTCTATAAAAACCTACCTGCTTCCCTTCAATTCGACTAATTTTACTTTCCTGTAAAAATTATAAGTAAATCAGAGTTGGCCCTATTCATGTCAAGAAGGCAGGCATATGAATGTGCTATAGATATAAAAACGAATTACTCACCAGAGTTTCAACTACATGACGAACAGACCTGACATCCTCCCCAATTCTTGCTGCACCTTCTCGTAGTTCAGAAACCTGAACGGGTTGATAGAGTCTTTTCAGTGAATAAACTTGAAAAGCTAATCAAATGACTAATTTTACAAACCAATATATTCACTACCTACCTCTCTCCCCGTTTCTCTAGTGATACCCTCAATTTCATCCAAACCAGTATCTGTTCTGTCAATTCTTGATGACAGTTGCCGCCTTGTAGCCTGGAAAATTTAGAAGAACTTCATAGAGACAAATTTTGGAATAAAGAGGGCAATCATCGGATATAAATGGCACTGAGTCAATTTAAATTTTAAAGTGAATTCGCTGGAAAAAAATTTCCACAAACTAAAGTATACCTGCAGTATATTTCTACAAAGGTTACAACAAGCATGTTTTGAACAAAGAACTCAATTTTTCATATGATGTAGAAGTACTGATTTTCTCCACAAAATGTTTGTATTTTCCGATGCTTGCAAAGGAATCGACATGGTGAAATAGAACAGAGAACATGAAAAAGATAAAAGATAAAAGTAAAAAAGAATATCAATACACAATCACAGGATTGGCAAGATATCAATCATGAGAACAGTTCTGTAAGTAGGAAGTAGCAAACAAATAGAAATACTAATGCAATAGGAAATAATAAACCTATACCAGAAATGACTTAGGAGAGTACTCTTAGCCCTAGAAGAGCATGCTTTCGCAACATTCCAAGATGGTCTCGTATCCGGGATTTTATTTACAACATTAGAAACATTAGTCTATTAATTTTTATGTTTATAATTTAAGATGTAACCTTATTACAGAAAAACAGAAAAAGAAAAAAGAATGTCTCTTATTACATTGCAACCTGAAAAACCATTTAGAACATGAAATTTTCATTGTTGTACATGTACTCCATAAAAATGTGAATATAATTTGATATGAAATTAAAACCAGTTTGATATATGAAAAACCACAGGTCTGAATTTCACAAAGCAAAGTGCAAGGAATAATAATTCTGCCATTAGAACTCAAAGCTCATACCAAAAAGAAAACCTCTTTTGTTATCACCATATAGAGGAGATAATGTAGCACTTCATAAATCTTAGACGTGACAAAGGCAAAATTTGTTGTTTACAATAAGGTATCAAATTCGTTACTACCACGAATAAATTTTGTTTCTCTTTGATTTGACAATTATACACACTATAATTGTCCTTTTCTTTGAGAGAAAACACTATATTCATCAACAATAGAATAGAAGCTAAACATTTCACTGACCAAGCAAAATCCTCCATTAATACCTTGGAAAGCAAGAGAATCATTTTAGTCAGATAATAAGTAAAAGAAACAAAAAGATACTGGATTAGCATCTAAAACAGAACAAAAAATACGATGAGATGACTCTGTTTCTATACAAAATATTATCATTTGCATTGAGAATGCGAGCTACAACTATTAGAGGGCATTAAGGATAACGGTAAATCAAGAACTTGCCGAAATTGATGAGTAAACACTCTCCAACTGTTTAGCTATGGAATCACATGCATCAGCCAAACTACGCCTCGTTGCAAACATGAAATCAGGAAGTTTCCACCCCTGTGACATTCAAGGAAAATGCAAATTATTGTCAGCCGATGGAGACTAACATAGAGGGGAAGAGAAGAGATTGGTTAGGAATAGGCTCTTATATATAGTCACGAGACTTATTGGGGAGAGGGAGAAGAGAAACAGAGAGGACTAGCCAACAAGAGGAATGACAAGTTCTCCGCCAAAAAGAAGTAAGATGACAACATGAAATTTCTTTAAATTATATTTTCATAAAACAACAAAAACAAGTATTACAGTTTAGATGGTCTAATGGGTAAGAGTAAGGGCCTAACTCTTTTTTCTTTTAAAAGAACGGTAAGCTATAAACTCTTATAACCATGTTTGGATAGAATTAGTAAATGAAATGAAAGGAAATAAAGGGAAAGAAAAAGAAGTGTGTAATCTTTTGTTTGCATATAAAACATGGAAAAGGAAAGGAATCAAGAAAATTGCTGCAATCCTTTGTCTGGTTAAGGTTTGGAAAAAAGAAAGGAAATCATAGATAATGATAAATACTTTAGTTACACCCTTTACTAAAAAAATAGTATGTTAGGTACTTTGAGGATAAAACAGATGATAAGTTCTCGAAAATTTTTATTTCCTCTCCTACCTTTTCTCCCTCTACTTTAGATGAAAGTAAAAAATAAATTGTTAAAACGAAAGAGAGAGATATTCACCATCTTTCCCTGTCCCACCTTTTTTTAAGCAAAGAAAAAAGAGATGGCTCATTTCCCATTCATTTTTTCTCACCCCTCTCAATCCGAACATGAGTCAAAAGAATTATGACTTTAAACATTAAAAATCCAAAAAACATGCATATTCTCATCATATTTCCACCGAGGAATGTCCTTTATTTCATAATTTCTTCAATTGTACACTATCCAAGATCATTACCTTCCACCATACATAGCCATATCCAACCACCACCAAAACAATAACTACGCCATATTTTCTACCACCTGCAATAAGGATATTCCATGACCAATTCCAAAGTCATGAAAATGATATGTCAGAAGACAATTTTTGAAAAAAGAATATAGAACTAAGATTCCTGCTGTCTAGAAAGGAAATCACGTCAATTTTTTCTGGAAAAAGGAATTATTCACAGATAGCAGGATACCACTGACGTACAAGATTCTGGTACACACTCATTCAAAACTGTAATTGCCATTAACTAAGAATCTGAAACTAGTGGTTCTAACCATATAAAATTCAGTTCATGTTATGAGAAACAAAGACTGTGATCCAAGAGAAACCCAATTATAAGAAGTCAGTGAAAGACAGTGATCCAATAAAACCTAACCATCCAGAAGTCAGTTCATGTTATGAGAAAAGAAGACAGTGATCCAAGATATTTTTTACGTCATCTAGTAACTGCATAGGCAGAACATGGACATGCATATTCAGGGGAAAAATAATCATTAGCCATAACTTAGGAACCAAAGAACTTAATCAATATTCATCTCATCACCTGCCATGTTTCAGAAATCTTATTGTGAGAAAACTCTACATACCAATAATGACCATGCAAGACTGTAAGAACATCAGCAGTAACTATATAAAATGATTTCAACTCCATTCTTATCAGTGTTTGCAAGTTAAAGGCGAAAAAATAATAGAAAATGTAAATTCATATCAATTAGCATATCTGTGGTGTACAAAAGATCATAGATTACAGTTATTTCCTTTAACACATAAAAGTTAAAGAAACCTGTTCCATGGGTAGTAACAATTGTAACTGGCCTGTTTAATGCCAACAATTGTAGCTCCTGCCTTAGACTGTTAACCTAAAAGAGAAAAAAAAGTGAAATTTAGATCAGCATTTTCAAATTCTAATATAAGTTTGCAGCATAACAAGTAATAATGGTCATTTTTCCAAAAATGAAAAGCATATTCAAAGACTTAAAAGAAATTAATTTGCAAGATAACACTTAACAATCATTTACAATTGCATCACAAAAAAAAAACAATCATCTGCAGCTTGGGAAAACGAACTAAAGATGAGAACAATCATAGATCGTTCATGAGACAAATTATCAAGACTAACTGTCTCTGCATTTCTTTGTGGAGATTACCATCTGTTTTGCAGTTTCCATCCAAGAAAGAGATTCTTTTAAGGTTTTAACACTGAAATACATTTTTTTCTCAATCATTAGTAGCAACTCAGTAGGACATTGAAATCATAGCTGTATGAAACTGTGAAACTAACATATTCTCTAGATTTGACAAGATTCCTTGTTCTAGTTCTAGCATGACCATTTGGACAGAATCAAGAGTCAGCAACCAAACAAGTAGATTTCTTAGAATTACAACTTTCAACCTCTTAATCTGTCGTCATTTCTCATTTTAGACCATTTGCCACTGTGATTCTCTTTTTAAATAACTTTGCCACTGTAATTCTCAAATAAACTCTTTAAAAAAATTCTGCCGAAAAACATTTTTTTTAAAACCTTGAGTTTATAGATTGATATAAATTAAAAGCCTTAATCAATCTGTTGTTATGTAAGGAAATACTGTTAGCTGTCATCATCAAGTTATGTAGGATGGCACAAGGAAACATGTGCCACCTCATTGATTCCAGATTCAAAAGTCATCAAAGCATCTTCCACCAAAATCTGCCAGATCAAAATGGTAAAGTGTTAGTTTCTTTCTCTTCAAATCTCTCTCTAGTGAACAGTCGCAGATGGAGTTTGAGAGAAAATATAGCAGGGAGAAAAGGAGTCAAAAGGTGGTTCACTGCCTAAATCACCATCAGAGACCCTCTGCAAGTTTGCTCAGATGAAGAGGTTGTTTTGTTTTATATCTTAAATCTCAGGGTTTAATTATTCAAATCAAATATGAAGGCTTAAGTTGTAAACGTGTATAAAGCTCAAGGTTTTTCTAATATAACTTTCCAAAAATCTATTTGAAGTCCAATAGTAGCCAAATTTAAAAAAATAAATCTCTTGCAACGATCCGTTCCATGACACAAATTGCAAAGCTATGAAAACTCAAATGACATGCTAACGTAATGTCATTTTAGAATTCCACATCAATAAGATCTTTTTATCAAAGTTTCCTTTTCAATGTAGCCGCATAAACCTGTATATTTTTTCTCAAATGCCAAATCTAGCACATAAAGGAGCTTTGAAAAACCTAAAGCCTCTAATCAGCTACATTTTGACATGAAGAAAGCACAGTTTTTTGTAGAAATCCTCAAAATGTTCATTGCTAACTTTATATGTTTGTCAACCAACCCATCAGAATTATGCGAATCAAAGATATGTACATTTAAAACGACACAATTTCATGTAGAAACACAACCAAAAAAAAAAGGTTAAAGATATGCCTAAACACATTTCATCATTTTGAAGGCATATTCCAACCTAGACAAAATATGTTAGCAAAGCTGTTTTAACAGCTAAGAGAATGTCATCCATCCTGTCCCAAAGAGCTAGTAATAACATACTAGTATCAGTCAACGTATGAAGAGCAATTCACACCTGAGCCATCAAAGAGTCATTGGCTAGAGGCTTGCGGACTGATGAAGTAGAATCATCCTGTCCAAGTTGCCTAAAAGCAATCTGTAATGAGTGATAAAACATTATGACAAAATATAGACAACATTGTAGAGTCAGGCCATTAAGGTAATCTGCCAATGCATCACTGAAATAAAATACACGAATATGAAAGAAATTCTTGTAGAATTGGAAGATGTAGAGCAAAAGCAGAAAGAAAAAGAAAACTAGACAAAGCATCAATCCATCAAATTTCCAATTTTATACTCTTCAGCAAACTTCATGAGCCCACTGACTCTCCTCCCATTTGCTCCATAAGTTTACTTATCAGTTTGCAGTTATGACCTATGGGGGAGTACAAGTCCATAAAAAGTTTTTGGATCTCATACCAAACATCCACTCAAGTAACAAAATTCCTTCCATCCCATACAGAAAATACTACAAGCAAAAAAAGTTTCCTAATCTCCCAATATTACTGAAAATAAGCTTGTTAACTATAAGGTAAGGATGTCTGGAAACATGAGACATCCACCAATACTTTATGGAATCTTTCTAATACTGTTACATCTTTTAAAAGGGAGAAAAAAATAATAACTGCAATGTCTAAGCTAGAACTACTTCAATAATTAAAAAAAAATGGGGACCTTCTGGTGACCAAGGCCACATTACTGCATCTGTGGAGTAAAAACCAGACACAAGGTTCTTCTATAAATCTTACAGAATAATCGAATATGTAAGTCAAAATTACATAAATAAAGAAGACCTCCACAAGATCCTAAATACAAGGTATCAAACAAAAGAAAGAAATGCACATATTTGTCATAAAATGCAAACTTCCGAAAAATCTAAGGTTTCATTTTCCCAAGAAAAAATGAAGGAAATATATTCTTCGATTGTGTACATGGTGGATAGCATATGATGGACTCGAGACAGAGAGGGGAGGGGAGAGAGAGAACAATTCTGTTACTCTTATCAAATGGAAACACATAACTAAATTCAAACTTCAGGGAGTTTGAAACTCCTGAAACTATACTGAATTCTTACTCATGGAATTACCTTAAACACCCCTGAGAAAAAATCAGAAACATTAAAAATGCCCCCTTCTTTCACAATAACAGATCCAACAATACCTAAAAGACATAAGATAACAAGTTGGATCAGCAAAATCATCTTTTCATATCAAAATACCCCAGTAGAAAGGAAGCTTGATTCCAAAAAAATAAATAAATCTGAAACAATAAATGCTGTAAAAGACATGTAAAAGTAACAATAAAAAATACATATATACCGACATAACCATATTTTTTTAGCTGTAGAATGTAGGCAACATTGACCCTTCATTCCCTGGTTATCCCTCTACTAGATTACTTCTAGTTTTATATCTATCAGTCTATGATATCCATATTTGTAAGCAGACAACTAAATTACCTATAGTCTTGAAACATGCAATAGCTCTCATGCTGCAGATTATAAATTAGCTTTTTGCAAAACCTATACTTTTTCTCCTCTTTCATTTAGGATTTCATCTAGATAACTAGTACACTCCCTCTGTCTTCTCCCATTATTACCTCTTTAGAGCATTCTCGGACACTTCTATAGCCTCCCCCTTACGTGTACTTTAGCACTAGTATTCCAGTATAAAAAGAAAACTGAATTAACATGAACCTTAACTATCAACACCTCAGTAACCACAAAAATGCTGAAGCAACTAACGTATTAACGAGAAAGAAAAAGAATGATCGAACCATATAATCACCGTCTAATGCTTATTCAACTTGGTCAGAAAACTCTTATTCCACCAATATCATAATTAAACTCGCACAAATAACGCAAATGTAAAAATCCAGTTCTGAAGTATGTATAAATTTCATGAAAATCCGAGAAAGTGATAGGAATTAAGCGGACCTGCACCGACGAGGATGGTTAACTTTCCGAGGGGAAGAGCCATGGAGAGTGACGTGCCAGTATATAAACAAAACTGTAGAAACTAGTCTGCGGAACTACGTCGTCACATGGAAGAGTTGATGAATATATGAAGAACCATCGAGAAGGACGTGAAGGGAGATTGGTGAAGAAGATGGATGTAGGTTTCTCGCTCCGCCTGGACTGCTGAGAATCAGAAACGCATCAAACCTCCTCGCGGCTTTTGTTTTGCTACGTCTCTCTTTAGTTTAGTTTTGGTTCCTTCCGATACAATACTGTGTCGTTTTACCATGAACTGAGCTCTTCGAGCATGTGCTGACATGTGCCAGATTCTACCGGACCGGACCGCACGGAAATAAAATTTAACTGGGCTACACGGCCTGGTCTATCGTGGGCTCGGCAGAAAGACCTTAGTTTATAATTGCATTCATAAATATGTATTATATATATATATATATATCAAATTTGATACACGTATATCATCCATTTAACAAACAAGGTGGTAAAATAGTTAATATTTTAACGTTCCATTATATATGATTTGTTACTTTATAAATATATTATTAGTTAGATATTATTAATTTATAATATTTTATTTAATTAATATATAATTTAAGTTATAAATCTTTTAGTATAACTATAATGATCAATTCAAATTTCATCACTTAAGTAACTATTATCATATAATAAATAAGATTTATTAAAAATAGTTTATGATGGATTTTATCGAACTCTAATCGATATATTATCATGAAGAACAAACTCACATTTCAACAAAAATATCTAATATATATTATGTTAAGTTCGAACTAATTATATTAAGTAGGTTCAATTACAATGTATTATTCATAAAGCTGATAATACAAAGTTTGATTTATATATTTAATTTTATTTCAATTTGATTAGGTAGTTATTTCTTAATTTTTTAAAAAATAAATAAATAAATTGACTTAGGAGATTAAACAAAGTGAAAATTTTATGTGAAGGACAATTCCCTATGTATCACTTAATTTATGTGAAATAACAAATAAGTCAAATGAGTTTTTAAAATTTATGTATCGATTTAAATTTACTTTTTTATTATAAACTAATAATTAATTTTACATATGATAACTATATTTATCAATTAAGTTTGATTATTAAATAAACATTACATTATTATATTTTCAATCCTTGTTATTATTTAATAATTAATATGTAAAAGTTCAAAATTTTAAGGAAATTAATATATATAGTGATGGCAGAAGCAATTAAGAAGTTATGATTTACATTCTTTACATAATAAATCGGGATGCTCGATAGGGTTATGGGAATATCCATTTACAAAAGTTTTATAACATAATAAATAAATAAATAAATAATAATTAAAAATCTTATAGGGTTAACTTCTGCTTGATAACTCTGATTGGATATGAGAGATAACGTTTATTCACAAATTTTTTACTATTCAGGATCTGGATCTTAGTCTTTATGATATGAAATTGTTAAATAAAGAAGATGAACTACATAACTCAGTAAAAATATCACACTTAACACTAATACATAAAACTAAAAGTTGGTAAAAATAAAAAAAAATAAATGGAGCCATTATTTATTTTTAAATAAATTCATTTAACATAAGAACCGTTATTTTCATACTTATTTTTATGAGTTTTCAAAACTGGTTTATGAAAACAATAAATATGATAATATTTTATTGCATATTTAAATGAACAATAACAATAAACTTACATTATTACCCACTTACCAGTACTATTGGGAGTCAATATTGATTTTTCCTATGCGTGGACTTATTATTCAATTTACCAATTAACCAGTCGTCTCCATACCTCATCTGGTAATGGGTGCCCAAACATGTCACTACCTCAGTACCCCGTCCGGTATAAGGGTGAACTATACCTGCCAACCCCTTATGGTTTGTGACTTCTCAACTTCGTTCGACTGAGTTAATATCTACGGTAAGATTTTTCCTATGCACCAGATTTGTATACCATTCCCCATGGTACCCGATAAGCATTTCATTCACGTATTTATACCATCAACCAGTCACAAATCACATACCAACATTTTATATTTATAGATCAATAATAAAACATGCAAATAGACAATATGAATTTTAAGAAAACATGATTAGGACATTTATTTTGAATCAGTCAATAGACGATAATAATAACCAAACAATCAATGAACGATAAAACAATTAAAATCAATAATTAGTAGCAATTTAAGCAGTATAAGAATAAATAGACAACACAATTATGACAAATATACATTGATCGATCACTAACTCTGCTAGTGACATGTATTCAATTAATTATAGATTTTTAATATTTACAAAACACATCGTTATTTATTATTAAACTTTAATTTACCATAAGGGGAGAAATGAGTGAGATATTTTTATCCCGGGTCGGTGTTCGAAATATTATCTTTTTTATTGTGCCTACTGACGATTCTCGGATTTCTTGATTTTTTTTTTCAGAAAAAAAATATGCGTTACGTATTCCAAAATACCCTAAAATGCCAAAATAAGCATTTTAAATTTTTTTGGTTGGTTTAGGGTTTCGGCACAGCAGCGTCGCCATGCTCTAGTGTCAGCTCCACCGCCCACAGTGACACTTCTTCTTGATCTGGCCGTTTTTTACCAAATTTGACTGATTTTGACAAGTTTTGCATAGAAACCTTCAAAAAATAGGGTTAGAGAGCCCTTATTGGTCGAAAAAGGAAGAACCGTGACCTTATCAGTGAAGGAGTTTTTTGGTGCAGCGATTCCGTCATTCCTCTCTCGTAGTCGGGGCTTCTCTTCGGCCAACCTGCAACAAAATGAGATAAGGAACACGAAGGTAAAAAAATTGAGAAAAATAGGAAACAAAAAAGGGCTCATCGAATAGGTTTTTGGGTCTTGGCTGTCGCGGCTCGGCCAAGCTTTGCTCGCATTTTTTGGCTTACCTTTTGGTCTTTTAGCTCCGATATGACTGTGAGAAGGTTTATAATTGAATTCCGAATGAGAAGGGGGGAAAAATACATTTTCGACGTCGGTGGTGGCTCTGTTGTAGCAACGTCGGTGGGCGGTCTTCTTCTTCAGCTACTGATTCGCTTTCCGACAGCCCCTCTTCTTCTTCTCCAATCTCATCTATAGCGGCTAGGGTTAGGATTTCATATGGAAAATGAGTTTAAATATTCATTTTCATTAAATTCGGACCGTCCATTCGAAAAGACGTGACCCATCCTCAGCTGTTGGATCAATTCTATTTGGAAAATGGATCTGGATCGCACAATCATATGAAATCAAAACCGTTTGATCGCGCTTGAAGGAGAAACAAATATGGGTCACTGGATCCGTTGGCACACAGATCGTCCCACGTGGATACGTGCCCACGTGTTTGCCACATGGCGCACAGAGACTGGTTGCGCTGCTGACATGGCGGTTTACGTAGCCAAAGTTTCATAAATTTTATTTTATCTTAAATTTTCAGATTTCTTTTCAAATATGTCATCTCTTATTTATATTTTTGTCATAATTTTCAAATGTATCCAAAATTCAATTTTCTTAAAAAATTCACAAAAAAATAAAAAATTAAATTATTTTAATTTATTATTCTATTAATATTAAATTATTTCGGACTAAATTTTCAAATCCGGATATTACATAATATATTATTCCCTCAATAAAAAATTAGCACCAACGTTTTATAAATTATGTTTTAATCTCAAAACCATTAAATTTTATACATTAATATTTTATAGTTCTATTTTTTAAAACTTAAAAATTATGTTATATCCCAAACAAATTTAATTTATATTAAGATTAATCTACACCGTACAAATATAAAGAAAAATAAAAATGAAATTGGCTTTCCAAAATTATTGAACGTTGACCATAGCTTAATTTGACTTAAATTTATGGTTTAAATAGAAAAATATTCTTAAAAAGAAAAAAACAATGCTTGGTATGAATTTATGACTTTCTTTTTTCAATGAGTGATCAGTTTATGACTTCGTTCTTCTACAGGACAAAACTTCTTAATCACATTTATTTAAAAACCTTTCAAATTAAAATAAGTCTTAATAAACTTATATTTTGTATTAAAAAAATATTATACAATAATTAAATTTTATTATTTAAAATAATAATTACGCGTTAAAAATATTATTTAATTTTATTATTTTATCAAAATAAAAAATATTTTGAGAACTCTTTTTCCATTTTAAGTTTAATATTATATGGAATACTATTTGAAAACGTAAACATAAATTTAAAATTATTATATTTTCGTTTAAATAATATGCATTATAAACATAATTTATAATCATACATTTAATTTCATAATTATAAAATTAAGTTTTTATCCACACACAAACTTAACTTGATATTATATTATTATTAAAACTTTAATCCATAGTTCGATTAATTAAAGTTTCAAATAATATTTATAATTAAATAAATTAACTATTATAATTCAGTTGGCAGTTAATTAGCGTACCAACTACCAACTAGAAAGTTCACAAAGTACAATTTGTTTTTAAACGTGTGGCATGAACTTATACACGTTAGCCAAATAATATTCAAAAATAATATTTCCACCTCTAGTAATTTATTTTTTAAAAAATACATTTTAATTTAGTAAGTATTTTTCAGTATTTATAAAAATATTAATATAAAGTATATTCTGTTATATATATTGAAAGAAGATCGGAAAATCGTATATGATGTGTGTATATATATATATATATATTTTAATTTTTTTAAAAATTAAATTTTATAAGGTAATATTCAATTTTTAAATATTTTTTTAATTGATTACAAAAAAGTTGAACAATTGGGGTCCACAAAACTATAATTGGCACGTGCCCTACCGACCAACTTTGTTTTCGACTTTTCAAGTTCTCTCGCTCGACGCTTTCCCATCAAAACGGAGGAAGAAGAAGAAAAGAGTTCATCTTCTCCTGTTGAATCTTCTTCATACTCGACCTTTTTAAATTTCTCTGCAACTTCCTCAATCCATCCTAATCCTTCTACGCCATCGCTCGGTTCCTTGTTCTCTTAATTAACCCTAAAAACTAGCGCATCGTAAAAAAATCATAAACAGATCCATATTTTTTTTGTGAATCGAATTGATCATGGACTCTGTTTCTGTGGCTAACTCAGTAATGTTAGCCCGAGTCAATGGGCTTAACTCGGTTCGTCATTCTCAGTTACCCTGCATTGTACCTTCATACCATCATCGCTGCCCAGTCGTAGCTTTCCATTTCTCGAAACGACGTCGTTCGTATTCTACAACTCACCGCCGCCTTCTCCTCACCCCCTCTATCGTCGACGCTCACATCAACAACTCCGTTCCCGTGAGTCCTCTTTTCTTCTTTCCTTCTTCTTCATCGTTTATATACTGGTGTGTGTTAACTTGTTTGATTCGATGTTTTCACGTTTCAGGCTACCGGGTCCTGTACAGTTGGTGATTTCATGACGAGGAAGGAGGATCTCTATGTTCTTAAAACGACGACAACTGTTGATGAAGGTATCTTTAGATTATTATTATTATTATCATTATTAGTATTATTATTATTGGTATTTTCTGTAATATAATGTTAGAAATTTATATTATGGTGTTTTTTACGAATGTAACTACAGCACTGGAGGCTCTGGTGGAGAAAAGAGTTACTGGTTTTCCAGTGATTGATGACGACTGGAAATTGGTAAAAGTTTCAATTGCTTTTGCTTTTTTCTCTAAGAAATGAAACATACATTACGATCGGGGAACATCTGGATATTCAATCAACATGTTATGTTTTATCAGCATGAGAAATTGGGATTAACCCATGTAGTACAACTTGTTTTTGAATTATGGGCTAAGATTATGTATACTGGATATGGGTGAGTTTTGGTGGCCATGATTCTTGAATTATGTTAGGATTTGGGTGTTGATGTAGCTGTTAGAATGCTTGTGCTTCTGTGTTTGTCATGATTGAACTGTAAATTTGCTTATTATGGAGGCATATTGGTTGTGTTATGTGGATGAATTTCATGGAAGATAAAACAGGACAGTATCCATGATCTGAATCCAAAGCTCTCAGTTGATCAGCTTATAGTTAAAAGGAGTAACAACCCCTCATTCTTACTCTTTCTAGCCAGTTTCTCTGCTTACCTATCGAACAATTTTTCTCTCGTTCTCGCATACTTTGAGGGGAGGATTCCCCTAACTGATTTCCTGATCTTTAAACACCCATACTTCCAATCGATAATTTCATGTAGTTGTCAAGTATTTTAATTAATTATATGACATATTACTCAGTTTACAAGACATTTAATTAGTTCCATTTTGTATCTTTCAGTTGACACCTTTTTATAATTGCTGCAGATTGGTGTTGTTTCAGATTATGACTTGCTAGCATTGGACTCCATATCAGGTATTGTAAAAATTATTAGCTCAGACTTGAACTCTTAGGTCAGATATATTTCAGGAATGCTTCTTCTGCTTTAAACCCTGGTTTTCAAGGAACAAATTTATTGGTATAAAATATTGTAGAAGACACTACTCTTGTGCTTGGACTAAATAATAATTGATTGTTCTTTTAGTTTATCAGGCCCTTTTGTTCTATAATTCAGAATGGTGTAGATAGATATCAATAGTTTGACACTACAAAGCATAGAAATATCTGGAGAATATAGAGGTTATGACTGAAACAGAATTTCATGGAAATATTGAAAAGGACTAGGCAATTCCTTAAGTTTTTGTGAGTTTGTATTGAATTTTAATCCCATCACTCAAAAGTTCTATTTCCTTAAACATGATATATCATTATAATTGTTGTGTTTTGCCAGCTATTAATATTCTTTGATAATTGGCTTTTCTATGGTCCTTTTTTTTTCCCTGAAACTGCTTCTAATATTCATTTATGTGGCAATTAGGTGGGACTCAAAGTGACACAAACTTGTTTCCAGATGTTGATAGTTCTTGGAAGGTACGAATGCTATCTTTTCTAGTTTCCTGCTTAGTCAATTTAAACCAGAGGTTACTCTGTGCTAATGTTTTTCCTTTCCTACTTACTGTTGAAGTTGTATTAGTGAGTTCGTAGCTCTCATCTGTGAGCTAAAATTCTCCCTTTCTCGCCTATCGTTTTTCTGATGTTCCTAATAAACTTTTAGATAATCTTCATAGAAGATGCAGGCAAAATTAGACATACAGACACATATATCTGAGGCTTAGGCAGCCTAGGTGCTAGAAACATACCTGTACGTGGTTAAGATAATTTATGATTGTGCATAATAATTTATTGGATACAGTAAACGAGGAACGTGAAACACCCTGAAATGTTGAGTAAATGAAATGCAATCTCTTTACTTTGCCTGGAATTTTGGATGTTTTGTCAAACCCAGAGGAGTAGCATTAGGTTTATTCTTTTGATATCTCTAGCGTTCTTCTTTATCCAAATTTACAAAAGTCAGGTGATGGAGCCTCCATGTAGGAGTATAAAAATGAAGGAAATCATCTTTTAATAACACACTACTCTGGCATGGACCATTCAAGGAACTGAAAATTCTGGGCATTTTTTTTGGAGGAAGAACTGACATCATCTTGAACTTTGTCTCTGTTCGTATTACATATTTGTTAACAATATCTTTCATATGGATTCTGGATGGCTACAATTAAGATAATTCTAGGCGATGGTACGTGTCTTAAGGTTCTATTCGATGACTATAAATGTCCTAGAGACTTTGATATTTCAAGAATAAGTACATGAATCTCTGACTCGTTGTGCTTTTCTTTCATATAGTCTTGTAAGGTTATGGAAGTTGGTCTCAACCCCCTTTCTATATTGCCATTCAATTATGGTTGATAATCTCTGGAGTTTTTATGATGCTCCTCCTTACTTTTGTCACATGTACGTGATAAAGTTGGAAAAGATGTTTAGCCAATAATTTGAAGTCATCTGTGTGTGTGTGTCTCGTGGCTGGCACAGTTTTAGTTTACTCATTAACTGTGAATTATGCAGGACATTTCAAGTTACTACTTTTCTAATCCTGAATCTTATGGCAGGCATTTAACAAGATACAGAAATTGCTAAGCAAGACAAATGGCAAAGTTGTCGGTGACTTGATGACGCCTGCTCCGCTGACTGTTATGGAAACCACCAATTTAGAAGATGCTGCTCGGTATCGTTTTTGTCTTTTGCCACTGCATCTATTCTGTTGAATCTTTCTCACTGGATCTGTAATTAAAAGAGATTTTGTTTGAAATTAAGAGAACTAATTAGGATCAATCTTCAACAGTGATGTGTATTTAAGTATGAGAGTATCAGTGGCTACTGGAGGTTATGGTTTAATATTAAAGTTGCAAGGAGTAGAGATAGTGATTTTGTTCTGATCTGCAGTAGAGTTTTCTCGTGATGATTTTAGAAGATGTGTTGGTCGTCTATTTTGGTGCATCTTAAGTTTTGTACGTGATTTGTTTCCAAATAGAAATTGGGTTATAATTTTAATCTACTGAATCCTCCAATGTCAGATTGTTGCTGGAAACAAAATACCGTCGACTACCAGTGGTGGATAGTGATGGTAAACTGGTAAAAGTCTTCATCTTGCTAAATTTCTTTTGCTGGATGCTTTGCTGATCAGCAGTGGATGGTTTTTAACTGGTCTCTGTTTTCAATCCCAAAGGTTGGAATCATCACGAGGGGAAACATTGTCAGGGCTGCTCTGCAGATGAAAGGTCGGCCTAATACCTGAATTACAAAACAAGAAGAAGAAGAAGAAGAAGATTCATAAGCTCGGAATCATGTTGATGATGCAATTCTTTTTGCACTGCAACCCAGTTCTATTTTTTGTCCCAGGTAAATTATTTGCTGTCACACATACCATGGACTACACTGAGGGAAGTGCTCTGTTGATTTCTTCCCCGAGCAGTTCATGTTATACACGTAGCTTGCTTGCCTATGTAAAATCTTATACTTGAACTAGTAAGTTAAGATAAAATGTTAGCTAGGATAAGATTTAATCCTGCAGTAATATTATGCTGAGTATTATTGTATTAACTAGCTTTCCAATCTTTATCAGTAATTTTCAGTATCTTCTCAGCCTTTCACTTCCATTACTCAAAGCTGCCTTACTAGCATCTGAAGAAATATGTACTGCATCCATGTGTATGCATCTCTTACTACCATGTGCAGAAATAAATTAATACTGTACGTTGGTTGATCACTTCCTGTGGTTTAATAATTAAGATTTTGCATCTTGTTTAAAAATTACTGAGTTTAAACCTTAATCGACGCCTAAACAACTTGTTGTAATGCTTGATTTAGCATAATGTTAAAACATTACTTGAAGGCATGCTGCATTCAGTAATAGAATCTTTTTAAATGATGACATATCTGCATACGCAAGCTATTTTGTCCTTTTCGAGGTTAATTACATTCCCCTAGTCAGTCATCTCTAAAGTAATTCAATTTTGGCTTCTCGACTCTTCAATCATTTGTCTCCACACTCACTATTCTAACTATATATCACAGTCCCATTTCCCTCCTCCTCCACCCACAAAAGAAGCTCTAGAGGTCTAGTCTAGTACAGTCTCATGGAATTAAACCCAGCTCCGGTTGAAATCTTCTTCTTCCCCTTCGTCGGAGGCGGCCACCAAATCCCCATGATAGACATGGCCAGAACATTCGCCTCCCATGGCGTAAAAGCCACCATCATCGCCACCCCAAACCACGCACTCTCCTTTGAAAGCTCCATCCGCCGTGACCAAAACTCCGGCTGCCCAATCTCCATCCACACCCTCCAATTACCCGGCGACCTAGACATATCCGACGTCGACATGTCCGCCTCCCCCCAAACCGACACCTCCATGCTCCAAGAACCCTTGACTAACCTGCTACGACAAACCAGACCCGACTGCATTGTCCACGATATGTTCCATCGGTGGGCACCCGAGGCTATCGATGATCTTGGAATCCCGAGAATCGTGTTTAATGGCAGCAGTTGCTTCGCTCGCTGCGTGATTGAGAGTCTGAGCAAGTACAAGCCACAGGAGGAAGTGGGTTCGGATTTCAAGCCTTTTGTGGTTCCGGGTCTACCGGACCCGATCGTGTTGACAAGATCTCAACTTCCGGTGTTTAGGAAAAAGCCAGGAGGCCAAATAGGAAAACCAGAGGAGAAGAGTTTTGGGGTTTTGGTTAATAGTTTCCACGAGCTAGAGCTTGAATATGCGGACCATTTGAAGAGAGAAACGAATAAGAAAACATGGCTTGTTGGCCCGGTTTCTGTAAACAACAGAACCGTCGCCGATAAAACAGAGAGAGGGAAAAAAACTTCAACCGACGAACAAACAATTCTCAGCTGGCTCGATGGAAAATCACTCAACTCGGTTCTTTACATAAGTTTCGGTAGCTTAGCTCGCTTAGCTCTCGATCAACTCACCGAACTCGCTCACGGGCTCGAGGCTTCGGACCACCCTTTCATCTGGGTGGTCGGCAAAATCTTCAAATCCGCCGGAAAAGAAAACAACGATGAAGAGAACTTTTTTCCCGCCGGATTCGAAGAGAAAATGAAAGAATCCAATAAGGGGTTAATAATACGAGGATGGGCGCCGCAGCTGTTGATCTTAGAACACGAATCGGTCGGCGGATTCATGACTCATTGCGGGTGGAACTCGACACTGGAGGGAGTTTGTGCCGGAGTGCCAATGATCACGTGGCCGATCACGGCGGAGCAGTTCATGAACGAGAAGCTGATAACTGACGTGCTGAGGACTGGAGTGAAGGTGGGGAACTTAGAATGGCTTTCGTGGGACACAGAACCGCGGACAGTTGTCGGACGGGAGAAGGTGAAGGCGGCAGTGGAGAGGCTAATGGATGGTGGAGAGAAGGCGGTTGGGATGAGGACGAGGGCCGGGGAGCTCGCGGAGAAGGCCAAGAGAGCTGTTGAAGAAGGTGGGTCGTCGTGGAATGATGCTGTCAATCTCATCGGCGAGCTCGAGTCTTGCAGGAAATCTGCGAATTGAAGAATGTCCCCTCTTGGAGAAGTCGTTTGTTAGTTATCATTATAAATTAAATATAAATGTTTATAATATTAATTAATTAATTTATATAAACATATAAATATTTTATTAAATATTTAAAAGTATTATAATTATAAATTATATAAAAATTAGAAAATAAAATATCAAATTTCGTCATTTGAATCAGTTTATTTTACCGTTTACATTTTACTTATTTCATATATTTACTAAATTAAATTAACGAAAGAGGGCCAATGAATGGGAAAAAGAGTACCAAACGGAAATGGGCTAAGGACGATCCAGTTCTCCACATTTCATGACATGATAAATTTTTTTATTATAATAGTAAAATTATTATTTTAAATTTAATATAAAAATGTTATTTTTACATTATGGTATTCAAAAAATAATCTGAAATAATTTTGGTGGGGCCTCGTCCTTCGATTTTGGATTAGGAGAAATAAATTATAATAAAAAATACTTTTTATATTTAATAATTAAAATTGAGATATTAAAATACTAATTTAGTATAAAAAAATGTGTTTTTTTTTTTAATTTTTAAAATGAGATATTAAAATAATAATTTTAACCAGCATATATAAGGGGCGGGAACAGAAAGGGATCGGCATTGGGATTCAAAATGATTCATTTTCGTTTCAGCGGGAAAAGCGATTTGGGGATGGTTTATCTTTCAACCAAATATACACAACCTACGGAGAGGAGAGGAGAGGAGAGATGGACAAGGAACACGGCGGCCATGGGAGATCATATTCTTCTGTAGTTAGCCTCAAAATTTTAAGTGCTCGAATGCTTTGCTGCAAGCACGAGGACTCAACATCCGACGAAATGGAGTATTCCTGCTCGATATTTTCCGATTACGCTCGTGTCAAGCACTACGTTGAATCGACGCGTTGAGAAAATCCTTTGATCGAGGATTGGTGTTGGTGACTGATGATCAAGATGACGATGAGCTGAATATGCAAGTTTTACTTCCGCACATAATATCCAGTCGCTTTAGGGGCTGCGTCGAGGCCATAGACGAGGATTTTGCTGCCGGACTATCTGATATGGCTGCGGCAAGACCACACTGGCTCATGCCATTGCGAATGAAGTCGGTGTTTCCTTTCACAAGATTTCTGCTACTCAATTGCAGGTGTGGTGTTTCTGTTTCGAATCACTTTGGCTTCTGTTTACGCTGTTGTAGTCACTGTTGATCTAGTTAGCCTTTAACTAGACTGTTTTCTTTCACCTCATCTTTTAACATCTTTTAACTAGGAATTACTTGTGATTCATGGCACTTATATATTTATTTAAAAACAACGGAGCTCTGCTTAATTCGTTTTCATTATTTGTTCAATCATCCCTAACATCCAGAACTACGGTATAGATTCCTTTCTGTCTTTGCTAAAAAAATTAGGTGAATCATAGGAAAATATCAGAGAACTTTTCTGTAAAGCATGCAGAAAAGTTTCAGAGGGATGGAGAACCGAAATGCGATGCAGTTGATGACTTGCACGGATGATTTGCATAGAGTATCTGCTAGTGATGTAGATCAGAAAACAGATATCCATGTGCTAAATTGTATTTCAATGAATTGAAAAAAATATTTTAAAACTTGAGTAGTATGAGATTTTTGTGCTAACAAATATGTTCATGTTGAACGACTGAAATCATCAACGGTGAGAAAAAAATATGTTTATGTCAAAGATTTTTGGTTATAAGGTCCACAAAGATCCACATGTACTAATTGAAAATTTTTGGTGGTTTTAATATGACTGAGTGGAAATGATGTTCTCTGTTACTTAGCTATTTGGCAAATGTTACAAGGAGTGAGGGAAACATGTTTATTTTTTAAAAAATGTAAGTGAGACAAAGCTAAAGAGGAAGTATGTCCTAGTCTTTTATACCAAAGAGATAAGGACTGAATTGATTTTTTTTTTGTTGTTGGAATCAATATAAGTGCAGCGGAGAGAATGAACTAAATTGACAGTATTGCTATTTTGTTTTAACAAATTTGTGTGATAACCAATCAACTCAGAACTAATGCTCCTTGAATCCAAAATGTAAAGTCGCCCAACCACCCTTCCAACAACTAGGATTTTCTCATTCTGTAGGCATTGCAACAAGCAATAGTTAAGAGAGAAAACAAATTTAATCAAAAAGGTTTCTGAAATTTTATTTACTGATAGTAGATTATATTGGAAAACTGGTATATGCAAAGTGGAAGTTAAAATAAGATTGGGAGAGAAATGTACATCTCCTACATTATGCACCATATTGACTAAACCATCAGGTAAGAAAACAAGAGTAATAGCTTTGACTGAATTTGGTCTTTGAATGAGTTTTAGATCACTATACATATGATTTGAGGAACCTGTATCCACAATACAGCTATCAGGTTCCAATAGATCAAGTATATTAAAAGCAAAATGGTGTGAAGTTATACCTGCAAAATCTTGGAAATGAGACATGTTAGCAAGACCTCCCTCTGTGATATCTTTCCCTTTAATAAATTTACTCATTTCTTGTTGAATCAGTTCCTAAATCTAGTTGTTTATCTCTGCTGAAATTGTTCATTCCTTGTCAGTATTGATCTCAGTATCCATGTCTGCCATATATACCATCTGTTTAAAACCTTGTTTCCCTTTAGTTTTCATGAGGTCTTTGTACGAATCAGGAATGCCATGGATCTTAAAACATGTTTCCTTGGTGTGTTCAGTAAAGTTGTAATGTGGACAATGTAAATTAGATTTATCAGTCTTCTTAGCTCCACCTCTATCCTTGCGATAATTCTTTGCATCATGACATGTTTTTTTGTTATTAACTGTTATCATAGCAATATTATCCAGGGTATCTGTGTATACATTTTTAACTTCTTTTTGCTTTTCAACTCTCAAAATCATTGAATAATCTTTGTTCACAGAAAGTAATGGTTTTATTACCAAGATCTGATTTCTTATGTTATTATATCCATCATTCAGAGTATTAAAATTGCATCAACTTGCTTGAAGAGTTATAGTTTATTACCTGCTTAGCTGCTCAACAGCTGCATTGTAGAACTGGTTGCAAGCATTGCAGCTCATCCCATAACTTCTTAAGCTTTGTGTAGTACTGAACCACTGTTTGGTTCCCTTGAGAAATGGAAGAAATCTCCCTTTGCAAGTGGTATACTAACGGACCATTGCATTCTCCAAGTCTCTCTAATTCCTGCCAAAGTTCCTTTGTAGATGCAATATACAAGCATGCATCTACAATGTCCTTGGCAATGGAATTTAGTATCCACGACTCTACCATACAGTTCAATTTATTTCATTTTTCAAAATTCTCTTATCTTTCTTTTGACATTGCACATTTTCCATCTATGAAGCCCAGCTTCATCTTGGCTCCTATAGCTATCTTCACGGAACGACTCCAAGCTAGATAGTTGTTCCCATTTAATGGAGTGGAAACAAGAATCATGCCTGGATGATCAGATGATTGAAGAAGTAATGGATTTTCGTTGTTATGCCTAGCTCCTTGAACACTTCCTGTCACAGTCTCTGCAACGCTAATAATTCCCTCCATGCTTAAAAATTATTTGTTTTCTCTCAATTTGGATCGTTTGCGCTCTGATACCATGAACAAAGTAAGCTGTCGAACCAAGAAACTTTCCTATTTAAAATATATAATTTTTTTACACCCCATACAAGAAGGCTATTGCTACTTATATATATCTAAGAAGAAGGTCGAAGAGAAAAAAAGTAAAAGGAGCACCAAAAATGGATAACGAAAATAACAAAACAATTGGCTGTTACAACAGAAAATACAGTTGGCGTAGCACACTCCATTATGCATGCTTTTACAACAGAAAATGCAGCAGGTGAATATCTTAATTCTCTACACTTATTTATTATTTTTTTATTTATGGAAATTGCTAGTGCAAATTACTGACAGTTTTTCCTGAATGTCTTGCTACCTTCTAGAAGAGAAGGATTTCCGGCCGTATCTAATGTTAAATGCGAAGGTGTCAGTGGATTTGATTATCGAAGTCAGCAATTTAACCGTTGCATAGTTAGGACAATGAAGTTTCCTGAAAATTTTTTGTTGATAATGACAATTTTCTTTTTTTCCGTGCTCTATGTGTATGTGTGTGTCCATGAGCATGTGCTATGTTCATGCTTATCAAAGTTATTGGGAGTGCTAAATGTAAAATGAAGTAACTACTGCAGAGAATCCCCAAAAAATGGTAGAGGAAAACATGAAGAATCTCTTTTCTTACTGAGGCCACTAATAAAAAGCATTACCTGCTAAAGTGAGCCATAGAAGCCTAGAGGATGGGATAGCTAGAGTACATTGAGTCTAATTGGTGGTGCTGTGTAGACTGCTATATAGTGATTGTTGGAGATCTGAGGTGCCTGGTGGTTGTTGGGTTTGATTTTTCTATTCTTGGATAATTTATGAACAAAAAAATTGATTTCATGATCTGTTTGTGTATGGTAACTATGCTACTAGTATCTGGGAATTTAGTATTAAATCTCTACTTGAGATTAGAGGTTGAATTTTGATATCACCTGTGTTTACATATAAAAAACTAGTGTCCCATAAGGATCACAGTAAAGTTTGATTGCATCTGTCACAAAACCTCTCTGAGTTAGTCATTGTTTTCCTCCCTTAAACATTCGCTGATAGGTTGATGAAATTAAACAATCAATACAAAGCATTGTTTGTTCATGTAGTAAAAGTTCCTTAGATTTGGAAGAATGCACGACCTTGGTGTGACAAGAAGTATAGCTTTTAAAGTTTATTTCAAGGGCGCCCCTCTAGGAACATTAGTATGATAGCAGAGGAAAATGAGTGGAAGGTGAAGCAATTTGACTATAGTTTTGCTGCATGGATGTAACTCCGTAGATGCTAAATTACGTTGTAAGTGGCACAAGCTATAACCTTTTTATTGTTGGCTTGGTTTTGCTGCACCTCCTGGAAGGCAGAGCGCGTTTGAACTAGAAAATGGATGTTATACTAACTTTTACTTTTTGTAATTTCAGGAATATAAAGGTTGATGCGGCAGAGGATTTTTGCTTTATCGACCTCCTGCTGCAGCGAAACATTGATTTTCAAGGTTGTTACTAGTGATGCAGCAGGACCCAGTTTCATTAACATCAAAGTTCTCATGTATTATATTCTTTCTTGTTCAGCTAAGTGTCTTTTGTATGCTTGTTTGTCATTTAAAAGTTTAAATTCTTATTATCACGTGTTTCCTTGACTTGACAGGGCCCGGCCCTTGAGCTTCTAGATAAATACGTGGGAAAAGTGAGTTAGCAGTTTGAACATTATTCAGCGGCGCGGGGCATGCACTTTCAATGGTCTTCTTTCATGAGGTTTGTTTTCTTCTCGCCCGATAACTTTACTATCTCCTCTTTGGTGCTTGATCTATTATGTTTATTCTTTTCTTTTTCTTCCAAGAAGGATTATTGCGAATTATAGCACAATATTGGCAATATATAATTTTATCAATGTAGAAGTGTTGGGAAAATTATGAACTACTCTCAATTTTTGGATTGAACGAACGGGGGTTTCAAAGCTTTACAAGGGTTTTAGTCACTTTTTCCAATTTAATTCCGTTTAGAACTGTCAGATGTTTTAGTATTAGTCTATATTTTAATTTTTGTAACAAAAACACTCCCAAACAACCTAATAAAGTTCCGTTATGATTTAAAGCAAAAGTAAATGATCATACCTTCGATATGACATGAGTGATTTCAATATAATGGATTTATGTAGTATTTCCGTGCTAATATGGGATTCAGGTTTTATTCAATCCAGTTGTTTTGATAGCAAAATATTAATCTAAGTGTTTGTTGTTTGTATTAGTTAACAGCATATGGAGGAGTTTCAAGTGTCCAGTTTGTTTTTATTACATATTAGTACTTCTAAGAATTGATCTATATATTATTGTTAGAAGTTTAAGATGATATTTGACTCACCTTAAAATGAATTTTCTTAAACGATGTATGAAGTAATATGTTTATTTTACAAATAAGCCATTGAAATGTTTGAAAATATAGTTTACGAATTGTCGTCTTTTCAAATTGATAGAAGAAAAAAGGCACTCAAAACTGAAATAGGACAGACTCGAGTCTTCCTTCGTGACTTAGTGGTGTAATATTTTCCTTGTGGAGTGAAAGTTACGAGTTTCATTACAAGCATTATGGGGTCAACTCCCCTCCTAGAAAAACGTAAAATAGGAAGATTGTGTAATTAATAAAAGAGAACATTATATACTCACTGACTAACTTCTAAATTCTACGTTCTTTTGTCTCATTTATAATTAGGCAGCACTGTTTGATTCACTTTTATGAATTCATTTTCTTTTCTAAGCAAAAAAAATTAGACTTTTACTTGTTGTGCCTAACGTTCTTAGAAAATTTATAAATTTATGTTGACCCAAAAAAAACAAGTTTAAAACACCATCTTTTCAAAGATGGTTTAAAATACTATCTTGGTAGAACTAATTTTGTTTTATGTAATATTAATGTGTTTGTATTCTTGAGATTGCTAGAGTTGTAAGGCCTTACAGTTATATTAAAATGATATTAGATGGAGAAATATCTGGGAGAAACTTTGGGAGAGGGGTTTTGAAAGGTTAAATTCTAACTCATCTCAATCTTAATCTATATTTTAATCCAAAAAACTACATTAGATCAAATTTTAGTAAAGTGAGATTAAACAAATTTAGGTATAAACTACCATCTCTTAAAAAATATATAATTTTATGTAAAATTCTTTTGCCTTTTAATATGTTAACCTTGTAATTAAGTAATTAATTAATCAAATCAATCTATCCTATGGCAAACAAAATTTAAAAAGAAAATTCTGAAAATTTCACATCATACTAGTTTCATGATTTCGACTATTTGATGTGGGTTCATGTGTCCTTGTCTTTTCTGAATTAAATGACGTAAGTGATTATGTAGTCCATGCATTTTTCAGGTGCGCGTCTCTTTTTTTTAGACAAAAAAAAAGAACTATTTCTCCCACTGACTCGGGCCCTCAACTTTCAAGTCCTGTTAGTAGTACTGAAATTTAAATGTTGACAAATCGACCGAACTTGTACTATATTATTATTATTATAATAATTTGGTCTTTCAAAAAATTATTATTTATATTTGGATTACTTACTTCTTATATATTCAATTTAAAGCAAAAGCCTTCCTTTTTTCAACGAATTTATCAGCATTGCTGAAGTGGTGTAATATGTACTGTATGCAGATACGTGATGATGACAAATTACATTTCTGATAAAATAAAGTATGTCCAACTTTCAATAAATACTGTCGAAACAAAATTGAATAGGTCAAGTATATCCAATCTACAAAAGTAAAGCTTTTCATTTTCTTGTCAATAACGAAAGCTGCAAGTTCTTGCAACAACTGACCACTCTCTTATTACTATATTATTTTTCTTTTTCTTCATTAAATACTGCAAAAAGAAAAAACAGACTCGATGACGAACGCAAAGACGTCTGCATAGTCAACTCAATTTGTTTTCATTTTCTCGAAACCATGTATTTTCTCCTTGTCATCCCCCATTTCGCTTTATCCCTCCAACTTGTCAATATAAATTCATGTTTGTCCTCGTCCAATTTCAGTCATTCTCAAGCTCCTTCTTCTTCTTCCTTTGTAAATTAGAGAAAGTTTTCTGATATGGGTAGTGAAGTACTTCATCATGATTATTCTCAGCTTAACATTTTCTTCTTCCCCTTCATGGCGCATGGCCACATGATCCCTACACTCGACATGGCAAAGTTATTCGCCACCCATGGCGCAAAAACATCCATTATCACCACTCCTCTGAACCTCCCTTTCTTCTCTAAATCAATCGAAAGATTTTCCAAACAAACCGGTTTGGAAATCGGCGTCAAGCTCCTCAACTTCCCGTCCGTCGAGGTAGGTTTGCCGTCGGGATGCGAAAACGCCGACTCTCTCCCGGCAGGAGAACCACTCATTGTCAACAAATTCTTTGCTGCCGCGGGGATGCTCAAGGACCCGCTTGAGAGGCTCCTGCAAGAATTTAAACCGGACTGCTTGATAGCCGATATGTTTTTCCCGTGGACGACTGATGCCGCCGCGAAATTCGACATCCCGAGACTGGTTTTCCATGGGACGAGCTTCTTCGCTCTCTCCGCGTCGGAGTGTATCAGACTGTACACGCCGTTCAACAACGTTTCCTCTGATTCCGAACCTTTCCTCGTTCCAACCCTCCCCGACGAGATAAGACTGACGAGAAACCAGTTGGCGGATTTTGCAATGAAAGAAGGCGACGAAAATGGGATTCACAGGCTGATTAAGGAAGCCAAGGAATCCGAACTTAAGAGCTACGGAGTCGTCGTCAACAGCTTCTACGAGCTGGAACCGGCTTACGCTGATCATTACCGGAATTTTCTTAAGAGAAAAGCATGGCATATCGGACCCGTCTCGCTCTGTAACAAGACCGTCGAGGACAAAGCAGAGAGAGGAAAGAGAGCTTCCATTGACGAAGACGAGTGCTTGAAATGGCTGAACTCGAAGGCTCCAAACTCAGTCATTTACATCTGTTTTGGCAGCATGGCCAACTTCAACTCAGCTCAGTTAATGGAGATCGCGACAGCCCTCGACGCTTCCGGGCAGGAATTCATCTGGGTGGTCAGAAGAGAGAAAAACGAAAACAACCAAGAGGACTGGCTGCCTGAAGGATTTGAGCAGAGAACAGAAGGCAAAGGACTGATAATCCGAGGATGGGCGCCTCAGGTGTTGATTCTGGAGCACGAAGCAGTGGGAGGATTTGTGACGCACTGCGGGTGGAACTCGACGCTGGAAGGGGTGACCGCCGGCATGCCGATGGTGACATGGCCGGTGTCTGCAGAACAATTTTACAACGAGAAGCTTGTGACGGAGGTGCTGAAGATAGGGTTGAGTGTTGGGGTGAAGAAATGGGTTAGGTCGGAGGGGGACTTCGTGAGCAGAGAAAAAGTTGAGCAGGCGGTGAGGGAGATCATGGTGGGAAGTGAAGCGGTGGAGAGGAGAATGAGAGCTAAGGCTATGGCGGACATGGCGAGAGCAGCCGTGGAAAAGGGCGGCTCGTCTTACAATGATTTGAATGCTCTGCTTCGAGAGGTCAGCTTAATGCGTCGTCAACAATCACAAAACCAGTGAAAAAAGATTTCGTGCACGATTTGCGCACGAGATGATAGTTTTTTTTTTTTTGTTTTTTTTTTAAAACTTAAAATAAGGGTGTTTGAATTATCAAATTCCTTTTTTGTAACTAATGTCGTATTAAGTAAAACATAAATAACTATCCAGATTAAATAATATGTTCCCAAGTTATCACGATGTAGATCAGTTTCACAATAAATATGAAATTTTTGTGAAAATTACTATAAATGTAAAATTTTTGTTCAAACAAAATACCAAAACAAAATTAAAATGAATCAAGTTTATTTTTGGGTGAATTGAAACACTTCCACATTTTTTGTAACTATAAAATATTCAACATGTTATTATAATTTGATTAAATTTGGTTAGGCACTGGATGGTAAGATGTTAACCCATTTGGTTTGTGATAACCCTTTCTTCATTTATTGGACCTCTTTTGTTGGGCCTATTTGTATTGTTGGCTCTATGGTATTATGTTTCTGATAACAATTATGTTATTAAATTTTTACTATGAATTAAAAAAAAAAAACCAACTTAGAAGACGAGATTTAAATTTTTTATTTTGTCTTCATTTGAATGTTTATTAGAATACTTATAAATATAATCACTATTTAGATCATTAAGTTAATAAAATAAATTAATGCCTAAACTGATATTTTAATAAAAATTCTTATTTTATAATCAAACTACCTAGATTTAAATTAAATAATCTGAAACTATGACTAGCTAATCTTACAAGCCTAAGTCATGTCAACATCGACTAATTAATTCATTACCCCAAGACAGAAATTCATAAATAATTAATATGTTACTCTGACATGGTATATATATATATATATATTGTATATATATTCTGATGGAGAAATGTCAATTTGTCAAATGTTGTATTATTTTTTTTATTTGAAAATTCAGTTATACAAATTAACTAACTGACAGGGAAATTATAACGAGAGTTACTAGATGATCATGCTTTGTATAACCAAACAAAACCAATATTTAATTACTGAGAACTAGGATTGAGCTTAATTTAAATTTTAATTATATAAAATATTTATATGATAATTTTTTAATAACAATAATATTTTAATTTAAAATCAATTTTATATCTAATATGAATTAGTTATTTTTTATTATTATTTACTTAATAAGTATAAAAGATGTTCATATCAAAAGTTTAAAAAATAAACTTGAATTATATAATAACTTTTTCTTATGATTGTTTTTGGCCACCAGGGATCTTGTCGGTGATCCACGATCTTGATTTTGAAGGATATTAAGATAAAAAACAACATGTTCAAGTATTAGTTATTGAATAAAAGTTATCCAAAGTTTCTAGAGAAAGACAATCCATGCTTGAACCATCTATTCTTGTAAAATTAGATATTAGTTTTTGGGTTTATTCCTCTCGAAGGTTACTCCAAGACTAGATCTTATGCCTCAACATCATCTTCCCTCTTAAATGAAAAAAAAAAAAGAAACAAAATAAAGTTCTCCACTTAAAGGCTTAAACTGCAAATACAAGGTTTTAAGAATCACCGGCATCATCATAGTTTCTCCTCTCTCCCTTCTAAAGAAAAAATCAATTATTACTATTAAAAAAAACTTAAAAATATCAAAAATTGTGACTTAGTTACTAATAATTCCTTTAGGTTTCTTCTTTGCTCTAATTAGTGACAATTTCATGAATTCTCTGCCCTAGAAACCTTAATTCTAATTACCTCCAAGTACCTGTAAATAGTAACTAGGTGGTTGCATTGAACTCACATGCAACTGGTTGCATTAATCAAAACTCCAAAACCTTGTCAACATATAACCTCTCTTTCCCACAAAACTGCTTTGGCACATCGACTACCTAACACTACTTGCTATCCTCCACCTTTTTTTAAAAAACTCTTCAGTTTTGTAACTTTCAAGGTACAAATTCCTCTTGTCTTATCAATTTCGTGAAAGAAAAAACTAGATAATTTGATTATGTCAGTAACTATAAATAAAATAAACAATAAACAAGGTTCTCATATCCCAAGTTAGTTGCAGACATTTTATCTTCTCACAGAAAGAACATGTAATGGTAGTGGTGATTTGTTGAAGGAGAATGTGGGCTTCGTTTTACGTGATGGTGATGTTAGGCTCCATTAGAGTAAAGGTTAAAATGTTGCTAGCATAATATGTAACGTCCCGATTTTAGCTTCAACGGCGTTACGACGACTCTATTAGCATACGTGATATAATATGTATCATCCCATAACCAATTTCGGCCATAACACATAGAAAATATTCAAATCAAATCATTCAAATTACTAAGCTTACTTCATTATATATTTATCAATACTGTAGATTACAATTTCACAATTTCTCATTTCAAAATGAGTTACTTTCTACTAACTATATAAGTATTCTGTTTTACTATCCATACTCTTTGTTCCGTCTCCTCCATACACTAAGTTCGGAAGAACGCAACTCTGGTCCAGTTTTCGGTATTATATCATTTGTAAATGATAGGTAATGAACATTTAGAAACTCAGTAAAGTAAATTCAAATCATAAGCATAGCATAAAAATCCAGTTAAATGCCTACTCTCCTAGGTCCTCACTTTCATTAGTCACGCCATCCTTTCTACCCACACTCTTCTTCTCTTACTCACCTACCCAAGCTGTAATTACAACATCTCCTCGAAGAAAATCATCAACCCTTACCACTTCTTACCACGTGAAGTCACCACAATAGGCCACCCCAACATTAACCAACATACTTGTCCACTTGACCTTAACCCAGCCACACACCCACACTATTACTCCCAGATAAAACCCCCTAGCCATCACCAATATCGGCAACCCTTTTTTGTCACTACTTGACCCTCAACTAGCCACCCACTCACACCGTTACCCAATCCTTCCATCACCAATATAGGCAACCCAACTCATCTCCAATTCTGTCAATTCTCGACTATAAATTGACCACACACTTACATTGTTACCCTTCTTGCAACTCCTTAATCGTCACTAACATCGGCGGACCCACTTATCTCCAGTACCAACAACCATCAATAGCCAACATCGGCGTATCCAGCCACGAAAATACTACAAGCAGAATTATACAATTTCCACAATCACAGTCAATCATCATACATGCATGTATATTCAACCAACACACAGAATAATTCATACAGGCATACATATCCAATAAGCACATAAACTAGCTCATTTTACTGTCCACACGCGTGTGCAACCAACAGAATTCATACACATACTCATTACTCTTATCCTATAACGTACACACACACACACACATACACTATTAATGTATATTTTCACCATGCCCTCACTCATTGTGTCCATTTTTTTCTCATATATATCTCTCCCTCTCTCATCTCATGCAATTGTACCTTTCAGACCACTCCCTCTCACTGGTATCTCTCTATCTCATCTCCCTCAATTATCCCTCTTAGACCACTCCCTCTCACTGGTATCTCCCTCTCTCATCTCCCCCAATAGCCCCTCTCAGACCGCTCCCATAGTCATAATCCTTTTCATTAATCCACTCCCAGCCTAACCTCAGAGGTAAATTTCCTTTCTCTTTGGCGACTGTCATGTATTCACCTACACGTGTTTACATTTCCTTGTTCAATTCCTATATTATTCGAACTTCTTCTCCCTCTGGTGACATTCTGACATATATATATACTGATATAAAGTTATACATCTTTTTCCTTCGCATTCCTATTCGTCCCTCGCACACGATTCCCTCACGTTTTCCCCTACCAGACTTCCCCCTCTCTATTCATTTCCCAACCGACTCTCCTAGATGAGTCATTCCTCCTTCTATGGCTCCCTATCCTCTCTGTTGATCTACTCTCTCTCATCTAGGGTTCAATACACAAGTGTGCATTTCCAAGTCATAATTTAACTACAAATTGCCATTTCATTGTTTGAAATTCTAATTACAAAACCTCCTGTCTCTATCGACCTCAACAAAACCACAACTCACTCAATCACCTTAATCGTTTCCTCCTTCTCTAGCTCTCTCTCAAGTCCTCGATCAACTGCCTCCTCTGTTCTCTCCTCGACTGATTGCCTCATCTCATCTCTTCTCCCCCTCTTTCTTTTCTTTTTCTCTTTTTTTTTCTTCTCTTCATCCTATTTATACCCAACCTGCTAAATCATCCTAACCGTCCATTCCCCATCCCTTAAATTTGAACCGTTCCTTCTCACTCCTTCCCCTCATATATATATATATATATATATTATTTATAACCCAGTTATTATATTATTTCCCTATATAAAAGAAATTTGGTCCCTCACATTTCGTTATATTACCTCAAAGAGTTACGGATAGTTACTTTTTATCTTGTTTTCCTGTTCTCAAGTTGCTTCTTCATTTGCGTGATGTCGTCATTGTATCTTTACCATAAGTATCATCCTACTTCTCAATTTTCTTTTTTGTCGCTCGAGGACTCGGATTGGTTCCTCTTCGTAGGTTAAATCCTTCTCCAATGGCAATAATTCATACTGTATAATGAGTTTTAGATCAGGGTGATATTTTCATAGCATAAAAATGTGAAATACATTATGAACCCCCTATACCGCAGAGGAAGTGCTACTCGATACGCAACTATATCCACCTTTTCGGGAATCTCAAAAGGCCCTATGAAAAGTGAACTTAACTTCTATTTCTTCCCAAATCTTAACAAATCCTTCATTGAGGACACCTTTAAAAACACATGATCCCCTACTTCAAAGCTCAAATCCCTTCTGCGATTGTATGCATATCCTTTTTACCTACTCTGGCCCGCTTGTAAATTTCTCTGTATCACTAACACCTTAACTATAGTTTATTTCACTAGTTTTGGCCCAATCAACTGTCTCTCTTCGACTTCCTCCCAACACGCTGACGACCTACATGACTTACCATAAAGAGCATTGTAAGGAACCATCCCGATACTAGTATGGTGATTATTATTATAGGCAAATTGCATCAGAGGTACGATATCCTCCCAATCCCCCCTTTGTCAATGACCCATGCCCACAACATGTCTTCAAATACTTGTATAGTTTTCTCTGTTTGCCCATCTGTTTGTAGATGAAAAGCTCATTAAAACTTAACTTGGTATTCGATGCATGTTGTAAACTTCTCCAAAATTTAGAGGTGAACCAGGGGTCTCGATCTGAAATAATTGATACAAGAATATCATGTAGTCTTATCACCTTCTTGATACACAACCTAGCCAATTGATCTATTGAATCTGTCACCCTCATTGCAAAAAAATGGGAATATTTAGTTAAACGGTCAACTACCACTCAGATACTATCATGCTTCTTGTGATTCCTTGGCAACCTGGTCACAAAATCCGTAGAGATATGCTCTTACTTTCACTCGGATATAGACAAAGGTTACAACAAACCCACAGGCCTTTGGTGTTCCACTTTCACTTGTTGACACATCAAACATCTCGACACATATTCAACCACATCTCTTTTCATACCCCTCCCCTAGAAATTTTTCTACAAATTCTTGTATATCTTAATACTCCTCGGATGTATGGCAAATTTGGTGTTGTGAGCTTCACTAAGTACTTCTTCCTATATCGCACTATTATTGAAAACACACATTCTGGTTCAAAATCTGAGTAAGCCATCACTCTGTACACTAAATTTTTTCGTTGTCCCTTGTTTTACTCCCCTATGGATTGTCTGTACCTTGATATCCACCATTTGTCCCTTCTTATTTTTCTGGACCAAAGTAGGTTGAGCCCTCAAACTAACTACATAATTTCCACTGCCTTCTTCTCGAATTTGAAACTGTTGCATGACTTTACATGAATCCCACTCAGACATCATCAAATGTGCCAACACCCCAATATTTTTCTGGCTGAGGCATCTGCCATCACATTTTCTCATCCAGAATGATACTTGATCCTACAATCAAAGTCTTTCAACAAGTCCATTCATCTCCTCTGTCACATATTTAATTCCCGTTGGGTGAATAGATAATGCAAACTCTTATAATCTGTATAAATTTTAAAAGTCTCCCCATACAAGTATTGTCGCCACAACTTTATGGCATAGATCACTGCAGTTAATTCCAAGTCATGTGTTTGATAGTTTTTTTCATGTATCTTTAATTATCGGGACCCATAGGCTATCATCTTCGCTACTGCATTAGCACACAACCTAGTCAAAGATGAGATGCGTCACTGTACACAGCATAACCTCCATCACCCGACAGAATGGCCGATATTAGGGTAGTAGTAAGTCTTCATTTGAGTTCTTAAAAACTGCTTTCACACTTACCATTCCACTCGAACTTCATATTCTTTTTAGTCAATCTAGTAAGGGGTGCTGCAAATACTCGAAAATTTTTTGACAAACCGGTGATAATACCCAACTAGCCCAAAAAATAGTATTCGGTCTTTCCCACTTTATAACTACCTCTACCTTTGCTGGGTCTACAGATACCCCATTTCTCGACACAATGTGTCCCAAGAATGCTATTTGATCCAGCCAGAATTTACATTTACTGAATTTTGTATATAATTTGGCTTTCTGAAGGATTCCTAGGACTACTGCTAGATGTTCAGCATGTTCCACAGAATCCTTTGAGTATATCAATATATCGTCTATGAAGACAATCACATAACGGTCCAAAAGGGGTCTGAATACTTGATTCATTAGATTCATGAATACTGCAGGTGCATTTGTTAATCCAAATGGCATCACCAGAAATTCATAATGTTCATACCTTGTACGGAATACCGTCTTTGCAATGTCTTCTACTTTAATCCTCAACTAATGATACCCAGAATGTAAATTTATTTTTGAAAATATTTGTGCTCCCTACAATTGATCAAACAAGTCGTCTATCCTCGGAAAATGATACTTATTCTTTATTGTTACTTGGTTCAAATCCTGATAGTCAATATACATTCTCATAGTCCCGTCATTTTTCTTAACAAATAACATTGGGGCCTCCCATGGTGATACACTCGGGCCGATGAATTTCTTATCTAATAACTCCTGTAACTGCTTACTTAGCTCTAGTAATTCTGATTTCGCCATTTGATATGGGGCTTTGGAAATTGGTTGCGTGCTAGGCTGCAATTCTATAGTGAACTCGACATCTTTATCTGGTGGTAATTCCAGAAGGTCGTCCAAAAATACATTCAAAAAATCTCTCACTACCGGTATCTCATGGACTGTGAGTCTCTTACTCTCGTTCCCTATCAAAGGCATATATAAAACCTTTAACTCATACATTTATCAATTCAAGACTACTCTGTGCAATTAGTCTCCTCCCTATTATTTCTATTCCATATGACTTAAACATTACATCAGTACGTAAAGCGCCACTAGTTGGCATGGATACTACAAGCACACGATCTAGTACCATTGGTTTGGCTTCTATCTTAGATGCAAACATAGGTGATATAAATGAATGCGTGGCCCTAGGGTCAACTATGACTATAGTAGGAAAACCTAAAATGTAAAGTGTACCTTGTATCACTTTTGGAGTCGCGGCAGCCTCCTGGGCTGTTATGGCAAATACCTGACCGTGAACCATCTGCCTACAAGGCTCCCTGGGCAAGGGGTAATCATGTACGAAGTGCTGAGTATTGCCACACTGATAGTAACCCCAACTACCACCCATGCACGGGCAATCTCCATGGTTCTTACCGCACTGTGCACAGCTTGTATTATTCGAAGGTATCTTGTGACTTGGTGTTAGATCTTGTACTGTTCTCTACCTCTTCTCTATTTGGCCAGACGGGGGTGGTGGCCATCTATAACTGAAAAATCCTTTGTTATTCTCAATATGTTCTTTATACAATGTCTCTACTAATTGCATCTTTTTCAATACCATCTGATAAGTAAGTAATGCAAACGTAGCTACCTGGTGATACAGTTTTGGCCTCAATCCTTTCTCAAACCTCCTAGTTTTTCTTGATTCATTCATCATAACTTCAGGCACAAATCGACCCAACTCTATGTACCTCTCGATATATTCGACTACTGACAATCTCTTCTGCTTACGTTATGTGAATTCAATCTCTTTTCGTTGTCTAAGAAAATCTAAAAAGTATTATGCATTGAAAGCTTCCAGGAATACCTCCCAAGTGATTGGGGGAATCAGGGTTCCCTTCTTCAAATTCCACCAACGCTCTGCTGGCCCTCTTAGCATTAAGGTGGCAAGTTGTACCCTCTGTTTAGTTGTCACTGTTATCACCTCAAATAATTTTTCTGTCTCATTTATCCAATCCTTTGCTGCCAATGGATTAGAGCCCCCATTGAAGATCGGGGAATTAAGCCTTCGGTATTTTTCAATGTTGTTTGTATCCATTCCACCTTGGTGAACAACACCCTGTTGTGGAAAAAATGTTGACTCTGACCATAGTTCTCTCTCTCGAATCATCGTTGCTAGGCTCTCAACCACTCTGCATAACCGGTTAAAGTCCTCTTGATATGCCCCTGCTTATCCCGCATGTGGTGCCAGCAGAACGACAGAGGATCTTGGTTATGAGGGGGGAGGCACTGTTTGGTACGAGGGTGGCCCTTAAAACGCAGTGAGGGACACCTGGTGGAATGCAAGTGCTTGTTGTGGGGACATCGGTGGGTCTTGCAAAATCGGGACGGATTCCCGACGGGGTCGGCCTCAGCCCTTCTTCGTCATTTCCCTTGGTTTATCTGCAGGATAACAACAAACATTAATGTTTCTCATTATTTGCTCTGATACCAATCTTAACGCCCTGATTTTAGCTTTAGCGGCGTTACAATAACCCTGCTAGCATACGTGGTATAATATGTATCATCTCATAACTAATTTCGGCCATAACACATAGAAAATGCTCCAATTAAATCATTTAAATTACTAAGCTTACTCCATTGTATATTCATTAATACTGTAAATTATAATTTTACAATTTCTCATTTCAAAATGAGTTACTTTCTACTAACTATATAAGTATTCTGTTTTGCTGTCCATACTCTCTATTCTGTCTCCTCTACATGCTAAGTTCGGAAGAACGCAGCTCTGGTCTAGTTTCCGGTGCTACATCATCTTTAAATGATAAGTAATGAGCATACACAAGCTCAGTAAAGTAAATTCAAATTATAAACATAACATGGAAATCTAGTTCAATGTCTACTCTCCTTGGTCCCCACTTCCATTAGTCACGCCATCCTTCCTACCCACACTCTTTTCCTCTTATTCACCTACCCTACTGTAATTACAACATCGCCTTGAAGAAAATCGTCTACCCTTACCACTTCTTACCACGTGAAGTCATCACAATAAGCCACCCCAACATTACCCAATGTACCTATCCACTCGACCCTAACCCGGCCACACACCCACACTATTACTCTTAAATAAAACCCCCCAACCATCACCAATATCGACGACTCTTTTTTGTCACTACTCGACCCCTAACTGGCCACCCACTCACACTGTTATCCATTCCATCACCAATATCGGCGACCTAACTCATCCTCAATTCCATCAATTATTGACCATAAACTAGCCACACAGTCACACCGTTACCCTTCTGACAACCCCTTAATCATCATAAATATTGGTGACCCCACTTATCTCCAGTACCAACAACCATCAATAGCCAACATCGGTGTATTCAGCCACGAAAATACCACAAGTAGAGTTATACAATTTTCACAATCACAGTCAATCATCATACATACATGCATATTCAACCAATATACAGAATAGTTCATACAGGCATACATATCCAACAAGTACATAAACTAGCTCATTTTTCTGTCCACACACATGTGCAACAAACAGAATTCATACACATACTCATTACTCTTACCCTATAACGTACACATACACTGTTAATGTATGTTTTCACCACGCCCTCACTCATCTCACGCAATCGTACCTCTCAAACTACTCCCTCTCACTGGTATCTCTCTCTCTCATCTCTCTCAATTGAGTGCAGAAGCGAAATAAAAGGTTAAGATTAACATCCCTTACGCAATAACTTAAAAGTACTAAACAAATATCACGGAATAAGTTCTTTGAAAGAAATACGAGAAATGAGAAAAATAAAGGAAACTATAAAGCATCTAGCATCTACTCGCAGTCTTCTTGTGAATCGGGCTCGGGAACCAGATCTTTCTGATATGAAATGGTTAAATAAGGAATGAGCTACACTAGTCTAGTAAGAACATCACACTATATCACTGTCATAGAAGTAAAGGTTGGTAGAAAATCAAAACAACCAATGGAGCAGTAAATTTAAACCAATACATTTATTTAAAATAAAACTATTTACCTTTTTTTCTTACTATTGGAGAATTTATAGAAACAAATTATATAAGCAATAATATCATACAGATCATAATTTCATGCATAATCAATAACATATAACATATCATAAATTCGTATTCATTAACAATAACTAATCATCACTGTTTCTTGTTTCACCAGTCTACTAGTGTTCATGGGGATCTATAAGGGTGTCCTCCCTACACGTGAACTATTTTCCTTAACAATCTTAATTCCAGGGTCGTTCCATACCTCATCCGGTATGAGTGCCATGACATTAAACCTCAATACCCCGTCCGGTATGAGGGTGAAGCGGGTCGTCCCTATACCCCGTCCGGTATGAGACAACATTCACGGTAGGGTTCTCTATGAACCCGGTCTGTCCACCATCTCCTAGGATATCTAGTGAAGCTGTTATCTTATCCATTTATCAGATCACATCCCATTCCTGTTTGTCCTTGGTCTCCGTCACCAAATTAAACATAAATACATAAACAAGTAACGTGCATCTAACAATGCAATCATATTTTAGATTCCCAAAATCAAACAATAGTCAAATAAGACAGTAATACATGCATTTAAATCATATAATATATAAACCAGATATCATCATACTTTTAGGCTGTACAATAAATCAACAGTAATCGATAGAAAATAATGTCTGATTTAAGCTCCATTAGCAATCCGTAATTAATCAAGCACATCCATTTAATTTGTACAAAGGACTGTATTATTATTTATTTGAACTTTAATTCCATGATAGGAAATAGGGTGAGAGGTCCTTACTTGATTTAACGCCGAAAACTATATGGTTACTGCGCCTACGGGCGGTCCCTATGTTCCCTGAATTTTCCTTTGAGAACTGAAACGCGCTTACAGTACCTACAAGTGTCCCAAATAAACCCAAAAATCAGTCCCAGAGCCCACTCGGCCAATTTCAGAAATCCAACAAGGCGGCTCAGCTGTGCTCCGGTGACCCGCCTTGAGTTGGCTGTTTTCGTCCATTTTTTACCGAATTCAACCAAACTTGCATCGGTTCCTGCAAGAAAACACACTTAGGGCTTTCGGTGGGCCAAAAAAATGTAGAAAATCGAAACTCACCGGCGGTAGGGCTCTCCGGTGCAGCGGCTCCTCCAGCTCACGTTGTGGTTGGGTGTTTTGCTTCGGTCAGCCTGTAGAGAAGGAAATGGTGATCACAACGGTAGAAAAATTACATCGAACGGGAATCGGAAAGGGGCTCATCGGAAGCATTTTTTGAAACACCCCGCGGTATTTTTCGGCCAATTAGCCGATTCTTTCACTCTGATTTGGCCATGGGTGGGTTTAAAATTGAATTTCGTGCAATAGGGGAAATTTTTACTTTATTTAGCGGTTAGAAATTGCTCCGGTATGGCATCGAGTGGCAGCAGTCGATTCCCCGGCAGTTGGGTTTTCTTCTCCTGCGAGGGGCTTTGGCGGCTAGGGTTTGAGTTTGGGTGCGGATGGGGTTATTTATACCCATCTGTTTTTTATCTGGGTCGTCCATCGCTTTTGATATGAACTGTCCGATCGCGATTAAATAGAGAGTGAATCTGGGTCGTCTGTGCGCGATTCAATCTGCGCCGTCCGTGCGCGATTCAATCTGCGCCGTCCGTGCGCGATTCAATCTGCGCCGTCCGTGCGCGATTCAATCTGTACCGTCCGTGCACGATGCAATCTGTGCTGTCCGTGCGCGTTTTCGATCTGGACTGTCCGTGCGCGCGAGAATAGATCTCAACCGTTCGATCGCACGCACATGAATCGCCCATGTGACTCCCCCTGCGTGGTCTCCTGCATCAGCACCTCTGCCACCTGGTGCGTCCTGATTGGTCAGGACTGCTGACTGGGCAATTGACGTGGCGTAACTTTTCTAAATTGTGTTTTTACTTCCAGTTTTTTATTTTTCTTTCAAAAATACCTCTAAAACTCAAATTTTCATCCATTTTTCCCAAAATTATTTAAATTAAATCCTTAATTATTTTTTTCATCCTTTTTATTAATATTATTATTATTATTTTCATTGAATCAAATTAAAATAAATTATATTCAATTAAATAATAATTATATTTATATAAAAAATAAAAATAAAAATGAATAAAATGTTGGGTGTTACAATTAATCTACTCTCTCTCATCTAGAGTTCAATATAAAATATGCATTTCTATGTTAAAATTTAACTATAAATTGTCATTTCAGTGTTTAAAATTCGAATTTGCAATACCTCTTGTTTCCATCATCCTCAATACAGCCACAACTCACTTAATCACCTTAATCGTCTCCTCCTTCTCCGACTCTCTCTGAAGTCCTTGACTGATTGCCTCTTCTCTCTTCTCCCTTTTTTTTTTCTCTTCATCCTATTTATACCCAACCTACTAAATCATTCAAATCTGAAGTGTCCCTTCTCACTCCTCCCCCTCTTCTATACATGTATATTATTATTATTATTTATAACTCAGTTATTACATAGTATATACCTTGCAACTTTTTAAAACATAAATGCTCATGTAGTCATACCATCTTCAAATGAGCACCAAAGTAACAAGCTTATAACAATCATTAACATTAATATTAATACGAAGAAAGTACAATTATACTTTTAGTGTAAATCCCTTAAACATACAGATAAAATTTATTTAATTATATATTAAATATGTAAATTAATTAAACTAAATAAATCTTAAGGTATTTTTATACTATGTAATAGTATAAGATAAGATGAAGACTCCAAATGCACATATACTGCTATGATACATGTTTAATATATAATAATATATTTTCAAACTATTGCTTGTTGCTTTTTGGAGTCTAAATTAATAAAACCCAAATCTGATTCAAAATTCTCTTTCACGTAAATAATCTGGTCCAAATCTCAATCAAGGTACTTTAAAATCCTCAATTCTCATTTTTTTTAAAAAAAAAAAGTGGACTACCATCTAAAAAATATTATTATAATAATTAAAAAGTGCTTACTTTTAAAATTGTATAATGTCTTTAGAGAATCATTACCATCATGGATAGTGCAAAAGTGACAAACCCAACGGCATTCATATTATTGTTTAAATTAAATATTATATATTTTATAATGATATTTTACTAGTTACAGGAATTATACATATTAAACTACTTCTATTTATATTCTCATAAATAACAAAAGTATTTTATTTAAATTAAGCATGAAATTAATCTGACTTCAGTCAGATATTCATATTCTTTTGTATAATTAAAATTTAAGAGAAATTAATAATTAATTATAATATTGAGTAAAAAAAAGCAAACACTTACTGTGTTTTTTTTTTTTTTTTGTTCTTTAATTCTGAATATTTGTGAAAAGAGGAATCAAATATGCAGCCAAAAACACAGGCTTTTAGTCGCACGTGGATAAACGTGCAATGAAAATAAGTCTTCATGTTTTCGCCATGTAACAACCTTTAACTGAAATTACCCGTAAATTCCGGAATAATTGGACAATTTAACCTTAATTTTTTTTTTTTTACATATTTACTTATTAGAAAAATAAAATAAATAATTATCAAATACCTTATTTTTTTCGTTCTTATATTAAATTAAAATTAAATTCTTAACTTCCACTTTTGTAGATATAAACAAATACCATTTTAGTCAAAAATCAAGTACTAATGAATAATTTGATTATTAAATAATAAATTATATGTTCAAATATTGATAAGTTTATTGTTGGCTTTTGTATAATCTATTAAATTCTCATTAAATTTGTTATATCTCAATTATGTAATATATATATATATATTTATAATGCTATAATATTTTAAGTTATTATCTTATAATTTTTCTATAACTTGAACAACACTTTTTGTGTATCTATATTTTATAAATTTAATGATGTATAAATGAGTTTTAAAAAAAAATTGATTTATTTTAAATGATAAATGATTGAATAATGATTATAAGCAAATTAAAATGAGTTATTTATTTCTTATTTCCAAATTATTGAAATAGAAAGTAATATTTTTTATTATTTGTCATTTTGTTCCATTGACTACCTATCCTCCTCAAGATACTATTAACTTTAAATACGGCAAATAATGAAAGCAAAATAGAAAAAGAAAAATTCCCTAAAATAGAAGCATAGTAGCAAATATGTATCACATATATGACATTGAAATATATTAAACTTTGTTGGTAAATCTAGAAAATGGTGGGCATTTATTAAATTATTAATTAATGATAATTATAACCTGAAACATCAATTAATTCTTATATATATATATATGTAAATATACACTATATGCACATTCAACCTATATAATTTATTACTACAGATCTTTTTTTTTTTTTGTATAGAAAAATTACCAACCAACATTCTGTCTTTTTTCGAAAAAGATAATTATGATATGCTCATGTGCCCATATCAAATTATTTGCCACATATAATAAAATACCTTTATGCACATTAATAATATATTTTTTCTCATAAAAAGGAAATATTTAATTACAATAATTTTTGTCCTACAAAATTCATTACATATACCCAAATGCAAAATAGTGAAGTAATTTTTAAACTGAAAATAAATAATTTGTTTGGTTTAAATCAAAAGTTGATTATTGATTGGAATTTTAAAAAATATTTGAAATGGTTTTTTCCGCAAAAATTTTAAAAATTGAAATCTTACATTTGACATGTGGATTGATATTCATTTACTGAGAAATTAGATATTATAAATTTTTTATTAATAAATTAATTATGTAAATTAAGTAGCTATATTTTTAATATATTTAGTCAACTCCCCCCTTTAAATTTATATTTCACTTTAGTTCCCCGTTCAACCATCATTATCATTTTGTTAGTCTTTTACTGTTATTTTAATTATTATTATTTCAGAATAAAATAATTTATATTTATGACATTCATCTTATGTAACCATTTTTTTATAATTATTTAGTAAAATTTTGAAAAAGCATTTCATAGGACGGATAGTCACTGTCAATTTGTCACTAATTAATTAATTAATGTGGAAAATAATTAATGAATATTTAAAATTTTAAAAATATGGATTTCGGGTAAACTAATGGTCGAGCGATGATGGTGACGAAAACAAAAGCCTGGAAAACAGGAGGAAACGACGCCGGATTATTCACTCACTCGCCGCAGTCGGTCATGGCCTTCTTCACTGCGTTTTAAATTGACCATGGGTCCCACCTGTTAGTAAAGAAAAATCCCAGTAGGTCCCACCTGTTATCTCGCCCCTAAAATCCCGTCGTATCTCTCAGTTTCATTTCTCAGATTTCAATTTTCCTTCTCTGAGAATTTTAGGATTTTCAGAATTTCAGAGATGAAGAGCAACGGCAACACAAAGCTCATCCTCCTCCACCCGTCGATCAACCACAAAACGACGGCGTCTTCCCACCGTCTCTGGGTCTTCTTCTTCATCGCTTTCTTCACTCTGATTTTCACTCTCACTCTCTTCTCCACCGCCATTAATTCTTCGTCTCCTTCCTCATCCATCTCCACCGCCTTCCCTTCCTCTCCCTCCACCGTCCTCCCGCCCTCCATCGCCACCGCGCTCCTCCATTACGCCGCCACCTCAAATGCCTCTTCCACCAAGATGTCCTCCGCCGAGCTCTCCGCCGTCTTCTCCGTCATCCGCAAGCTCTCCCCTTGCAACTTCCTCGTCTTCGGACTCACCCACGAGACTCTCCTCTGGAGATCTCTCAACTTCCTCGGCCGCACCGTCTTCGTCGATGAGAACGAGTACTTCGTCTCCAACTTCGAGAAAATCCATCCCCACATCGAAGCCTACGACGTTCAGTACACCACCAAGGTCTCCCAAATGAACTCGCTGCTCACCCTCGCGAAAACCCAAATGAGCAGCGAGTGTAAACCAGTGCAGAATCTTCTCTTCTCCGACTGCAAACTCGGCATCAACGACTTGCCCAATCATATTTACGATATCGACTGGGATGTCATCTTGGTCGACGGCCCGCGCGGGTATTCCCCAGACGCTCCCGGCCGGATGTCGTCGATTTTCACGTCGGCGGTCTTGGCGAGGACCAAGAAAAATTCAGCCGCGTCGAAGAAGAAAACCCACGTGTTCGTTCACGATTTTGGTCGCGAAGTGGAAAAAATTTACAGCGAGGAGTTTCTCTGCGAGGAGAATTTGGTGGAGGTAGTGGATTCTCTGGCTCATTTTGTTGTGGAAAGAACCGAGCCTGATAGATTTGAGTTTTGTAGTAACAAAACCAGCTCCTCCTCGTCGCCGTCACCGGGAACAGAAGGTGACGACGACGATTCCGACGATGTGAGTGATGACTGAGACGTGTACTTATACATAGGCGCTTTTTGTAATTATCACCATTGTATCTATTACATGTTTTCTTCTATCTTCGCTTACCGTTTGTTTTGGATATTTTTCTTTTTTCAGTAAAGGGTTGGCTAAAATGTTAAAGCTGTACCGAAATCAAAAACCAAGATTTGGGATTTACACAGAAACTCGTGTTTGTTTCCCGAGAAAGGGTGGGAATTTTGAATTTCGTAAGATCCCTCTACTATTAATTATATAAGAACAAGGGTTGTTTGGCTGGTAATAAAACAATAAAAGATAAAAACCATTAGAGCTGAAGTATGCTCTTTTCTTTACATCTTCATCGAACCCACAAAAGAAATAAAGTTTTTTCTTTCACTTTAATTTAATTCTTCAGTTTTCTCTGCAAACCAACAAGAAATTTTCATTAGTTTTAAATTTTAAATTTCAAAAAAAGAGTAGACCACGAGGTGGTAAGATGTCAAAGCCAGTCGAGCTGTCGGTGAGAGACATGAGTGGAAACTGAAAGTCTGTACCTTTAAGATGTCGAATATTCGGTTCGGGTCGGTCGGGTCGGGTTTATTCGGCATATTACATGCTTTTTACATTACAATCTTTTGGCTTTATACGATCACGTGCTCCGGGTGAGTCAAGCGTACGTTACGGACTCTGAATTAGCGAAAGAGATATGTCGGTGAGGGAACACGGTAAGTGATCAGTGGACGCGCGCGTAGGGTGTTGCAATTAGGGGTTTACACGATTTTGCGAACCACACGTGCGAGTATTGTACTGCTATGGCCTTGGGAATTTATTGGGACAGACTGTATTTGCTATGGTTGGAGGGAGGCCATGAACACATAATGCATGGAAGAGATTAATGGTATCTTTTCCATAACATAAGGCATTATGTCAAGATTTTTATGGGGCCACACCCTATATATGTATATGTATATCTATGTGTGTACATATATTAATTAATAAAATTCTAAATCGAATGCAAAAATTTGTAAAGAAAAAACCCATTTACAGCGTATAAATCTAAATTTATTTTTTTTAATTGTAATAATTAATTTTTCGTCCTCTTAAATATTGAGTTATTACTGATAAGAATTAAGAATTTAATTCCAAAAAAAATACTAAAAATAATTTGGTAATACCAAATGATCAAATTGAAATTGAGATGAACCGGTTAGATTGACTTTATTTTAGACTAAGTTTTTTAAAAATATATTTTAATTTAAAACTATAATATTTTTATTGACTTTTTGGACAGCTGATTTGATTTAATTTTACATAATTTGTCAAAATTATTTTTTAAAAAAAATTTAAAGAATGCATAAAAAATATATAGTGGGTTGAGAAGGGTTCAATTTTTATAGGCTTGTATGAAGCCCATGTTCATTGATAGACTTTCTGGCTAGTGGGTGTCCATTGAACCATATGTTGTCTGGTAAGTCCACAGTACCCTCAAAATTATGATCTCCACCCACACATATATATATATATATATATATATATATATATATATATAAGGTTTTAACAGTCAAACGGTGAAAATATAAGTTTTTGAAAAATTAATTTGATTTTTATAAAATTTTAAATAATTATAAATTTTTTACATAAATAAATACTATGTATCTTATCATAATATTAAGGTTTAATTTTTATTTTTTTAAATAATAAAATAAAATTATTTTAAAAAACTATAGAATTGATACGTGCGAATTTCTAATTGATTATGATATAATTTAATTTATTTAGTAACTTTAATGTAAGAAAAGAGAATTAATAAATCTCACATATAACAATCATAACACCTCACTTGAATTTCAGAATTAGACAGCACATAAGGCATGCACAGAATAGTCAATCCATGTCTTAATCTTTAATGCCTAACCTAAATTCCCACATTGACTATTAGATACACACACACACACTTATATCTATATATATATATATATATATACATATGTATATAATTATATACGTGACATGATTTGGGTTGACATTTTTCCATCCACAACCACACTTCCCGCAATCTTTGCCTATTTCTCACTATTATATATATCCAAGACTGTAACGTGTCAATATATGTAGTGTATATGTATATGTATTCTGAATTATAATCATCATCCCACTACTATATGTTATTCTTGAATTTTCACCGACCATCTTATACACTCCATATATAAACTATATCACTATATATACGTTTATATAATATGTGAGTGTATATGGATCCATGCCACTAAATAACCCATAATTAAAACCTTACTTGAATATTTACATTAGGTATATATCAAGCAATTTACTTCCAAGATTAGTGCAAGTCAAATTTAGATATTTAATAATAGATAATAAATTTCAAGCACGAGTTATATTTAGCTCGTTGATGTCATGATTACGCATACATACATACGTATAGGTACAAATATATATATATATATGGATGTACATATATAACCCTCTGTAATTACTTTCATTTTACTATGTAATCACCCTAGAAAATCACTGATTGTTATAATTCAATACACATGATTGATAATATAACTAGACACTATAATTATAGTTCATACATATATATATATATATATATATTACTACGTATAACCCGTTAAGCAATTATTTGCAAGTAATTTTCAATAAAAGGAAAGACACTATAATTATAGTTCATATATATATATATATATATATATGTTAATTATCATTAAGCCTCACACAAAAAGCTCATAATCACTTATAAATGTCTTGTTAGAGTATTATAAGTAACCCACTCTGATCTCCTTCCTGACCCTCCTCTCTTATAATCATGTAAATTTACAGTATTACCACTGCAAGGAATGATACTAAACGACGTCGGACGAGGACAAACCTTGCGCTGCAAAAAGAACTTCAAGCATTCTCCAGCCGGTCTCTGATCAGGAAGATCACGAACACAATTTCCCCTCGCATCAAGAACCCCACTTTTTATTAACCTCCGGCAAATAGGACCGACTCCGGTAAAATAGTTACCGGACAAGGATAAATTCATCAAGTTCCCAAGCCTGCATATTATCTCCGGTACCCTTCCGTAGAGCAAGTTTCCGGCGAGGTTCAGCTGCTCGATCTTCCACAAACAACCTAGAGAACACGGTAATGGGCCGGTCAACAAATTGTTTCCGGCGTCCAAAAGTCTGAGTTCTTTTAGAAACCCTATCTCGTAAGGAAGACAACCCGTCAACTGGTTATTCAACAACAAAACTTCGGTCAACGTCGACGAAGCATCGCCGATGCTCCGCGGGATTTGACCCGTGAAATGATTGTTGGCTAATGTGAGGAAAACCGCCGGCGTGTCTCCGATGTTCGCCGGTAGGTTCTGCATGAAGTTGTTGTTGTTAAGGAAGAGAACTCCAAGATCTTTCATGAAGATCTCCGGTGGGACTGTTCCGGTGAAGGAGTTGAATCTTATGTCCAAAAAGTACAGACTTTTCATGCGAAGAACTGCCGCCGGAAACACGCCGGCGAGATCGTTGTTACTTAAATCCAGCTCGTATAAGTACGGGAGGTTTGAGATTTTGGAAGAGATGGTCCCGGAGAAGTTGTTGGAGTTTGCGTGGAAGATTGCGAGATCAGGGAGTTGATCGATGAAACCATCGAGGGTCGGTGCGGAAAGATGGAAGCCATTGAAGTCGATGGAAGCTACGGTGGTTGCAGAGAGATTGTCCGGCGGATTATCGCAGAAAAAACCTTTGTACTTGCAGATATCGGAGCCGACCCATGTGTTGGTTATGCCTAGCGGATCTAATGTAATTGTGTTCTTGAAGGTTTGGATTATGGGGTAAACAATGGCGAGTCTCTGGTCTAAGAAGTTCAAGAGCTCTGGTATTAATGGAAGAGGAGGTAATGGAAGATCAGGGATCAACTGAGAATGTGCAGAGAAAGTTGAAAATGGAAGGAAGAAGACGATGAAGATGTTGATCAAGCTTCTAGTTTTCATGAGCTTGAAAATGTGAATGTCCATTTCATCTGCGGGGAAGAAAAATCAAGAAGATCATAAGAAATTAAGAGTCCATTATATATATATATATACAAATAGGATATGTATAATGTTAATGGTTAGTGTGGTTGTTGAAGGCCCAACTCACTCTGAAATGACATTAGAGTTTCAAACTTGCTTTTGATTTGCCTTAGTGGAGCATATACATTAATATATAATATATACGTGTATATATATAAATATATGTATATATACATTTCTTTCTCCTTTAGTTAGTTAATTATATGTGGGTTAATATATTCACTCAAGAGTTAATTATATATTTTCACGTCGAAGTTGGGAATATGATTTAGTTTTCTTTAACTAAATTAGTAGCTGGTTTCCATTTATGGGAATCCTTGGAACGCACATATTCTGCATATACAAATATATAGCATATTATATATCCGTTGTTATTGATATATATTTATGAGTGTGCGTGTATGTATGTATGGAGAGTGTGTATTAGGAGAATTCTATATCCTCATTTATGTTCTTAATTTTTAAAACACTTAATTTTTTTTTAATAAAAATTATAATTTTTAGTTAAATTATACTTTTATTTATATATTTTTTTTATTATGACATGATGATTAATGTATATATGTATATATTGAATAATTTATGAATATGAGATTTATGTACATGATGCCTTCCGGAATATAAAAAATTAAAATCCCATAATCCATATTATTTTATTTCTTTATTATTGCTAATGTATATACATATATATGATATATGAAATTAAAAATCATCAAATAATGAGGTAAATACTATTAGACCATAATAGTACATTATAAATTTATAAATTTTATATAAAGAATATTTATAATTTGAAAATATAACTTCACCAATTATATATATATATATATATATATATGTAATTATGATTACTGACAACCATTTGGTTCATACAACTCGATCAATTGAGATCAAATTAGTGCGCCAACCATTAGCTAGATCACGCTCATCTTTAATTGAGAATGAATCACTCACATAAAACTATATAAGTAATCATTTTGCCCAATATACATACATACATACATACATACAAATATATAAGTAATCACGACATTGATTAATTACATGCCTTCTTAATGCCTAACTTAGTTTGATTAATTTTGGGTTATGTTAATCTTATTAAAAACATTTATATATTTAATTACAAATAAACCTCATATTTTTCTTGATATATTTAAGAAATAATTCATATTTTTAGTGAGTTAAATATTTTATCTCGCATTATTTAAAAAAAATAGAAGTAACCCTTAATTCAGTTTATTTTATTATTTTATTAATTAGTATAATCTAATATGGAAATTATATAATTTAATTTTTTAAAAAAATAATAATAAAAATTATAATCAAATAATTAATTTAGTTTATTAATAAATAAGTGTCGATTTATATGATTCATCGTTTCACCCGTACCCCTAGAGGAGGCAGGGTGTCATACAACTTACAGAGGAAGTATATAACCATGAATAGATCCATAATGACAATTTTATTTTGCATATGTGTTTATACATCATTCTAGAATCTATCGTCCTGCATAACTCTAATGGTAAGAAAAAGAAAACCCATTTCTGTCTCAGTTATACAAGTATTATTTCAGTATATTCCTCGAGGAATCGAAGTCCAAAGGTAGCTAAAAAAAAATGTTATTGCAAGCTCGAAGTAGTATGGCTCGTCTCCAACACTTCTCGATCTTGCTCTCGCTTTATCTGTCATGTGATAATAAAATAATGAGCTATACTTGTTCGGTAAGTAGAATTTGAAAATCAAAACAAGCAAACTGAAATTACTACACCAAACTTTCACTCGCCTTGTACTCCCAACATCTTACACTGCCTGCCCATTGCTCACATTTCCTAAATTCATCTCATTTACACTTTATTCTGATCGCCAACCTTCAATTTGCTAATTTCATAGCTTCTGTCAATACTCATTAACACCTACTCCTCAATCCCTTAACGAAAAAATGCTCCATAACATGCCCAGGCCATCCTTGCTCACCATCCCCCTTATGGTAAAGCTAAGAATCACTCAACAAGTATGTACCCAGTGATCTGGAGATCGCAAAAACACCAATTCCTTCCGGCATATTCTGCTGCCAACAAACATATGCACAATACACACATAACCATTCGGGGTTTAACCCCTCGACCCAAGCAGACAGGCCAACACACACAACCATTCGGGATTTCACCCCTCGGCCCAAGCAGGTGGGCCAACACACACAGCCATTCGTGGTTTTCGCCCCATCGACCCAAGTAGGCGGACCAAACACACACAACAATTTGCATTTTCACTCCTCGGCCCAAGCAGGCGAGCCAACACACTCTACACTCTGCGTATTTATATAAGCTCACACAGTCACACTCCTATACGCACACATATATATACGATCATATATACAACCATTCCGAATATATCCATCCGTATCAAGAGAAACCACCAAGCATCCATAATAAATACCAGATCAGTCTCTAAAGAAACTTAGAAAACCATACCTCAGGATCATTTAAACCATCCATATCTTAAACTTGATTTGTGAATTTATACCTAGATCAATTTTGTCTTCTGAAAAGCTCATAACATGCACCTAAACACTCAAATCTGCATGAATTTAAGGTAATTATCTAACAATAATTCATCAAGCAGATTTCAACCATAAACATCAATGAATAACAAGCTATTTCTAACAAAAGGGTTTGAGAAATATGTAGCCAAGAACTACAGCATACTCATGTACCTATATAATCCGTCGATTTTCTCTTCCTTTTTTTTTATATATTTTTTTATTCGATCTTACTTGGCATTTTACCCTTCCATTCTGGAAATTTTCCCAACTCTGATCTGTCTACCACTTTCCTACTCTAAGCAGTCACAAGCTCCCTAAAATTGACTTCCAATTCATTTTTCTTCATCCACACTAAACATGGTAACATCTCTTTGGATTGACCTTCAATTCAACATTCTTCTCCCCACCCTAAACCTATTAAAAGCCCTCTGTATTTAATTCCAACTCATTCTTCTTTCACCACCCTAAACAGATAATAAGTTTTCAGAATTCAATTCAAGCTCATTTTCCATTCTCCACCAAATCAGATTAAAGTTCCCTAACCTCAGACCAATCACATTTCTTCCTTTCTATTAGAAGTCAGTTTATTCTCCGCATGCTCAACTCTCTTCCTATCAACGTATATAATCAATAAAACTCTACAAACAGTCACATCAGTTCCACCAAGCATTCATAATAATTTTTGCGGAGAAATTTAGTACTCATAATTTCAAATCCAGGTTTTGAAAGTCAAATTTCACCTACCTCTTACCTCCGATCAATCTTGCTTTGCAGGGATGATCCCTCCTTCTCAACCCTTTCCGTCCGTGTCTGTTCTCCAACGAGATTCCACGCAATGCCTCCTTCGCCCTAGACCCCTGACTGTCTCCCACCCAAACTCTCCTCAGTCGGCATCACTGCTCAGCTGTATTTCCCTCTCTCTCTCTCTCTCTCTCTATTCAGATGATGTAAGTTTATCTGTAATTTAGTGGGATGCGTTGGGATTTAGGGATTAATTTCTTGATTTGAAATTTTTTTTCATTTAAGTCCCTAAACTCTTTAAATTTGCAAAAGCCCCCTGAATTACCTAAACACTTATAAAACACCCCAAATTTTAAATGTTTCAATTTTTAAAACAATATTATGAAAATGTTTATATTAATTTTCAAATTTTATTGTTATTTAACCAAAAAATAAATAAATTAGTGAAAATTAATTAATAATATAAAATTTCGAAAATTACAAATATTAATTTATCCCTCGTGTAACCCAAATTTTCCAACGTGTTCAAAAATATTTTATTCATTATTATATCTAATTTTGTTAATAAATTATTAATTAGAAAAATCCCAATACAAATACACTAGTCCCTTTGTCCATAACGACGTCGTATTTGCCATTCGGCCCACTAACAAGTCCAAAATCGAGAAAGAAAATATAAGTGTAATAAAAATTATATTTATAATTGCTATATACTATAGTATATAATTAATTTTCCTTGTATTTTATTAATGAAGCTTAATGAATACAAACTTGTAATAAAAACATATATAACACGTACAATAAATTACTCGGATTTATATTACTTGTTTTAAAAAGTAAAAATATTCGTGTTAAAGATATTGGGCTGGCCGAGCCGAAGGCTATAGGAAAAAGGGCCGGTTAAGCCCACGAGTGATAAAGAAAATGTGAGCTCGATTGTTTATTTACCCGAAATATAAGTAACTATCTTTTTCATTTGAAGAGTTAGAAATTAGATAATCTCGAAAACCCTATTAATAGATTTCTCTCTATCGTTCTCGGATTTTTTTGTATTTTATGTGTTTTGTTACTTTTTTTTTTCTTGTAGAACTTTATAAAGAAGGCTCATGAATAATTTTGGAACACTTACTTATCGTTTGAATTAGATTTTATTTTTTATTGTGTTATAATTGATATTTATGTATTATTTAAGGTTACTATATATGTATGAATTATTAATAAGTATATTAAGAAAATAAGAATTCAACTCCATCTCATCATCTTTCAAAAGAAATATGTATATATATATATATATTCATTGTTCCTTGCTCGCAATAAATTCCTGCAACTGCACACATTTAATTATTAATTAACAGTACTCTGGCATCCCCAATCAATGCGATGACCCCATGCAAACGAGAAACCGAGAACTCACAACCGGTTCGGCGAAAGAGCACCGTAGGAAACCGGAGATGGAGGATTTGCTTTCTTCACCTTCTTATTCATTTCCGCCATTGATGAGTTCGAATGATAATCTGCGTTCTTGCATGGAATCAGTTTCATATATTTCGCTTTCTGGCAGATATAGCGTCTTGAGTAGAACGCAGCACACTCAGCTTTCGATCTCTGATCAGCTTGATCGATAATGCAGTTCCTCCTCACGTCAAGTCTCTTCTGGTACATCAACTTCCGGCACTCCGGTCCGATCTGAGTGAAAAAGTTGCCGGAAAGAGACAAGTTTCTCAGATTCGGTAACATGCAGACGCTCTCCGGCACCTCCCCGTAAAACATGTTGTTGGCCAAGTTGAGGAACTCGATTTTCTGCAAGCATGCAAACGAGTACGGTATCGTGCCGGTCAAGATATTGTCGCCGGCGTCGAAGACGGTGAGGTTCATCAAGAAGCCGATCTCGTATGGTAAGCAACCACTGAGCTGGTTGTTCAATAACAGAATCTCGAGTAAAAACGGAGCTTTCCCGATACTCGCCGGAATGGGACCGGTGAAGTTGTTGTTAGCGAAAGTTATGTAGAGTGCTCGGGAGGAGCCAAGATTATCAGGAAGTTGTTGGGTAAACTTATTGTTGTTTATGAATAAGACGTCGAGGTCGATGTTGAAGATTTCTGGGGGGACCGAGCCTGAGAATGAGTTGAATCGGAGGTCCAAGAAAGTTAAGTCCTTGTAGTTGCGAAGTTCCTCGGGGAAGTCGCCGGAGAGTTTGTTGTTGCTGAGGTCGAGTTCGTAGAGGAAGCTGAGTTGGCGTATACCTTTTGGGACTGAACCACTGAAGTTGTTGGAGTTTGCATGGAAGAGGGCGAGTTCATTCAAGTTGTCAATGAAGCCATCGAGTTTAAAATCCTCGCCTCCGGCGAAACCGAAGCCGTTGAAATCTACTGAAGCAACGGCTCTTTTCTTGGTGCCGGGAAGAATGTCGCATTTGAAACCACCATAGCTGCATACGTCTTTGCCTTTCCAAGATTTGGTTACACCTTTTGGGTCAGATGTGATTTTAGTTTTTAAATTTTTTATCACTCTGAAGGATCTGGCGATGAATTCGTTTTCGAATTTTTCAGACGAGTTCTTCGGAGGAGGCCGCGGAGGCGGAGGCGGAGGTGGAGGCGGAGGCGGAGGTGGAGGCGGAGGTGGAGGTGGAGGCGGAGGCGGAGGCGGAGGCGGAGGCGGAGGCGGGGGTGGCTTCGGCGGTGGGCTTTTAGGAGTCGGCGATGGACATCCCTCTACTGGCGGAGGTGGCGGCGGCGGGCTTTCAAGAGATGGCGTAGGACATCCCTCTACGGGCGGCGGAGGCGGAGGAGAAAGCGGTGTAGGGCATCCAGCTGGTTCAGGAGGGGGTGGTGGAGTTTCGGAACTGAAAGTGAAACGACCTAAAGTGGCGTCGTTTTGATGTTCTCCTGGGGTAATGCGTGTCGTTTTGGTGGCGACTGGGTGTTGGAGATAGGAAGAATGAAGGAGAAGAGTGAGGAATAAGAGGTTAGCGCCCATTTTCAGACCATGAATGTTGCCATTATTAGCATACCTATATATACACACACACACACACACACACACACACACACACACACACACACATATACATACATGAAAAAATTTATACAAAAATAAAATGGCCCCAGTCGAGGAGGGAGAAAAGTAAAGACCCATGACGCCCCTCCTCTTTTTTAAATGAAATTTATTTTAATATTGGCCAAATATTATATATATATATATATATATCCAGCTTCGACATATGTATATATATATATATATATATGTCTTTAGGTTGGTTTTGAATTTTCAGAGACAGAAAAGAAGCCTCTCTGCCCATCTTCTTGCAGCAAAAGATAGAATACCAACAAATCTTAACTTTTGCATATGCTAGCTGCTCATATATATATATATATATACATACATACATACATACACACACACACATACCATATATAATATACCTTCATACTATTAATTTTTGGGTTTGATTTATTACTATTAGTATCATAATTACTGGCTTTCGGATTATTATGTTTTAAATTTTTATTTTAATGTATTTAGTCTTTTAAAAACATTTAAAAAATTGTATTTTGAAAATATAAATATTTTCAAATTTTTGTTATATTTATATAAAATGATAAAAATCGAATCAGAAAATTAGTATCAGAAAAAAAAATTAAAAAAAATTATTTATTTTGTTAATTAACTTATGTATATATATATATATATCAATTATAATATAATTTTTTAATAATTAATAAAAACAACTCAAATCGAAATTATATTCTCATACGAAATATATATAATAATCGTAAATAATAAAATATAATTTTATTAATTATTTTTAATACAAATTTATATATTTTCTTAATTAATTAACTATATATAGGTACACACACACACAAATATATATTTTATCAACCACTACTTTTATATTATAAACTACCAAATCATCTACCACTCATTATTGTCAACTACCCACTTTTATATTATAAACTACCACATTTAACTATGTAATGAAGGGTACTTATATGGGTCATGCACATATAGATACACACACATAAATTGGTCCATTTATTTGTACCCTCTAGTATTTTATTATTTTATAATATAACAATTCCTCAAAAGTATATACTCACACATTTGGCATTTCAAATATTTGTGTATTGATTTTTATAGTACAAACAATAAATGTGACATACATTGTCACATGCAATGGGGCTAATTGGCTTAGACAATGTAATAAGTACTTATATGTAATTTTAATAGGCGAAATTTATTTAATGAAATAAAAAATTAAATTATATATAAAAAAATCAAATATCGAAACCCGACGAATAAGATGGCAAAAAAAAAAATGATTGAATCATCAAACCCACATAAAATTTGAAATTTTTTTATTTCGTCACGTTATTATTTTATATATCATAATTTTAATATATTATTAATTATATATCTAATTGTAAATACTCTAATAAAAATATAAAATAAAATTTCACGTGAACCATTTATTATATGAGAGAATTTTTTTGCTTATAAGTGACAACTTTAGTATTATAATATATGAAATATATAAAAAAAAATTAGTAAAATTGTGGTAATTAAATTAAATTAAATATTAATGAGCTTATTTAAAAATTTATAGTTATTAAATTCACTTAGTAAGTATAATCGATTTTTTAATCCGACATAATATTTTAATTTATTAAAAAAAAAGTTGAATTGAATTGAAGTTGGCCCAGTTAAGTGAATTCGTAGAAAGCCCAGTTGATAATTAAAGCCCATATTGGTGGTAAGATTTTCTCAGCTGGTTTCTGGTAACTATAATTTTCTCGGGATCCAATCAGAAAAATCGCAATGCCAATAAAAATAAATAATTACAATAGAAAAATCCAAGAACAAGGGACCGACTTGCTTCATGTGGTGGTCAAAGAATTGGATTGGAGTTAATAAAAAGTTAATTTATTTAATTTTGTAATTAATTACTTTAAACATAATTTGTTTATCTAAATGAGATTAACCACCGTAAATTATGTAATATTTAATATTTAATATTTATTTAAATAATTTAAAAAAGGTTAATTTATTATCTTAAAAATGTGAGATGGTACAATACACTTACATTTATTAAAATTCCCCTGACACCACCATCTTCCATCAACATACACAATCACGTAGATACATACATACATACATACATATATATATATATATACCGATTTTTAAGAATCAAGAAGACAGAACCCAAATCACGACCGACCTGGTGCAAGAGTACGGTAAATCATCGGCGACGGAGCCGGACTATCTCCCCTCTTCTCCGACGTCTCCAATGGAGTCACGTACCCATCTTTCCTGCAAGGAATCCACTTCATCGATTCCGGATTCTCGCAAAGCTGACGTTTCGAGAAGAACACAGCACACTCATATGGCGATTTCTGATCAGGAATACCCAAAATGCAGTTCTTCCTTACGTCAAGAACCTTCTTGTTAATCAACTTCCGACACTCCGGTCCAACTTGGGTGAAAAAATTCTCAGAGAGCGACAAGTTTCTCAGATTCGGCAACTTACAGACAATCTCCGGCACCGCCCCGTATAGCATGTTTCCGGCGAAGTTGAGGATCTCCATCTTCTGTAAGCACCCAAAAGAAAGCGGAATCGGGCCGGTCAAGAAATTCCGGCCGGCGTCGAACACGGTGGAGTTGACCAAAAACCCGATCTCGTACGGTAAACATCCGGAAAGCTGGTTGTTCAAGAAGAGAATCTCGAGTAAAAATGGAGCTTTTCCGATGCTTCTCGGGATCGGACCGGTGAAGTTATTGTTAGCGAAAGTGAAGTACAGGGCTCTGGAGGAGCCGAGGTTTTCCGGGAGGGTTTGAATAAATTTATTGTTGTTGATGAAGAAGACGTCGAGGTCTATGTTGAAGATTTCCGGTGGAACGCAGCCGGAGAATGAGTTGAACCGGAGGTCCAAGAATGTCAAAAGGCGGGAATTGAGAAGCTCGGCCGGAAACTCGCCGGACAACTTGTTGTTACTCAGATCGAGTTCGTAGAAGTACTTGAGCTTGCTGGTGGATTTCGGGATTGTGCCGGTGAAGTTGTTGGAGTTGGCGTGGAAGATTGCAAGTTCCGGGAGCTTCTCGATGAAACCGTTGAGGGAAAAATCATGGCCGCCCGCGAGTCGTCGGCGATTAAAGTCGATTGAAGCAAGAGCTCTCTTCTTCGTCCCGGGAAGAAAGTCGCATTTCAAGCCATTGTAGCTGCAAATATCTTTACCATGCCAGTTCTGCGTCAACCCTGTTGGGTCATCTACGATTCTTCTCCGAAATCTTTCGATTACAGGGCTGACTCTTTGAAGCAACTCGTTTTCAAACCCTCCGAACGGCGGCACCTGAGTCGGGGGCCGAGGCGGAGGATAATGAACCGTCGCCGGCCGATGAGGTTTTGGTGGTGGTGGCGGCGGAGGGCATTCCGGTTCCGGGGGAGGTGGTGGTGGAGGGCATTCTGGTTCCGGGGGAGGTGCCGGCGGCGGACAGTCCGGATTTTCCGGCGAGGGAGCGGGAGGACCGCCGCCGCCGATTATTATTTCGAGAGTTTCTCTGCTGGGGTTTTGATTTTCCGGGTTGGAGAAGCCACGGTGGATGAATGCATGGAGGAGGAAAGTGAAGAAGATAAGGTGGAAAGAAGAGAAATGAGGATTACCCATTCGTTCAATATCTCTGTGCGTTGGGGTTTCTCTGTTTGGATGGAAGGAAAAGAATGGGGAGGAAAGGAAAAGGAGAAGACTTGTGGAAGCAAGGAAAGAGGAAAGAAGAAAATTTCTCTGCGGGTCAATGGAAGGACATTCACGAGGATACATACAGACAATATGTATAATTTAACTACTGTCTTATAGTCATGGCTGGTCTCCTCTCACTTTCATCCTCACTGTTATATTACACACTGATTATATATATATATATGTGTGTGTGTGCGTGTGTGTATATATTAGTTGTTTTAATTGGAAAATAACAAGGTAACTTAATTTTAAGCCTCTCAATTGCCAACTTTATCAAGAAGCTTTTTTCTTCACAATATGATGCAATAATACATCAAATAATTGGTCCTATTATATAGTTCAGAATCTCAGGGACCATTTCAACCAAGCTACCTATATTTGATATAGTATTATATATATATATAAAATATATGTGGGTGCAAATTTATATACGTACATACATACACACACACGGAATATTCAAATTCTTTCCTTTGTACAGTCTATATGTGATTTATATATGGTTATTAAATGTATAGTTAAGCAGAAAAATAATATATATATAACTAATTATGATATTTAAAGAGTTAAAATTTGAAAATAATCAGACATTAGCGTGACAAATAGGGGAAGAAAATTCAACTTAATAGAACAAAAATGCATGAAAAGCATCTCATATTCAGACAAATCGAGTTCACGTGTAGAGAAAAAGGACAAAAAAAAAAAGCCAAACTATATATATATATATACATATGAAAAACTTACCATTTTAAGACGACCACTTGGGCGTGTGTGTATGTATATGTGCGTGTACATATATATATATATATATAAATACTGAAAAAGTTGTTGTGGGACAAAAAAAAAAAAAAAGAAAAAACAAGAGAGAAATAGGAAATGTCAAAGGAAGCGAACGACAGTGAAAGTATTTATACTTCTAATAAATGAAGTGGACTTACACCTCTTATGTAGCTTGTCAATATCTAATACACGTATACATACATACGCACGCACATACATACACACGTTTGAGAAAACATGTGCCCGTACAAAAAGGTTTTGCTAATGACGACACTATTCCACGTACTTGATATTGCTTACTAAGCATGCGCACAAAAAAAAGATGCATTGTAGATACATGCATATACGTGTGTGTGTGCGTGTGTATATATATATATATATACACACACACACACCCATATATCATATTGTATGTTAACAAAGAAAAATTGAAATGTTTAGTACCTAAGCATTACCACCCATAATTTTTCATATATAAATTATTAGTTTCCAAGCTCAAACTTGTTTTTTATTTGGAAGGAATCACCGTGCATTAAAATATTAAATCAATAAATAATACTGATTTAATTATTTTTATATTCATTTATTATATTTTTAAAACTATATTGATTATCTCAATTGGTCACACCTTTCGAATTTAATTGAAATTAATTAATTAATTAAGAAAATATGGTAAGTACATAAACTTGTAAGTTTATTATTTATCAATAAATGGTATATCTATTAATTTTATATGGTATATCTATTATATATTATCTATAACATAGTATCACATGGCAAAAATTTAGCAATTATTTACGCTTACGTGATAATAATATTACATTTTAATCGGGATACGTATATAATATAAAATGGTAATTTAAATAATAAAAAAGAAATATAATACACGTGGCGAGCAAGGATTGGATGGAAGGAACGACCATTCACATGGGGGAGTTCCCCTAAAAACTCTAAGCCGAACAAAGTCAACAAATTAGACGGCTTTTCCAAATTTAGTTAAAGTTACCGTCACAGCCACGACCTGCCGTGACAGCCACAACCCCCTATTTCAACGCTGCTTTCCGCTCTCGCATATCAACTTATCCAATTTCCAAATTCAATTAATTTCCTCTCTGTTTTGGGTTTCTGGTTTCTCTCCATCTCAATCTCTCCGCTAATCTATACACACACACACACACACACATATATATATATATATATTTATACACAGGTATATAAGCATACGCGCATCTCACCAAACTCACATCTCAAAAACTCTCCACGACGACGAGCTTCTCCACCTTTCCGAGACGCGATTCATCAACCGCATTAGCCATGGCGCCGCCTCCTTTTCGGCTTTGTATAGCTATTTCGTTCCTTTTCATGGTCTTCTCCTTGTCGCTGGCTTCCATGTCAATCATCGATTACGATCTCCCCGCCGATCCTCTGCAATCGACGGAACGAACCGAGGCGCACATGATGAAGATGTACGAGCATTGGTTGGTTAAGCACGGGAAGAACTACAATGCTATCGGCGAGAAGGAGCGGCGATTCGAGATCTTCAAGGACAATCTTAGGTTTGTCGACGAACAGAACTCCGTTCCTGGCCGCACCTACAAGCTCGGATTGACTAAGTTCGCCGACTTGACTAACGAGGAGTACCGAGCGATGTATTTGGGTGCGAAGATGGAGAAGAAGGAAAAATTGAGGACTGAAAGGAGCCAGAGATATCTGCACAAGGCGGGCAACGATGACGACCTGCCTTCTCATATTGATTGGAGAGAAAAGGGCGCCGTTACGGAAGTCAAAGATCAAGGCCAGTGTGGTAAGCCTTTTTCTCATTATTCTTTTTTCAAATTCAGTCTCGTGTGTATTTTTGTATTTTTATTTGCTGTTTTTCTCTCATTCTTACCTGATTGATAGAGATATTGACAGTGAAAGCTACCTTTTTGTATTTATTATTATTTTGGACGGATTGTTGTTTGCTGGGTTTAATTATTAATTTCAATGCTCTTTTTGCTTAGTTTAGAAAAGTAATTTAGGGGAAATTGTTTTTTCAAATTAACATCCACAAGTTAATATTCATGAATTTGATATGCTGTAATTATTAGTACAAATGAAAGAAGAATCTGAAGATTTGATTAATTTCGCCATATGCAACAGTTTCTACTCAAAGATTGATCATTTATCTTTCTGAAATGATTATGAGTAGTAAGTGAATTTCCCTTACTAAGAAGGATTTGTTTGTAAAACTTAAATACAAGAAAATGATTTTTTAATTATTTGAGATTAAAATTAATATGAAAATTAGAACTCAAAATTAGATTCAAGTAGGTAGATGCTGATCCGAGTAGGTAGACCAATCATGTGGACTTTTTCATCAGATCCAAGTAGGTAGATTAGTCGAGAGGTAGATTAGAACAATCTGATCCGAGTATCACCTTTATCACGTAAAAAAAGTAGGTGCTGTGATGAGTTCTTTTCTGTCATGGGTTGTTTGCAATGAACTAATTAGTGTCTGGTTGGTTTTTGATTGAAGGGAGTTGCTGGGCGTTCTCTACAGTTGGTGCAGTTGAAGGGATAAACCAGATTGTAACAGGTGATCTAATCTCATTGTCAGAGCAGGAGCTGGTGGATTGTGATAAAGCATATAACCAGGGCTGCAATGGAGGTCTAATGGACTATGCTTTTGAGTTCATCATCAAGAATGGTGGCATTGACTCCGAAGCAGATTACCCCTACCGGGCTTCTGATAACATGTGTGATTCAAACAGGGTTAGTGTCAATCAAATCCATTTAACTCAATGATGAAGAGTTTTGAGGGTTTGCTCTTTAAGGAGTTAAGAGTTGTGATTTTCTGTGTTGTTTGACAGAAAAATGCTCATGTTGTTACCATCGATGGATATGAAGATGTCCCGGAAAATGATGAGGAGTCGCTGAAGAAAGCTGTGGCAAATCAGCCAGTTAGTGTTGCCATTGAAGCTGGTGGCAGGGAATTCCAGCTCTACCAATCGGTAAGTTAATCAAAAGCATGAATAGCCTGTTGAAGATCCAGAGCAGTTGAATATAGAATGCAAATAGTCTTGTCTGCTATATCTTTTAACTTGAGATAGACAACTATACATGGCATGGCTGTATGAACCATTTTATCATGTTCACTCATTGAATGCATAATTGTAATGTTGAATATCTGAAAAACTTCTCACTTGTTTCCAAAACTTGAATATCTTAATGACTTAATCCTTGTGATATTATTTTTTTGTTCTTTTGGTGAAAATGCTTGTTCCTGTGAATTAAGTTTAGCTATAGATACTTGTTTATAATTATCTTCACGCCGTGACCACCTTATATTTGTCTCAGAAACGTATACTACCTCTTTTTCAGGGTGTGTTCACGGGACGCTGTGGAACAAATCTAGACCACGGTGTTGTTGCAGTTGGATATGGAACAGAAAATGGCATAGACTACTGGATTGTGAGGAACTCATGGGGTCCTAAGTGGGGAGAGAGTGGTTACATCAGGATGGAGCGCAATGTGGCCAGCACTGACACTGGCAAGTGTGGGATCGCAATGGAGGCCTCTTACCCCACCAAGAAAGGCCAGAACCCACCAAAACCGGGACCATCTCCCCCATCTCCGGTAAGGCCACCGACTGTCTGTGATGAATATTACTCCTGCCCTGAGGCCACCACCTGCTGCTGTGTCTACGAGTACGGTGGATTCTGCTTTGGCTGGGGATGCTGCCCTCTTGAATCCGCAACCTGCTGCGATGACCACTACAGCTGCTGCCCTCATGACTATCCCATCTGCGACCTTGACGCTGGAACTTGCCGAATGGTAATTCTCTCTGTCTAATCGACATTGACTTGAGCCATAGTATAAACTAATCTATATCAGTATTAGTTCATAACATAACTTACACCTCAAGGTAACTTTTTTTTTTCCTGTTGTTTCCAATGGAACAGAGCGAGAACAACCCAATGAGTGTAAAACCATACAAACGAGGGCCTGCTAGAAGTACACGATCACCAAGTGTTGGCGAGCTTGTCAGCAGTGCTTAACAAGGCCCTGCAACAATCAGCCGCTGCCATTGGAGGTTTATATGCTTTTGGGATCAATCAGTTAGTAGATAGTCGTAATCTTTCTCGGTGATTTGTTGTAAATAAGAAACTCCTTATTTATCTTATTCTATCCAAAATCAAACAGATAAACTCCCATTTCATTGTATCAAAATTTCCTGCGAATTCTCCATTTTATTTTCACTAATTCTGGTTTTTCTTGTTTTGTGATTTTATTATTTATTAGTTAATCCGACATCGTTTTCTAAAAGAATAAATTAATAAATTCAATTTTATACGGAAATCCAAAGATAAAATTTAAGAATTTTATATAATCAATTTAAACATTGTCTTCTTTTTTCTCCAACACATAAGATTTTGTTCAAAATAATTAATAGATTTACAGCACTAAAATACTTTGAATAGTAAATAAAAGGCAGTTAAATAGATATGAGACAAATCAATTATATTATAAAAAATATAATAATTACATATAGATTAACAAAAAGATCAAGTTATATAGTATTAAATCATAAGATATATTAAAATTTAAAGGTAAATATATGTGTTCATAAAATCAAATTATAAATTATAAAAAAGAAAATACTTTATATTTTAAATAATTTTGTTTTTAATAATGTTGTATATTTATTAAGTAATACATCATAAGATAAAATAAATAAATTTCAAATTAATGATACACATAAAAATACGTGAAATAATTAACATACCAAAAATGTAATTAATTAATTAATTTTAAAATAATTTCGAATAGGATTGCAACATTATAAAAGTCGTGCGGTAAATTAAGAGGGAATTATTATTTCAAAAGATGTTGAATTAATTATTTTAAAAATATAATATCATAAATTTTACCTAGCGCATGATGCCAAATAAACCCATAAATAAAACAAACGAATCAAAAAACAAAGCACCACTTGCACCGTCCGATTACAATTCAGTTTTTATCTGGTCGATCGCCACTAAAATCAACGGCTCGCGTTTGCGTTGACCAATACCATTTCACATGGGCGTGAAACACTCGATACGAGCCCAAATTCATGTCATTTCACCGAAAATCCTCTCTCTTTCGTTCATAAGAAAAAAATTATTTCTCTCTCTCTCTCTCTCTCTCTCTCTCTCTCTCTATGTGGAAACCCTAAATAGGTTCAGTGAACTCGCATGTGATCTTCTGTATTGAGATCTTCAATGTATTGATTGCGTTTTCCAGGTAAAATAAGTTCCTATCTGCAGATCTGAAATTGGTTAACAATTGAATATTTATACCGGCTTTTATCGTTGATTCTTCTGGCCTTTTGCACCTTCGTTTACGCTGTATGTAAATTTTTTGATGTTTTGATCTTGTTTTTTTCGGAAAATAATTTCTGTTTGTAGAGATTGTATAAGTTAAAATGAGTTAATTGTGTTTGAATATCTTCTTTTCTTTAATTGATGCGTAAATTTACTATGACTTCCTCAGGCATAAATTTGAGAGCATTTCTGATTAAATTTCCAAATAATGGCAGTTTTTATTCATAGATATGTATAATTAGCATTTTGGAGGTCCTCATTTTTTCTTTTTCCCCGCAAAATTTGCTTGAAGCAAAGAAAGAAACACGAGCAACGAGTTGAACGGGATGGCAGTTTAGTTTTAGCATTAGATGCTTTAGAAGTGGATTCTGTTCGTGTCCTTTGCTATAGCTTTACACGAAATAAGTTGAAAAGTTCAAGCGGTATTCATTTGCTTGGCATGTTCACGTAAGAGGTTGACCTTCAAATTTATTATCGGTACTTTAAGGTGTATTTGCTTTGACATGGTTTTAAGGGGGATCTCTTCTGCTGACATGAAACTTTAATTAGTTTGTTTGTTAGTTTGGAGCTTATGTATTCTTGGTACCTTTGGATCCTTCACATCTACGCCAAAGTAGCTGGAGTTGTTTTTCTTTTACGATGCAGAATGGACTAGCAATAGATTTCCTAAGTAGTTTAGAAATTGTAATCATGTTAAATGTAAACCAACTATACTATTATGGAATCTATATTACTGAGAGTATTATTATAATTTCAGTCACTTAGGATTTTTATTTTTATTAGTATTTTTCTATTTGTATTATCTCAAAAAAAGTATTTTTCTATTTTTACTAGGTTTAGTATTCCTAATTCTATTAGTTTGCTATTTCCTAGTTTAATTCTAGTTAAGAAAATATTATTGTAAATAGTCTTGTAATTTTACTTACTAATCATTCAGTTATTCAATAATATTTTGACAGTTTATCAGTTTTTTAGTTGTGTGATTAAATCCAACCCTAGGTGCGATGTTTAGGGTTTTTAATCCCAAAATCCTTAATTGGACAAATTAACCATGTGTCCTACATCATTTTATTTTTGCTGTTTTAGGAACGGAAACTAATTTACCTCTTGCTTGACTCTGTGTTTTTTCACTTTATGAGCATATGCATTATGATATTCGAATCAGTACTTACTATATCCAAGTGGTTGTGAACCCAGGAGGGAAGTATAGGGGTTCTTTTTTCTTTTTTCTTTTTCCTTTGTTTTTTTGGCTGTCTGTCATTGATTTGATAAGTTGTGTCTTTGCATGTTGTAGGCTCTGTTTAGTCATGCTGAGAGTAAAAGCTGTTTGTTAATTTTTTTTTAACTTCTTGATAGAACTTAGAATTTGCTGCTGTGGAAGCTAGCATCTGGTAACCTGTCTACTTTGCAAGTTCTGTGAAAGATATTATGTCAAATATACGGCTTGTTAATAATTCTTTAAAGTAGTTGTGAGGACGTGATATGAATAAGTTGCATATGAAAAAACTAAGTTTCTAGTTTCTACTTATTTCCTTGAGGATTCAATCTGAGTGAAGAAAAATCATAGCAGAAGTCTTTAGATTCTATGAAAAATAAAAACTCATAGAAAAAGCACAAGATAATTGATAGTTAATGACAAGAGGTTTTAAGACTTTTGTGGAGGGTTGGAAAATTACTAAAAGAAGACATGAATGTTTCTCCAAGAATATTAAATAGTTTTGTACATTCCTGTAAGATTCCAAAAGATGTTTGACATATTTAAAAATTTATTAAAACTCATTATTTGACTTCTTGTGTCTGGTGAAATCAACTTTTGTTGATATGGGAGCATTTTATACAGATTGTACCACTTTGATGTCTATATAACATATACTAGTTTTTTATTTTTAAAAAATAACATGTACTAATTTTATTTCAGTAAAAAAACTTTTGTTAGTATGGAACTGCATGGTTGTTTCTCCATGGCAATCGATATTTTCTTTTGCAAACTGGAAAATTGTCACTGTCTTGTGCTTGGAATTGACCACAATATCTAGCACACTGAAGAAGCAATCTTTCTGGATTTCCTGCCTTGTTGGCCTACGATGAGGCTGTTGAAGAGAACTTATGATCTTTAGAACATAAACTCTGATTTACTTTAATTGATGATGGATGATTTTATTGACAATAAACTCATCTATGGGGAAACTTATTATAATTAGATCATATTACAATGCGAGAATTCTTAAATCCTTATTCATTATAATTTTAACTCCTAAGGCTTTAGTAGACAATCCTAATTAAAGCTCCTAACTATCTTCCACTTCTCTGCCAATCATTATCCAACAGCTTCTGAGTAGGGATTAATCTCTCCTTTGTTGCTGCTGCTGTTACACCTACAATGACAAGTTTTTCCAGTGAACCTGTCCAGTGGGAATTGGTTCTGCAAGGGCGTAACAAAAATCTTTAAAAAGCAATTAACGGATGCATATCTATTAGTAATTAGCAAAAAGTAAGATTGAACTTTTGGGAAAAGAAATCTTGAAAGCATGACAGACGACAACCTTTAGAAGACAACACAAGCTTTTTTTTTTTTTAAGAAAAGCTCTGGTGTTTTAAATTCTTTAATATAGAATAAATTCTTTAATATAGAATTTTTCATATCTCCTCAATTATGATGGAAACCTATGAGGTTATGACCAGTCAATTAACAACTAACAACTCTACTACTAAGATTAAACTTTTGAGGAACACATGACCAATGCAGAATATTTTTTTTGTGACCTCTGGAAATCATTTGTGGTGGCTCCATCCATGGCTTGTTTTGTAGGAAATCTCAAATAGCTCTATTTCATCATATTCATAACTAAAATTCAGTTAATACGTCTTTAATCACATCGATACCTGAATTGTTGTTTGTAGTCTATTTATAATCAAGAAATTGAAGTAGAAAAGAGAGATGAGATGTTTGTGATGATTTTTAACTTTATTGTGTTTTTCGAAGTTAAAAGAAGAATTGACTGCTCATATTGGTCTTCTCTTGACGTGGTATATGAGTAAAAGGATTTTTTTTCTAAGGTTTTCTTCTAAAAGTTTCCTTGTATTCTTGTTGCAGTTCTGAAAGTGGGAATGCTTCATTGATATTTCTACCTGGGGTTTTCAACTTCTATCTTCCTCCTGAAGGAACTCTATACTTGTGGTATGGATCCAGGGTCAGCTGATTCATCAATTACGTCTAGTGCTAATTCTCCTGCTGTGCAATCTTCTGTTACTACAGCATCTGGACCCAATACTTCTCCGCGAGATGCAACGTCAAAGCTATCTGCTTCTGGGATATCATTGTGGGCCAAAAATTTGAAAATTCCCCAGCCATTCACTGTGAACCAAGATGATTCATCTAGTGGAATTGCTGGAAAGTCGAGCTTTGCACGATTTACTGGTGGATTAGGGCTTCGTTTATCCCCAAAATCTCCTCAGGCAGATGATAGTTTTGATGGACCTTCAACTACAGCACAAACTGGTTTCATTGGAACAATTACAAAAGGCTTAGTTGATTCATCTAAGAATGCTGTGAAGGCTGTACAGGTTAAGGCTAGACATGTTGTCTCCCAGAATAAACGAAGATACCAGGTGGGATTCAGTGTCTGATTTTTGTTATTTGTGTTCTTTTCTTAGTTCTTTGTAATAATTACTTGCACATGGCTGGCTCTGGTTTGTTTTTTATGAATGTTTTTTTTCCTAATAATAAGAGGCTCATGACCATGTCTGGTTTGGTTCTGTTCTTTATTAACTCTTTAATAATAACTGCCTCGCAACTGGTTTCCTTTGTGGTTTCAATCTTGTTTCTGCTTGGAACTGAATGTGTATCCCAAAGAAATATTTTCATCTTTATGCTTGTACTATGTTCTTTGGCCTTCTTGAGCTTTGTCATTTCTGCACTAAAAATAAGTAAATTCTTCTATTTTTTTAAATAATTAAATTTCAAACTTACTACTATTACTATCACTGCTATTTTATTGTGCATGTTCTGTCTTAGGAGATCTCATTTTCTTCTAACTTAGTCTGCTTCTTATCTTATCTTTACAGATATCCCCTTATTCCTGCTTCTAGATTGTGCATATTATCTATGATTTTATCCTTTGTTGTCTACTGGTTCTTCAGGAAGGAGGATTTGATCTGGATATGACATATATCACGGAGAATATAATTGCTATGGGCTTTCCTGCTGGTGACATGAGCTCTGGGTTCTTTGGATATGTTGAGGTTAGTAAGTTTATGCTCTTAAGTTGATATGCCTTGTCTGATTAAATTTGTTTTGTCAATAAGCTAAACTGTCTAGAAATCCTATGCAGGGTTTCTACCGAAACCACATGGAAGAAGTCATCAAGTTCTTTGAAACTCATCACAAGGTAGTAATGAATTTTTTTTTAATGTAAATGTACACATACTTACACAAACATGCATGTATATTACTTCTCACCTAATGATTTAGACATAGAGTGTGCTTTCAATTTACAGTGGTTTCTCTTGTTATGTCTCATTAACATGAAAATAGAAAGCCCACATGTTTGAAAGCATATCAGTTTCATTAAAGTCCTTTCATATTCTGATTTGTCAGATGTTAACCAAGTTTAGTGTGCTTGGTTTCCAGAATGGTCTCCTGTTTGTTTGAATTAACTCAAATCAGCCATATCTTAGTCAGGTAGCTGCTTGCTTGTTCTTGTTCTTGTCCCTTCCGATTATGCTGCATTCATCCTCTACCTTAATGCTCTAAATGATGCTGAAACAAAGATTGTCCATAGAGAAATTACAATTTTATCTTTTGCACATTGCTGCATAAATTGGAAAGATTGAGATGATTTTTGCAATGTTTATTTTATTTACGACAATGGTTACACTTAAGAACGAGGGCAAATAGCTTGAATGGACAAGACTCGTGCTTTCCAAGGCACGTGCATCTAGAACCGATGCACCAACCTCGCGTAAAGTCCAAAGTTAATCTCTCTAAGTCTTTTCTGCCTGACATTTGGTTCTTAGATCAGGCCAAAGTAGGCACTATCTAGTATCTCCCTTGGAAAAAAGATCCTTCCACCTTAATCGTAATTAGAATTACTTATCATATAATAAGGGCTGGCTGCTTTCCTAAACTTTAAGTTAAAGAATTGAGCGGTTTCTGCCCTCCAATTTAGAGTGTGGAGCAGCATTCATTCAACCTGTGGTTCTGTAGAACCTGGCTCGTACCGTCTGGCTATGCTTGCTGCTTTCTTATATTGTATGCCAAAAACTCTGGTTCCAATTTGATGGAAACTTTGGTTCTCATATAATTAAGTTATTATTTTGATTTTTATGGCTTTTGATATAATATCTTTAAAATATGAATGTAAAATTTATATGTTTTTTATTTCAGAAATATGATAGGGTAAGTGTAGCATGATTTTTGTAACTTTTCAAATGTCCTTTTATAAATCTAAACTCTGAATGGCTATATTTTTTCAAGAAAAATTTATGACTATGTTTATGCTGTTAATGGAAATCAATTGATGCTTCTTTCCATTACTTAGGATGATGATTATATTGTGTTATTGTTATGATCTATATATTTTCTATGTGCAGGACAAATACAAAGTGTACAATCTTTGTTCTGAGAGGCTGTATGATGCTTCATTATTTGAAGGGAAGGTGAGTTATTTAAATGATTGCACTTTAATCTCTCTGTGCTAAATGATTTTTTCTGAGATTTGGTGTGTGTAATACTTTGCAATATTGAAGAATTAGAAATTTTGTTATTTAGATGTGTCTGAGAATTGACAGTCAGTCTTAGGATTTGAACGATATTTGTGCTGTGGGATCTTTTCAAAATTATGCTGTTTGGATGAGAGTGAGAGTTTTCGAATTAATATTTTCTAGCATTCCTTTAAGCCTTTTAAGTATTCACAGATTATGGATTAACTTAGTTGCCTGAATTCTTCAAAATTATTTATCCTTGATGCTAGACTTCTTTTTTCATGTTCACATTGATATTCTTTCATTTAGGAAGAATGTGACATTCACTGGAATAATTACACTGTTTGTAAGTATGTCACTGTGTTATAATGTCTTAACCTCTGATCTAGTGGGGAATACATCGTAAGTCATGCATTCTGTGTCAGCCGAGAATGAAGAGATGTAAGAGTTCTTATTCACATGTTTAGGTGGATGTTTCTTAGATTCTGGAAGAACGTGAGAGGCAGCACCCCATGGTGTCCAGTTGATTTTGGAAAACATGAATGGCATTCACTCTTCAATGTCGGTCTTTATTCCACATGGGATCGAAATGCCTTTTAAAAACCCATAAAAGGAGATGAGTCACTCACTACAAAACGTGAGGTTGAGCTTCAGAAGCTAGTGAGTTGGGCTGAAAAGTTGTTGAATATGGTCTATTGATGTTACTAATATTATTTAGGCTTGAAACATATGTTAGCCAATCACGTTTGAGTTGGGCTGAAAAGTTGTTGAATATGGTCTATTGATGTTACTAATATTATTCAGGCTTGAAACATATGTTAGCCAATCACGTTTGTGCTAGAGCATGTTGTGACGCCTTGATTTGTCTTATTACACCCTTGTGAGAATGTCGATTATGCTTATTATATGTAACTTACAGTTTAGGATTTCATCAGGGATAACCGAGATACCTTTATTCTGCATTAAATAGAAATATGATTAATGAAGCCCACATAAGAGTTAAAGATATTTATTTTGAACTTTAGATTTAGTCTAGTAGCATGGATCCAAAAGTTGTTGGCTATGGTACTCGGTTTGAGGCATTACACTACCTTGAGCATTATTTATAATTCTTTTTGAGTTCTAACGTTTTATAATTGGATGAATATTTGTGATCTAACTTTTTAACTTGATATATCACGTCCACATTCAGGTGGCCAGTTTCCCATTCGATGATCATAACTGCCCGCCAATTCAGTTGATCATATCATTTTGCCAAAGTGCTTATGCATGGTTGAAGGAGGATATTGAGAATGTTGTGGTTGTTCACTGTAAGGCTGGTATGGCAAGGACGGGGTTGATGATTTCTAGCCTACTTCTCTACTTGAAAGTAAGTTATTCCAACTATGACATTGAGAGATATCTGATTGAGTTTGAGGAAAACTTTGGAGATTGTTTGGTTCCCATCTCTATGACTCACTTCTGGACTTGCATATTATTTGTTATCAGTTCTTTCCAACTGCTGAGGAGTGCATGGACTTCTACAACCAAAAGAGATGTGTGGACGGAAAGGGGCTTGTTCTACCAAGTCAAATTGTGAGCCTATTGTTTGCTGTTAAATCTATTTTGAAGAGCTCTAATTTGAGTTTTTCTTAAATCTCTGTGGAGCTGCTTTTGGATCTAATCTGACTGATATTTCCTTGAATTTTGCTTTTTCTAGAGATATGTCAAATATTTTGAACGAATCTTAACTTACTTCAATGGAGAAAACCAACCTGGGCGTAGGTATGTTACTAGCTGGTTCTCTTTCATCTATATTTCATTTTCAGTGTTATTGACACTGTAGAATCATATCCTACAGATGCATGCTTAGGGGCTTTCGGCTTCACAGATGCCCTTATTGGATCAGGCCTTCAATTACTGTCTCTGATCATAATGGTGTGTTATTGGCTCGTCTAATTAATTCCTGTTGTACAGTTGATGACCTCCCATGCTGCCACTGGAAGTCATCATAATTCTTTTCCATGTATTCTTGTTGAAGTTAAAATTTTATTTTATCCTCCTATAAAAGTAGTATCTTTTCTTTAACGGACTGCATTTGGCTTCTGCTACCTGGTTATAACATTTTCATGATAACCAGCTGCTGGGTGTTCTATTTTTCTGTTATTTTCTTTCCCCCCTTAAATGCAACCAGAAAGTTTTTAATGTGATAGTGACTACCAAATTAAAATTTTGAGATCTTTCTTTTTTTTCTCCAAATGTAGGGGTTCTCTTTTCCACAAAAAAACATCCCAGAACCAAGGATCTGTCGGTAGGTTTTATGCATACTAACACAAGCACAGATTTTACACAATAAAAATTTTCATTATCCAGCTTTTACTTATATTTTGTATATGTTTTTCTGCAGCCAGAAGACTTCTGGTTTACTGCACCGAAAAAAGGGGTTATGGTCTTTGCCCTTCCAGGAGAACCCGGCCTGACAGAGTTGGCTGGTGACTTTAAAATCCATTTTCATGACCGCCAAGGAGATTTCTACTGGTTTGTAATCTAGTTCTATCCCTCACCCACAATTAATCTCTTTTTTATGCTTTTCAACATGAAGCTGAAAGCAGTTACTTGTTCCTTTCTATTATTCTCAGCTGGCTAAACACCACAATGATGGAAAATCGAAAAATTCTTCTCACCAGTGATCTTGATGGGTTTGACAAGGTAGACATTGAATGCCATCATGCATGCTAATTTAATGTATTTAAATTATTTTCGTTCCAAAAAGTAGTTTCTATCTGCTTTCACTATTCTGTTGCTAGCCTTACAATATTTTTGCGTATCTTGCGTTGGCTATGCTTAGAGGAAACTGCCTTCTCCGGGATTTCAAGTTGAGGTTGTGCTTGCTGATTTTAACCTTACCCCTCCAGTAAGCACTAAGTCAGAAATCACTACCAAGAAAGCAGATGAAAGCTCTGGTGCTGGTCTTAACACAGTTGATGGAGTTGCAGCTGCTTCTACTCAGAATAAAGATGGAAATAATGACAAAGACGATGTTTTCTCAGATAGTGAGGCGGAGGAGGGTTCTTCAAGAGGCAGGAAAGCCCAGGCAGCTTCTGCAGTTGGAGGAACCGTGACCTCACCCACCACTTCTAATAGTACTTCAGATCAAGTTGCAGGTTTAACACGAGGAACCGAACAAGTTTCTCTTGGAAATGTGGCCTCCCAACAAACACATGCCTCTAGTGAGTCAAAGAAGGTTCCTGGTGGTATCTCGGGTTTTGCGTCTTCCAATGCAGATAGTGAGTTTAAGGTAATGGCCGCCGATGCGTCAGTTTTTACGTTTGGAGACGACGAAGACTACGAGAGCGAGTGAAGTAGCAAAAAGGACATTGGTGGCTCTTGATGTTGAACAAACGTGTACATAAATTGTTTGCAAGTTATACGTGTACCAAATGGTGAATGCTCAATCCATTCGTTTCATTTGTAAGTTTTAAAGTCTGGTTTCGGCTTATTGATTATGTAAATCAAGAAGCTAAACCTTAATTATAGTGATTACTGAATTAATTTTCTCTCAGGTAAGAAATTTGTGTTCATCGTGGCCGTGTTTGGATACAAGGAAAATAACGGGAGAGAAGAATTATGCTTTTATTTTCTGAAAGAAAATGAAACTTCCAATTTAAGTTTTTTTATTCAGATAAGTTCTTCAGAATAACACGTTTCTGAATGTTATGTGAAAATATTTTTCTTTGTTTTATTTTTTTTAGTTCATGTGATCATATATATATATATATATATTTGTTCGTAACATATATAATACATGTTATTTTTTCATTATGTATAACACATCGTGAGAATAATATTGTCACCGTCAAACTACAGTTTTCGTCAACTTTTATTTTTGGCATTTACAATTTCTAAAGGGGTTGACTTTGACTTTTTTAAAATGAGGCTTAATTTTTTTTCTCTCTTAAATTCATGGATAATTATCGTAATAGACATAAGTAACGACCGTGTCGAGAAGGCGCGTAAATTTCACAAGCAACTTCACAAATTTGTCACGTTCGCAGCCTTGAAGGATTCAATTCAATATCAATAAGTCTAATTATTTTAAACGGAAATAAAAGTATTTGGATATTTATTTATTTTCAAATAGGATTAGGTTATAATATATAAATAAAAATAATTAAAATTCTAATTATATAGTTATAGTAAATTATTTATTTATAATTAATTTAAACATATTGTTTGGTGTTGTATTTTTATAAGGTTATTTTATGTCTTTTTTAGTTGTATTTTGTTATAATTAACATTTAAAATTTTAATTAATTTATTTAAATATTTGACAAATTTTTTAAAAACAGATCGGTAGATTATACAAATTTTTAGTAAATAAGTGAAAGAATCAAATATATAAATTTTAGCAGATAATTGACGTAAATATTTACTTATGGTATTTTTTTTTTCTACTTTTGGAATAAATAATTATAGATATATGATAAAAATAGTATTAATATATCAGTGTTAATATGAAAATACTTTATAATTAAATAAAAATGTAAAAGATACAGATATCTTCAAAATTTATATAAAAAAATTAGTCTTTTAATTAGTATATTGTATTCATTAGTTTTTTTTTTCTCTAACATTATATTATTACATTTTTTAATATAAATTTGTTAATTGAATTATAAATAATTTATATTTTAATTAAATTAAAAGAGACTAATCAATACAATATTTGATCTAGAATTATTCTAATTAGCTAAAAATACTAACCGAGACATTTTCAAAATATTCTTGAAGTGTTTTATAAGTTACACATTTCTTAATTAGTGTGATAAAATTATAAATTTGTATAATTTACCCAAAGTTAAATTACATTAATAAAATATATAATTTAATTAATATTATAACACGGCGACGATCTAACACGAACTTGTCAACATTCTAACACGAGTCAAAACTACATCCGCCCGCCCGTCAAAATTAATCATAATACATAATTAATTACGTGTAAATACGTAATTAAAGTAATTCAATTTGATTTGTAACACGTGATAATTATCGTCCTACGCTGAAAAAAAAAACCATATTTTAAGATTGAAAATATAATATTTTTAAAGTTATTAAATAGTTTATCATATATCTTTATTATTAAATAAAAATTCATAAAAAAATCAATATGAAAATTTAATATATAATAACTTAAATAATGAATTTTTTATTATTATGATTAATTATTTTTGTTAAGTGATTATGAATATATTTTGAATATAAAGAGATAAAAAAAATATGTTAAATTAAATAAAAATATAATAATAATAATAATTTATTATTTAAAATATTTTTAAATGTATAAATAATAAACCAGTAAAAAGAAAAATTAAAATTAAAATTAAAATTAAAGAGCGCGTACTGAATATCTTAACTCGCAAGAGAATCTCTGCGGGTAGACCTTTCCATGTTCCTTCTCTCGAGTTGAGTTTTTCTCCACGCACACATATATATATATATATGTATGTATTATAAATAAAGGGTGTTAATTATAAAGGAGGTCAATCCATCAACACTTTCCAGACGCAACTTTTCTTCCTGATTCTTCCATGTCGATTTCTGGGATTCAAGGCCAAATTCTTGAGGTTACTGGTAAGATGCGCTTGCGGACTGTTTCTGCTTTTGCAAGCATTAGCAATTCATTTTCTGGCTATTAATTTTGATTTTTTCTGTTTCTTTTTTAGTTGTTGGGTGTAATAAATTGAAGGATACTGAATGGATTTCAAGGCAAGATCCTTACGTTTGTCTTGAGTATGGTAGTAATCGTGTTCGTACAAGGACCTGCACAGGTTTCAACTTCTTCTTTTTGAATTTTTGGATCTGAAAGTTAGCAGAACCGTTCTTCTTTTTCCTTTTTCTGAGTTCGCTTTGAGATCTGCTTTTTAGAATTCGCGTTTTCTTTTTCTTTTTTGTTAGATGGGGGGAAAAATCCTGTGTTTCAAGAGAAATTCATGTTCACGTTGATTGAAGGGCTCAGAGAGTTGCATCTCGTGGTTTGGAACAGCAATACCATGACTTACGATGATTTTATTGGTAGCGGGAAGTGAGTAGTCTTCAGTTTGTGTGATTAAAATTTGATTTTCTTTGATACCTTTTGGAACCTTTTTGTTTCTAATTTGGTTGATTTATAATGGCGAATAGGGTTCAGCTGCAGAAAGTTCTTTCGCAGGGTTATGACGACACTGCTTGGCCGCTGCAGACTAAAACTGGCAGGTGAAGTTGAACTACAATTTCCTTTGTCTACTTTATTAAGATAACTTCAGGAATTTACAAATTCAGGTTCTCTGGCTCGTCTGGTTAAGTTTTCTTGCTGTTGTTTGTGATAATTGCAGTTCATATTATGTTTACTCTGTGAACATCGTATTCGCCATTGCTTGATTTTGTGAATGTAGAACTTGCAATTTAGGGTTTCACTTCACTAGATAGTTTGCAAATCGAATTGGATGTAATTCGAATTCAGCTTCTCGAATAATTTTCAGGGGGATTCATTTGGTCTTTTCAGTCTCCGAGTGAAATGTATTGAGATTTAAAAGCTCTTGCTTGGAGGAGTATATATATGTTTTCTTCTAGAACTCAAGGGTCTTTAGGAGGAAATAATGATCTTCCGTAAAGCAAGATTTTCATCTTTAACTTCATACTTGCATATACAAGTTTCTAAAGGAGGAAATTGGCTTATCTGCTCCATTTTCCTCAGATTTAGACACATACCTTTAGCTTTTGTTGTGGTCATTTTTTGTGTTAAACATGTCTTGAATTATTATGATTTTTTTTTTGCATGAAGGACATTGTCATTGTCTAGGCTTTTGATTTAACTTGCATAATTTATCATTTTGGCTGTTGATATGGTGGAGAAGACAGAGGTAAGTATAAACTCAGCACTACTAATGCATTACCTCCTTTCAACTGGTTTTTTGTTAGATTATTCCCTGATTTGGTTCAAAGTTTAATTAATTAAACTCTTTCAGTTAGATTTTTTGCTTAACATTGTCTTCTAAATAAATAATGTCTTCTTTGTAGTGTTTAAATTGAAGCAGGATGTTAAAGGAAACTAATAGCCAACCATTTATCTTAGTTGATTACATGAACATCTGCAATATTTCTTATTTCATGCATCTTCTTGGGATGTCTGGATAGTTTCAAGCTACTGAATTGGAAGTTTTGAGTGGTAGACTAAACTCTAGTTCAGATACCTAGCACTGTTGCTTGAAAGCAGCCTAGAAAATTCCAACAGACCTCTTCCCCATTTTGTGTTTATTGTTGGTCGTCATCAAAAGAATGTTTTGCCAATTTTCATGTTCTGTAGGTTAGTGCTCTTAATTTCCAGGAATCGCACAAACATGTTTTCTTTAAAGCCAAGCAATTAAGGGTGGATATATATGTGTGTCTGGCTGTGACTTTTTATTTAATGTTGCTTATGATACTAATAAATGGAATTATTACAAACTCTTGCAGACACGCAGGAGAAGTAAAGCTCATACTGCATTACCCAAATGCCAACGTAAGTATCTTGCAGTAGTACTATATATTGAGGGATCTTATACGTGTGTGTGTGTGTGTGTGTATGTGTATATTTAAAGGGTTTTAATTAACAGCAAATCTATTTTACATCAATGCAGAAACCGGGAAAATCTTCAGCTCCGTCAGCCCCGTCTTATATTTCACACCCTGCTGAACCACCTTTATACTCTGTGCCCCCACCAGCAGCTTCTGCTCCTTATGCACCTACACCTACATCCTACCCAGCCCCACCCCATTATCCTTCTTACCCACCTTCAGGATACCCACCATCAACATATCCATCTGCTTATCCTCCTCAAACTTCTGCTTATCCTCCTCAAACTTCTGCTTACCCTCCACCACCATCTGCCTATCCTCCACCACCATCTGCCTATCCTCCGCCACCGTCTGCCTATCCTCCACCACCATCTGCCTATCCTCCACCACCACCATCAGCTTATCCTCCACCTCCACAACACTCGCCCTATTACCCGCCAGGTAAATTTTTTTGCTAAATATTTGCTCATTACTGCTAGTGCTAGTGTATACTAGTTATATAGGAAGAATACTAAAACCCTATTTTGCATCTCAATCAGGTCCTTTCCCGGGAATTTATCCACCACCACCCTACTAAAGCGAAGCACTGAAATTCTGACACGTCCAGGTGAAGAAGCAGGGTGTAGTGTTTCTTTTTAAGGTTAAGTTTGGAACAAAACGCTAAAAATTTTGTAGAATTTATTTACAAATTCATAATTAGTTTAATTAGGAAAAATTTTAAGGACCATAAAAATTGACCACATGGAATTTTATGTGTACTTGGAGTAAAGCATTCCAAATTCCAAAGTACATGATGGAATCTGGGACGTATTATTCTCAGATCACAAGAAATTCTATACGAGGTCAGTTTTTATTTATTTAGAAAGAAAAATGTATAATCTTCTAGTTAAACTAAGTGTAAATTTATAAATAAATTTACAAATTTTTTTATATTTGTTCCAAACATAGTCTTAACAGAATCAAAAGAGGAGTTGAATCAGGATCTAGAATCAAAAGCCAGCTCTTGTATAGGTTTTCTAGTGATGAGTTGGGAAAGTCCTTTTTGTCAAGCTCAAGAGGATTCTTCACCTCAGAACGAAATTTTCACATGCGTTGCTGTAGATACTTCTCCATTGTATCATCTTATCCTTCCAGCTTATGTTATTTCATAATTATCATGGTTGTTTAATGAAGTGGGTTGATGGGATTTCATGTAAAGCTTGTTTTCTTTCTGAATTTCAGTTGCTCCTGAGCTCCATACTTATATATCTTGGACTTACTGAGTTTTGGGTTTTCTGGACTTCGGCCTTTTAGCAAATGAATGTTGTTTATTTTTTACTGGTAAAAAAGTGCTTTTTTGGTATGTTTTTCTGCATGGAGAATATTATTACTGTGTGACTGCCTATGAGTTACCACTTGTCCTGATTCATAAAAGTTCTTATGCATGGCTGCTAGACATCTTCACCTATAATTCACAGTGGTTAATTGATCAGTAACATAAAAAGTGGATTAAAAGAATATTTATCAGGCATTCAAGTGTATCATCTTGTAATGATGTACTGATAGCTGGAAAAAAAAAAAAAAGAGAAATTGTTCGGATCTCGTTTTTAATTATTTTATATTTTTGTTGTAGTACTTGAATTATTATGTTTATTACACAAAACGATTCTCACTTCGTGCATTCGTGGTCTTTTTTATGAAGAAAAAATCATGAAATATTATACAATTTTTTTATGAGAATTTTTTGAAGTTTTATGTAATATCCGGATCTAAAATTTAGTTCGAAATTAATTTTCATATCGTAAAAATAATTAACAATATTATTTTATTTTATTAAGTTATTTGAGAAAAAAATAGATTACGTATGTAATTGAAAGTAATTTTGGAGAAAATTGATGAAAATTTGAATTCGAAAGGTATTTCTGAAAGAAAATTTTAAAATACGCGACCAAAATATAAAAATAAAAAATTCGACCACGTGAGACGACCTAGTCAGTAGCCCCGACGAATCAGAGCATGCTGTGTGACAAAACATACTGATGTCGACGCCACGCAGGCGATCCACGTGCCCAGCAATCCAACGGCTCAGGTTCTATCTCGCGCGCTTGAACGACTCAGATTCGTTCCCTCCTTAGGTGTGATCAGATGGACGATATCAATCACGATGAATGGTCTATATTCGTCCACGCAATCAGCCTAAACAGGCAACGATCGGACAAGTCTCTTTATTCTACGTCGACATAAATGGACAGTCCACATCGACGCAAGATAAGTATAAAAATATCGTGTCATAGGGAAACCCTAACCCTAGCCACTTTGCCCTCGCCGGAGAAGAAGGACCAACCGCCGTAGAAGGAGATCGATCCCTAGCCGCCGCTGCACCGAAGCCACTACCAACCGTCAAAAAAGGTAAAATTCTCCCATATCAGCTTGAAATTTGATTCCGAGTCTCCCTATGGTTATATCGGAGCAAAATGAACAACAGGTGAGCCGAAAACTGCGGCAAAATTCGGAGGAGCCGCTGCAGCCAAAATCCTAAAACTCATCGGATGAGCCCCTTCCTATTTCCCGTTTCATACAATTTTCTAACCATTATGTTCACCGTCTCTTTCTATACATGTTAACCGAAGAAGAAACCCCAACCGCGAAGGAAAATTGGTGGAGCCGGCGTCGGAGCACAGTGGCAACGTTGTGTCGGAACTCTAAAATTGGCTTGAAAGGGTTTTTGATACCGATATGGAGTTTTTGGGATATTTTTAGTTGCGTGACAAGTATTTTGAATTCCTGTTGAAAAATTTAAGAAATTCAGGACTCGTTAGGAAGTGTAGTACACAACGCGATGTCTTGAAACACCGATTCGGGTAAAGATCTCTCACCCTATTCCCTGTTACGATAAATGTAGGCTTAATAATTGATAATTATGTGTTTTGTAAAAACTAAAAGAGCTCTAACAATAATTATAGGTCATTAATAGAGTCGAAAAACTGGTCAATGTACGATTACCCTAAGCTCGTCTATGTAGCTATGTAATTTTTCTTTACTACTTAAATTGCTTAGTATTACACCGTATGATTTAAATTATCACATTTAATTATTTTCTCGTTATTGATTGCCTGATTGTGATCCTTATCTGATTGATTGAGTTGAAATAAATGTATAATTATGTTTCTTAATTGTTAAGGTATAAAAATGTATTGTTTGTTCAAATGTCGTTTGATTGATCAATAAATATAAAATGAGATGTTAGTAGGTGATTGGTGATTGCTTATTGATGGATATCTATATATGAAAGACTTACTGGGTACCCTGAGAAATAGTGGACGGACCCGGTACATAAGAAAATTCTACCGTGGATAATACCTCAGTCGGATGGGGCTGATGGGTTCTATACTGAAAATGTTGGGGAATATGGTTCATTCTTATACCGGATGGGGTATCGAGGCGATAGTGTATTTGGAGCTCATTACCGGACAGAATATGGGGACTACCAGGTAATTATAAGTATAGATATTGGGTTCACAAATAGGGAGATTTTCCTATAGACCCCCAAGAATCTCAGTGAGCAAGTAAAAATGGAGAATGATCGACTTTACTAACTTGGACATGAAATTATAAATATTATATGGGTATTTGTCTTATAGGTTGGTTTTAAAAAACTCGTGACGGTAAGTGTGGAAATAACGTTTTGATATTAAATAAATTTACTTATATTAAGGGTTTCATTAGTTGTTTTGTGATTTTTACCAACCTTAATTTTTCGTATTAGTGATTAGCACGATATTCTTACTGGAGTAGTGTAACTCACTCTTCTATTAACAATTTCATATCAAGAGTATCAGGATCCAGATCCCGATCAGCAAAAAATTTGTGAGTAGTTTACCTCCCGGACCTCTTCAAGAGCTAGTTCAGGTTAACTTATAGAATATCTATTTATTTGTTTTAAACTATTTATTTACTTTTTTTACGAGTTACTGTAGTAGAGATATTCTCGTAATCCTATTAGATATTATAATTTATTTTGTAATGAATGTATACCCTAATATTATTATTCAATTCTGCATTTAAATTATAAGTTTACTTCTTTTAAGTTATGAGTTTTTACATATTATCCCACAAATTACAACTGGAGTAATGTTTGGTGATTGTTTTAATCAAAGTAGCTTAATCCTATTAAATTGGATAAAAAAAATTAAAATGGGTATATAAATTATTAACACACACACATTTATATATATATTGGTAACGATCATACAGGTATAATTCCATTTTCTTTTCTCTGGACTAAGTTAGTATATATATATATATTGAGGCGATAGTGTATTTGTCGCTCATTACCGGACGGGATATGGAGAGATAGTGTATTTGGCGCTCATTATCGGACGGGATATGGAGACGGCTTGGTAAATTTATAAGTTTAGATATTGGGTTCACAAATAATGAGATTTTCCTATAAACCCCCAAGAATCTCAGTGAGCAAGTAAAAAGGGAGAATGATCGACTTTACTAACTTGTACATGAAATTATAAATATTATATGGGTATTTGTCTTATAGGTTTGTTTTGGAAAACTCATGACGTTAAGTATGAAAATAATATTTTGATATTAAATAAATTTACTTATATTAAGGGTTCCATTAGTTGTTTTGTGATTTTTACCAACTTTTATTTTTCGTATTAGTGATTAGTGCTATATTCTTACTGGGGTAGTGTAACTCACTCTTCTATTAACAATTTCATATCAAGAGTATCAGAATCCAGATCTCGATCAACAAAAAAATTGTGAGTAGTTTAACTCCCGGACCCCTTTAAGAGCTAGTTCAGGTTAACTTCTAGAACATCTATTTATTTGTTTTAAATCATTTATTTACTTTATTTTTACGAGTTACTGTAGTAGAGATATTCTCGTAATCTTATTGGACATTATAATTTATTGTGTAAGGAATGTAAACACTAACATTATTATTCGATTCTGTATTTAAATTATAAATTTACTTCTTTTAAGTTATGAGTTTTTACATATTATCTCACAAATTATAACTAGAGTAATTTGTGATGATTGTTTTAATCAAAGAAGCTTCTTAATCCTATTAAATTAGATAAAAAAAATTAAAATGGGTATATAAATTATTAACACACACACACATATATATATATATATATTGGTAACGATCATACAGGTATAATTCCATTTTCTTTTCTCTGGACTAAGTTATTATAAGTTTGTCCCCCCTTGTCAATCTTTATATATATATATATATATATATATATATATAAAATAAATTGCTGGAAAGTGAGGACATGAGAAAAATGTCAAAAATGTATAAGAGAAGAAAAGGTCAAATAGGTATGATTTGTAACTTTAACGAGCCACCAAGTGATATGGACATTTCAGAATAATGATATGCATGAACCCAAAAAGAATTTCTGCTTATATATATATATATATATATATATATATATAAGTAAAAACTTTGTAATATATAATATTTTAATTGATTTCGTAAGTATTTTTCTTGTGGGTATGATTTGATTTGGGCTAACATATTATTACACACCATGTCATATAATATTATATAATTAATTTATTAAACGAAGATACATATATATATATATAAAAACATTGTAATATATAATATTTTAACTGATTTCGTAAGTATTTTTCTTGTGGGTATGATTTGATTTGGGCTAACATATTATTACACACCATATCATATAATATTATATAATTAATTTATTAAACAAAGATATATATATATATATGTAAAAACATTGTAATATATAATATTTGAATTGATTTCATAAGTATTTTCTTGTGGGTATGATTTGATTTGGGCTAACATATTACACACGAGATATCATATAATATTATATAATTAATTTATTAAACAAAGATATATATATATATATATGTAAAAACATTGTAATATATAATATTATAAGTATTTTCTTGTGGGTATGATTTGATTTGTGCTAACATATTATTACACATGATATCATATAATATTATATAATTAAGAAATTCAGAAAATCTTAAACCAAAAAAGTATATAAGTGGGTCTATTTGACTATGAGCATACATGATAACATCACCTAATAATCATCAGGAGATTTACTTTCAGTCTTTTTTTAAAGATCATGCAATATCAATGTTCATGTAATCATACATACATACATACATACATACATACATACACACACACACACACACATATATTGTAAGAAGTATAATTATTAGTCACAGTATGAGTTAATCTCTTGGAGCTGTTTGATTGAGAGTCAAATTTCTTTTGTAAAGGTTAATATATATATATATATAAATTAATTATAAGATAATATACTGAGTGTTAGTATGTTATTAAAGTGGTATATAATTAATTATTTTTTAAAATTAATTAATTTAATTACAGTCATTATAATTTTTTTTTTCTAAAAAAATAATAATAATATAATTTATATTAATATATAAAAATTAAATTTGGGTTTTTATGGATATAAGTTAAAAAAAGAAAAAAGTAATTAAAAGCAGAAGGCAAAATCACTAACTACCACCTTTGGGTTGGATTGTGGCTGGCAACCACCCAATTTTTTTTCTTCTTCTATTTTTTGTGTTTTCAATGTGAAATTATTCTTTTGCAATTTATGTAAGATTGTATCATAAGTGGAAACAAATTATTATACAATATTGTTTGTCTCCCATTGTGTGTTCAACACTATATCTATATCTATATCTATATATATATATATATTATAGATATACATATTATTATTAAGATTACAATATTTTATTCAAAAATTATAAATTAAAATTTATTATTTTATAAATATATTATAAATTAAAAGTAATCGAACTATAATATAAAATAAATATTCACTAATGCACACAAAGAATCCCTTTTTCTTTTTAGATTAAAAAGTTACCACATGGGTAAGGTTTAAATTTTAAAGTCTCACCAACAATATTGTAATATTTTGATTAAAATTTTTACATTATATTTAGATATTACGAGTTCAAATTTTATCTGGGTACGTAAAATTCAGTCATTTCATAGATTTTTACACACGAACAACGATCAATACATAATATTTAATATAGTATAATTAAGAACTTAATTTATTAATATATTTATAAAATTAAAAAATATTTAAAATGCCAGTGCTTATATATATAGTTATAGTGAATCAACTTTATAAAGGGTATATCACAGTGTATAAGGCAAGTGGGTTTGTTTATTTGGGTATAAAAATAAGTATTAGTAGTTGTTTTCATAGGTGTGCTGCTTGGTGTGTGTGCCATTTCTGTTCTTTTTATGTATTTGTTCTTCTTTGCACTTTTCATTTTGCAGTATATATTGTGTATAAGTAGATGTACAAATAGTGGGTACATGACTGTATATTAAGAAATGTTGTGTATAAAAGATGTGCAAAGACTTTTGAATGAGTGGGAGAAAAATGAATGATAAGAACATAGAAAAGTAGCTAAAATATGAAGGCAAAGTTTTGATAAATATTAGGGTAATATTGGGAAGATGATTAGGTTTGGTTTATCATCGATTTGAGCCGTAAAGCTAGAAATGTTGACTACTAACTTTTATGATTTTTAAGATCCGAATTTAAGTTTTTGATACGTCAGTCAAGTAAGAAAGATTTTTTTACGAATTTTATACACTTCATTATGAAGAAAATAATAGTGAAACTCAATATTATCAAAGTGTCATTTAGTACTATTAACGATAAAACATATGGTACTCGTTTTACATAATGATTTATGTAATGTCCTTAATTAATTTTAAAAAATATTTAAAATTAGTGTGTAAATATAAAATTTTGAGTTTTTGAATTTTTATTTAATGTATAAAATTTAATTTTTAAATTATTAGTTAATGTAAAAATGAAAAAAATTAAATAGAGGATGAAATAAAAAATAATTTTGAAAAAATTAGGTGAAAATTTAGGTTTTGGGGTTATTTTTAAAAGAAAATTTAGAAACTGACGGTCAAAACGTAATTTAAAAAAATTATGTCACGTAAGACACTCAGTCAGCAGTCCCGACGAACCAGAGCATGTCGCGTGGCAAGGGACGCTGACGCGGTGCCACACAGACAATCTACGTGCCCGCAATCGGACGATCTAGATTCGTTCATGCTCGCACGGATAGTTAAGATCCGTTCCCTCCCCAGACGCGATCGGACGGTCATATTTAAACGCGATGAACGGTTTAGATATATTTTTTATTTAAACATGATCGGATGGTCCAGTTTAAATCGTGATGAACAGTTTAGATTCACTTCCTATTTAATCGCGATCGGACGGTTCATATCAAACGTGATGAATGCCCATATTAAAAGGAGAATGATATAAATAACCATTTTCACACCAAACTTTAACCCTAACCGCTGCCAAACCACCCCCCGGGCCGGAGAAGAAGACCTAGCTGCCGGAAAAGAAGCCGACCGCCGCTGCTGCCACGCCGGAACCACTTTCGACTGCCAAAAGAGGTAAAACTTTTTTCTTTTGCTCGAAATTCAATTTTAAACACCTCCATGTCCAAATCAGAGCAAAAGGACTGGTGATTAGCCAAAAATCGCGGGTAAAGCTCAGCGGCGCCGCCGTCGGAAAATACAAAAAATGCCTTCGATGAGACCTTTTCTAATTCTCGTTGTGCATAATTCTTCCACCATTGTAATCATCGTTTTCTTCTCTATAGGTTGATCGAAGCAAAATACTCAACTGTGAAGGTGAGCTGGTGGAGCTGTCGCATCGGAGAACCCTACCACCGGTGAGTTTCGATTTTTCGATTTTTTTGGGCCAACCGAGACCCCTTAACATGTTTTTTTACAAAGATTAATACAAACCGGACGTGGTATGAGAACGACTCATTGCACCCTCATACCATACGGGGTATTGAGATTTAGTAATTTAGTGCTCATACCGGATGAGGTATGGGGAACGACCTATTAATTGAAAATATTAAAGGAAATGATTCATGAGTTGTGGTGTAACGGCCCCGAAAATTTAAAATGAAATGTATATTAAAAATATCAAATGCAGAAGCGAAGTCAAAAATTCGATTAACATCCCTTACACTAAAACCAAAAACGTGCTCACAAAATATAAAAGATCAAACTACCTAAAGGAGAAACTTGAAAATAAAAGCTACGAATATGACTATGGAGTCTTTAGGCGTCCCCTTCGTCGTCCTCCTGCGGAACCGGCTCGGGAACAATGTCTTCCTGATCTGAAATGATTAAATAAGGAATGAGCTACACTAGCCCAGTAAAGACATCACGATATCTCACCGTCACAGAGGTAAAGGTGGGTAGAAAATACAAAAAGACCAATGGAGCATAATTTACAACAAATTCTTTTATCAATAATAAATCATTCACCATCCACTTACCTCGGTGAAATTCATAAAACAGTATACGAAAGCAATAACATTATCATCATCATGAAATCATATATGAACTGTATAACATAATACTTATCAAGCCTTTTGTAATTCAATCGTTACACAACATATTTTCCTCATTTACCAGCCCACTAGTATCCATGGGGATCCATAGGGGTCCTGCTACCCGTTAACCCTTAACACTTGAAATCAGATTCCAGGACCGCCCCCATACCCCGTCCGGTATGGGCGCCAAAACTATAAACCTCATTACCCCGTCCGGTATGAGGGTGAAACGGGCCGTCCCCATACCCCGTCCGGTATGGGCGCCAAAACACATAAGATCTCCATACCCCGTCCGGTATGGGAGACCACAATCCCGGTAGGGTTTCCTACGGACCCGGTCCGTCCACCATCTCCCAGGATATCTAGTCAGGCTGACCACATTATACAATTACCCATTTACATAATCTTTCATTCTCTTTTCCCTCAGTCAGCATTATCAATCCACATACAAACAAGCAAAACGGTAATTTATGCCAAATAGACAACATACAGCATCAATATCCTAGTCATTCAATCCATAATCAGTAAAACAGTAAAATATGCACACGAAACTATAAAATGAAAACATCAAACCTCATACTGCATTTAAAACTGTAAAACGGCCAAATAACAGTTAACCGACAAAAACACTAGACTCGGGCTCCATTAGCGACCTTAAGCAATTTTACACATTCGTTGATTCATGAAATACCGTTTTATCATTTATTGAACTTTAATACCGTGATAGGAAATAGGGTGAGGGGTCCTTACTAGTTTCGGGGTCCGAACATGGCTTCACAGTGCGCCTATAGGCTGTCCCTAATTTTTCCTGAATTTTTTCCGGGGAACTGAAACGCACTACGAGTACCTGCACGTGTTCCAAAAAATCCCAAATTAGGCCCAGGGCCCCTTTTTGGCCAATATCGCAATTCCGGCACGGCGGCGATTCGCCTCGGTTTGGCCGTTTTGGGCCGTTTCTGGCCGAATTCGGCCACACTTGCATCGATCCTTGCGATAAAACAACCCTAGGGCCCTCGGGGGGCCAAAAAATTATGAAAAATCGAAGCTTACCGGCGACAGTGCTCTCGGGTGCGGCGGCTCTCCGGTGAAGTTCGTGTTTTGGTGATTCGGCTCCGATCAACCTGTAGAGAAAAGAATGGTGATCACGGTGATATAAAAATTGCATCAAACGGAGGCCAGGAAGGGCCTCATCGGAGGCAAAAACCAAGAAGGGGCGCGGCGGCGCTGCTGGGTTTCGGCCGTGTTTTTCGGCCGTTTGGCCGGGATTTTAGCTCCGATTTGGCCACAGGGGAAATCAGCGTGGAAAAACGAGTCGGGGGTATGAAATTTACCTCGATCGGCGGTCGGAAATCTCTCCGGTGCGGCGGCGGGTGGCGGCGGCCAGCGTCTCCGGCGTCTGGTTCGTCTTCTCCGGCGAGGGCAGGCGGCTAGGGTTTTTGTGGTCTGGTGTGGGGGTTCTATTTATACCCTTTTGCCTTTTGATCTTAGCCGTCCATTTTGTTTTAATCTGGGTCGTCCGTTTTTTGATTAAATCTGGGCCGTCCGTGCGATTGCATCTGGGTCGTCCGTACACACTTGATCTGGGCCGTCCGATCGCGCGTACGCGGATCGCCAACGTGGCCCGTCCCCGGTCGACGTGGTTTTGCCACGTGGCATGTCCTGGTTGGCCGGGACTGCTGACTGGGTCTGCTGATGTGCCCCACCCCCCCCCCCCCCCCCCCCTTTTTTTTTTTTTCTCCTCTTCCAATTCCCGGGCGTTACATGTGGGGACATCCTTATGAATTCTAATGGATACCAGTAGGCTGATAAAAGAGAAAATTGTTGTTTCAACCGATTGCATATGAAATTATAGTATGTGCTATGTCATTACCTCTATAGATTGTTTTTGTAAATTTCATTACGGTAAATAATTTTATTTATGATAAATGATTTTTCTTAATTAAAATCTCAATTAGTTATTTTTATGATTTCTATCAATCTTCATTTATGTGTCGGTGAGTAACGAGGTATTTTTACTAGGTTAGTATAGCTCATTCTTTCATTAACCATTTCAGATCAAGAGGACCAAGATTTAGAGCCCGATCTACAAGAGGATTGCGAATAGGACGTTCAGTTGTTTAGTTTTAATTTATTTTTTTGGTTATTAATTATTCTTTTAAAATAATTATTCCCGTAAGTCCTATTTAATACTTTCAGTTATTGTGTAAGAAATGTAAACTTTAACTATTTATATCGCTTCCACACTAAATTTTATAATTTATTTTATTTGAAATTTCTGAAATCGTTACAATTTAAAAAAGTGAGGATTAGTTCGGAATAAACATGTATATAAGAATGAATTAGGTAAACATTTGACTGAAGATTTGAAAAAATTGATACATTTTAAACAAATTTTGATTTAAGGTTGTCTTACAAGTTAACAACCCTATATTTAATATATTTTTTATTAATAGTACGCGATGTATTTGCAATGCTCGTAAGTATCGTAAGTCGTATTTAGTATCGATTTATATATATTTGATTAGGTCATAAGTTTTTTAAATTCTAAGATATAATATATATATTTTTAAATGATGTATAAAAATATTAACCTTAATTTTTTTTAAAAAAATAATATAAATGGTGATAAACTTAAAAGAAGATCTTGAATATGTGGGGAAATTAGAACAAAGTATTATCATCCACTCAATTATATTATTTATATATAGTCAATTTTTTTAACTTTATATTTTGCTTTTTAGAATTAATAGAAATGAAACTCAAAATTTTCTTTACTATTTAAGAAGGTCCTTAATTATTTTATAAATTAATAATCGAAAAACTCATGATATTTTTTAATAAATTCATATACTAATTATTTTCATAATACATATACATATATATATATATATAACCATAAAATTTATAAAATACCCAAAAATAAAAATTAAAACTTTATATAGTAATAAATAAAAAGGACACAAAGTGAAACCCACTGTCATAAAAATCAACCTCTCTTTTCTTTTTCTTCTCTCCATATATACGCTTTCGCCTTTCTTTCTTCCTCCTTCTTCCTCCTTACCTGCTTCTCTATGCAGAGAAATATGGTTATCAACCTCTCTTCATTTCACCTTCTCTTTTGTGAAAATGAACGCTACTGAAACCAATCTCAACTGAACTGGACTTTCTTCTTCTTCCAAGAAGATAACAATGGCGATACAGAGTAGTACTCCTCCCTCTCTGCTAGACCATCTGTATTGCCTGGAAGAAAGATGGGAAGAAGTTGAAGAAGCTGCTGAAGAAGCTTTCCAGAGCTTCCCAGGCTCTCAGCTTTTCTTGCTCGAACAGGATTTGTTCTGGGAAGACGAAGAGCTCCTCTCTCTATTCTCAAAAGAAGAAGAACAACAGAGTCGTTTCAGTTTTATCAATGTCGAAAAAAATGATTTTCTAGATGTGGTTCGTAGAGAAGCTGTGGATTGGATAATGAAGGTCATTTCCCATTATGGGTTCACCACTCTTACTGCTATTCTCGCCATTAACTATCTCGATAGGTTCCTCCGTACGCTCCATTTCCAACGAGAGAAGCCATGGATGATTCAGCTTGTTGCAGTGACTTGTCTTTCTTTAGCTGCAAAAGTTGAAGAAACCCAAGTCCCCCTTCTCTTAGACCTTCAAGTACGTCCATTTTTTAATCATGAATATATAACTTTTCAGTTCCATATTTCGTGAAAGTTTACAGACATGGATTTTGTTTTGTTTACAGGTGGAGGAGACCAGGTATATTTTCGAGGCTAAAACCATTCAAAGAATGGAGCTTTTGGTCTTGTCTTCACTCCAATGGAAAATGCACCCTGTAACTCCACTTTCCTTTCTTGATCACATTATGAGAAGACTCGGCTTAAAGACAAATCTCCATTGGGAATTTCTCAGAAGATCTGAGCGTCTTCTTCTCTCTCTAGTCTTCCGTAAGTGTTAATAAACAAGCTCATCCAACCCCAGTGTCCGCCATTTTTGCAGAACGTAATTAATAATGATAGTAAAAAACAAAAGAACATTGACCATATCTAACGATTACCCATTTGTTTTCTCATCATTTTTCTTGATGGGCATCTGTTAATTTTGTCTGCAGATTCAAGATTCGTTAGTTATCTTCCATCTGTACTAGCTACTGCTACAATGATGCATGTTATAGACCAAGTGGAGCCCTTTAACTCCATTGATTACAAAAACCAGCTTCTGGGTGTTCTTAAAATAAACCAGGTTTGTCACCAGAACAATCATTACGTCCATTAAAAACTCCATTAGAACTTAATCATTAACTAATAATCAAACTACCCATTGAAACAGGAGAAGGTTAATGAGTGCTACAATCTGATCCTCGAGCTCTCGAGGACCCACGTCAATGGCGGATACAAGCGAAAGCGGACGAGGGAGGAAGATGCAGAAACCGAGCCTAGCAGCCCTAGTGGCGTGATTGATTTGGCGTTTAACAGTGACAGTTCAAACGATTCTTGGGCAGTGGAGTGTTCAGAAACAGAGCCTCGTTTTAAGAAGAACAGAGCCCAAGAAATGGTTGCCAAACGAGCCTTTGTCGACATTGTTAGTCCTTAGATGGTAGACCAGACGTGTGAAATTCCAATAATACCCTCGGATAGGGCAACTTGGTGTAGCGATCTGAAAGGGGTAGGAGTGGAATTTCACTATGTCAAGAGACAAGAGAAGAAGAGCATTTAAGAATTGTACGCCCCCTCTGTTCTGGGTTTTCTTCTCTTTTCTCTGTTTTTCTATTTGAAGTTTGGTCTTTTCAGGGCAAATACTTTTTAATATGGAACATATATATATATATATTTATTAATAATATTTTAATATTTGTTTAATAAATTCAACCAACATTTTTGTTTTATTCATTATTCTATATTATTATACTATTATAATGACTCTCTGTTCCCTTCCATGAGATCCAATTCTCAAAAAATGAGAAAGAAAAATCTAAATCAATTAATTAATTAATTAATTAAAAGTGTTTGGTTAGGGAGAAAAAAAAAAAAAATTGGTTTGAAAATGGCAGGGAAAATTTGATTAAACAAGTTGTCGGCCGGCCAGTTGTTGGATTTTATTATATATTATTTTCTGGGTTTGAGTGCTGTTTGGTTCAAAGGAAAATTTTTTCTTTCTTTTCCCTCATGTTTTGACCT